>NC_045764.1:141329269-141632299 GCF_008692025.1 Phocoena sinus | reverse complement strand
AGTGGAACAAATTCCATCAACAAACTTCCAATGTCTATAAGGAAAATAACCCTATCAAACAAAACATCCTCTGCTGGCCCTTTCTTAAGAAAGCTGTGAACAGATGCCTTTCGTTTTCTGACAAAGGAGTCAAATTAGTTCAAGGACTACAAGTAAGGCATGGCTAAACACAGATTGGCCCTTGACATAATCTCCTCCTCTCCACGCTGACCCCTAAGTCCTCAGAATTGTTGAAACACATTTTGAGAGGAATTCAGAGCCAGGCATTATTAGCAGGGACTGCCCTGCCAAGCACAATGTGTGGAGCAAAACCCAAACAAATAGCCTCATCGTTTTCTATCAACCCTGGGTGTTCAGGTCAGATGGGGAAGTGCTACTCAGCTCTCAGGCAAAGGTGAAACCATCTTCGTGTTTTTTCTCTAGGTACTTCTAAGAATGAATTAACATTTATCTATGCAGTCTATAAAGTATGATGGCATGGAAATAAACAATTGCAAGGTTCAGTCCCACACTGTTTATTGTGTACCCACCACGTGCTAGCTACCGTGCTGCGTGCCAGGGATATGATTAGGAGCAAAATGGGCATGGTTCCTGACCTCACAGAGCTTACAGTCTAGTGGGGTGATTGTCCATAAATAAGTAAATAAACACCAAATAAAAACAGATGGTGATCGTCTTAGCTGATTCGTGCTGCTATAACAAAATACCACAAGACTGGATGGTTTATAACCACAGAAATCTATTGCTTATAGTTCTGGAGGCTGAAAGTTCAAGACACTGAACAGTCTACTCTTCAGGGAGAAAAAAATATAGTAGGAATACTCCGGTTCTGTCCTCCCTCCTTTATTACCCCATGGAGGAGGAGTGACTCATTAGCCTGGAGAACAAGAGGAGAAACTGATTGCCCATGGCTCACCCCATTCCCACTAACCCAGCTTTGGAGAATCCAGGAGGACTTCCCAGAGGAGGTGATGGTTAAGCCCCAAAGGATGAAAATAAAAGGGAAGTAAGAGAGAGTAGTTTGGGGGAGGTGCCAGAATGTGGAAATTCCTGGAGGCAAAAGAAAACATGGTCCTTTGGGGGAAAGGCAAGAATTTCCGTGTGGCTGGAGTATAGAGGGTGAGAGATCAGCAGCTGAAAGATGAAACTAGCAAAGGAGCAGGATCATGAAGGGCCTTATGTGCCAAACTATGGAGTCTAGGCTTTATCCTGAGGGCACTGAGAGGGATAGTAAGGTTTAATCAAGAGAGTGAAGATATATTATTCCTGCTAGATCAATCTGGCTGCAGGGTAGAGAAAAGAAGAAGGATTGGAAGCTCCCAGCCCTCTCTGAAAATGTGATAAAAGGAGGAAAGGGTCCTTTGCTGTGCTAGAGATCTTCCTTTTGGCCCTCCAGGTCGAATTGTCCTGGGTCCCGGGTCTGAGCTCCTGTCAGAGGGCCCTCTCCATACAGCCCCCCTCCCAGCTCTAATAACCACTCATTCCCTCTCCCCTACAGGCCGAGGAGCGGGCACAGAGTCCCAATGGTAGTGTGCAATCCCTTGTAGTTTCTTTATACCCTGCCCACATATTTATAAACAACTTTGTTATTTAAAACTCCTCAAATGGTCCTAATTTGAGTACACCAGATGGTTCCTGCTGGTATCTTTGTGGTTACATCCCCCCTGCCCCCCTCAGAAAAAGAGAAAGCAAGTATAAGTGACATGGGGAAAGGATGGGACATCTTCCTCAGGATTATGGCTGGAGAAGTTTGCTGCTTAAGAAAGATAATGGTCTTACTGAGACAGTGGTTGTCTTTTTCTTTTTTTATAAATTTATTTATTTATTTTTGGCTGCATCGGGTCTTCGTTGCTGCGCACCGGCTTTCTCTAGTTGTGGCGAGCAGGGGCTACTCTTCGTTGTGGCGCGTGGGCTTCTCATTGCGGTGGCTCCTCTTGTTGTGGAGCACGGGCTCTAGGTGCGCGGGCTTCAGTAGTTGTGGCACGCGGGCTCAGCAGTTGTGGCTCGCGGGCTCTAGAGCGCAGGCTCAGTAGACGTGGTGCACGGGCTTAGTTGCTCCGCGGCATGTGGGATCTTTCCGGACCAGGGCTCGAACTCGTGTCCCCCGCATTGGCAGGCGGACTCCCAACCACTGCACCACCAGCGAAGCCCTGTGGTTGTCTTTTAATAGCCCTACTGTTTTGGTGAGAATGATGCTGCTCACTTAAAAAGGGAAGAAAAAGAAAAATCTTTGGAAATCTCACCCCCCAGAGACAAATGCTGTTAACATTTTTGCTGAATATTTTTCTACACATTTCTCTATACATATATATACTCATACAGATACGTCAGACTTCATATGAATGAATCATACTCCAAATGCTGAATCAAACCTACATTTTCTCATCCATAAGCCTCAAGTTTTGAGTTGCCGGTGGACAAATCCAAGTAGACCTGTCGGGAAACAAACTGAATATAGTCATCTAGAGTTCAAGTCTTGAGGTCGCCATCAGAGAGTAGAGAGATGGTCATGAAAGCCTCATGAGGCAGAGGATCCCATCAGGCAGAGGGTGGGAGGGGAAAAGGTGAGGGCCACCACAGAGCCACTGGAACTCAAATACTGACAGTTCAAGAAGAACCAGAGGAGACAGAGAAGGAAGAGTTAAGGAAGTAAGAGAAAGGAGAGTTCTTGGTCTTTGAGAAAGAGGCGTGGTCCACGGTGAGGAAGGCCACTGTCAGGTCAAGGGAGGTAAGGGCTTTGGATTTAGCAGTAAAAAGGTAGCTGGTAGCCTGGATAAGAGTGATTTTAGTTGGGAATTCCCTGGCAGCCCAGTGGTTAGGACTTGGCGCTTTCACTGCCGGGGGCCTGTATTCGATCCCTGGCTGGGGACCTGAGATCCTACAAGCCACTTGGCATGGCCAAAAAAACCAGTGATTTTAGTCAAGTGGTAGAGTGGAAGCCGAATTGTAAAAGAGCTGAGGAGAAAATGGAGATAATCTGCCCCCCAATTTGCTGTCCCCCTCCTCCCTCATCAGAGCTTTTTCAAACTCTAATGTGTGTATGAATCACCTGAGCATATTGTTACCATGCAGATCTGATTCAGTAGGTCTGGGGTGGGCTCTATATTTCTAGCAAGCTCCCTGGTGATGTGGATACCACTGAACCAAACTTGAAGCAGCAAGGGGTTAGATTGGGCTGCCCAGTGCCAAGGCCCGGTCTTGATAAGTGCTTTACCAAAGACACTCAAGTGTACAGATATAAAAATGAATTCTTAGGGTCTTAGATTATTATTCACATCAGAAAATTACTAACAAGGAAAACTAGAGGAAATTTCTTCACTAATATGTCTAGTTCTGTCCTACATATGTGCCTTCCTCATGAAGGTCCCTTCACTTGGGTCACTTAAAACTTACTAGGATTTTCTAGTTATCTTTTAGTTATTATTTCTACTTTAATTGCATTAGGCCCAAGAACATGCTAAGATCACAGTCCTTTGAATTTGTTAATATTTGCTTTATGGCTCAAAGCATGGTGAGTTTTTGTAAATGTTCCATGAGTGCTTGAAAAGAACATATTCTACAATTGGGTGCTTATTAACTGGATTGACAGGTCTTCATATTTTATCAATTACTAAGAAAAGATGTGTTAAAATCACCTGTCTCTCTACCTGGAAAGCCTTTCCTCCTCACCTCTCCTACTTGCCCAGTCTTCCATCCAACAACTGGGGACTCACGGTGACCAAAATCTGACCCAATCTCTGCAGATCCAGTCCTTCCCCTCGTGGAGCTGACAGTCTAAGAAGATTTACCTGGTCACCGACACCTCCCCTCCTCACCTCAGACCTAGAAATAATTCTCCCTCCTCTGAGCTCTTACATCATTCACTGCCTGTGTAGCTAATTTAACACTCAGTCTGTCTTCCTTGCAATTATTTGTGTTCATAATTTACTCCAGCTTTTAGACTCCACATGAGCAAAGAGTTTCCTATTTTCTATATAACTGCTTCATTAAAATTATTGACAAACCATAAAATTCACTCTTGTAAAGTGTACAATTCAGTGGAAGACTATCTTATTTATCTTGGCATCCTCTGTAGCAGGGGTCCTCCATCTTGGTTGCACATTGGAATCACCTGTAGAGCTTTAAAAAAAAAATACTGCTACCTGGTTCTCACCCCCAGAGGTTCTGACTTAACTGGTTTGGGGTGTGGCCTGGGCATCAGAATTTGTAAAACCCCCAGAGGGATTTTAACTTGTAGCCTGGGTTGCCTTATAGTGCTTTGCACATAACTGCCACTCAGTAATTGTTGTAATCATGAATTAGCCCTAGGTACCAGCTAATTAACTCACTCAAGAACTACCTTCCCTGTCTCCCTTCTAGCCCAGCAGCTCCTATAATGATTTGCTTATGTCTCTCTCCCCCACTTAGTGTAAAAGGAAGACTGAGACAAAAGCATTTAGAAAAGATAAGTTTACTTGCAAAGACGTGCTGACTTCAGTAGGACTGGACCACTGAATAAGAAATACCACAGATATTTAAAGGAAAAATGTAAAGATTACCATGTTTACATTTATCTCTTCAGCATAGACAGTATGCTCACATGGGAAGATATGTCACAAATGACATATTCCCAAATTTCTGTATTCAAAAGTCAGGGATAAAATAGTTTTCATTAGGGAATCAGTAACTGATGGGAAAAACTCAAGATTTCATTCATTCTGGACAGCAGATTTTAAAAAGTAGTTCGGATACTTTGTCTTAGGGTTGAAAGTGTCTTATTATCAGTAGTATTCTTCCTCCTGTGGGACTTGATGTACACTCTTAAAATGGCAGCAGGGCAGTCTCACTTTTGTTTCCACAACCGTGAGCTTCATGAAGACAGGGTCCGTTCCAGTCTTAGATATTACGGCATTCCCGTGCTGGCACATGTTGGACGTTCAATATATATCAGTGAAATGGATACGATCACACCTCGTGCCACAGTACTTAAATAAGATTTTAACTGGATAGGGAGCTGCACCAGTTTTCCATTTTGATACTTTTCACAATTCTTAATTATGGTACTCTGAACTGGGGCACTCCTCAAACTGCTTAGACTACAACAAATTCAGAAGGAGCTTTTATTTCCACGTAAACGATTGTTGAGGGGCGGTTGTCTGTGAATGGACGATCCTCACGTGACTAACAAGATGGTCACTCCCGGATGAATGAAGACACGATTCTCGTGGCTGGGAGTGATCCCTCAGCGAGGCCGGTCATCTTGCCTATCCTGTAATACCATTTAACACCTACTATTGACACCTCCCCATAGCCAGATCCCAGAGGTCCGCGTGGGCATCCGGAGCCGCGCCCCCAAGTTCGCCGCAGCAGCATCCCCCCAGCAGGGGCGTTACGCCCCAGGGCGCAAGGCAGAGCGACTCACACATCTAGAAGACAGAGTAAAGCCAGTCGCACCAAGGAGAGGCAGCGTTATTTAGGCAGGCGGCTACTCCTCCAGAGCTTCCACCCTGTCCCCTGGGCCCGGCGCCCGGCGCTCAGCCTGTGCCCGGCTCCAGGAGCCCCAGCTCCCTCCACGTGTCCTGTCTTCCCAGCAGCCACCTCTGCTGCCTCCGGAGGAAAATCTCCTGACAACTCGCGGTCTGCGGACTACGACTCCCAGCAGGCACCGCGCCGCTTCTCTCTCCGCCCCCCCTCCACGGGGCACGCAGGCGCTCTGGGCTCCGTCAACAAGCTGGGCTGGCGACGACTGTTTACAGTTCCTTGTGGGATTTGTAGTTTTTCTGGAGCTAGCTGGGCTGTCAGTCAAAGGGACAAGAACTACAAGTCTCGGCGGCCCCAGCGTGACGAGCCTGGTCACGTGGGAGGGGGCCGACCGGGCGTGCGTGCCGCCGTTGATCCGGTGCTGCAGTGAGGAGGTGGTTCTCGCCCGTGTTGTGTGTGTGTGTGTGTGTGTGTGTGTGTGTGTGTGCGCGCGTGTGTGTGTGTGAGTGAGTGAGAGAGCGAGTGAGTGAGTGTGTGTGTGGGGGGACTCGGCTTGTTGTTGTCGGTGACTTCCCCCTCCCCTCCACCCCTCCCCCTTCCCCGCCGCCGCTGCAGTGGCCGCTCCCTGGGCCGTAGGAAATGAGCGATAACGATGACATCGAGGTGGAGAGCGACGTGAGTCCTGGGGCTTCTTCCTTCCCTTGCGGGTTGTCAGGCGGGGACAGCGGCCGGGGTTCTCAGCAGGGCGACGGCGGTAGGGGGCCGGGCAGCCGCCGCCTCCTTCCCCTTCCTCACCCTGGGCCGGGACCGCCTCCGTCGCGCTCCCGGCTCGCTCTCCTCCGGGCTCTTGGCCGGAGCGGCCTTCTGGGACTGGAGGTGGGGAGGAGACACGCGGCCTCTGGGACCCCCACCTCCCCCGGTGGAGGAAGGTGCTGCGGCCTCCCGTTCCCACCCTATCCAGTTCAGGATCCGGGGGACAGGGACGGGGTGCGCTCGGGATCCCATTGTCCGGATCCTGGGGAAGGGCACCGCGCTTAGGACCTGCTCCCTCGGCCCGCGACCCGCTCCTCCCGTGACCCGCGGCGGATCCTGGCTGGTGAAGGAGGGCGGAGAGGGCTTGGGAGTGCCCAGACGCCCTGAGCTGGGTGCGAGGAGAGGAGGCAGTGCTCTGGACCCCCTCCCTCTGTCCCGGGTCGGATGCCGGAAGGAGGGGCGGCGCTCGGGACCCCCCTGCCCCGCTACCGGATCCCGCTAGGGGGGATGGGAGCGTGGGATGGGGAGGGGGGTGTAGGGCTGACTCCCCACCCGCCGCTTCCTCTGCCGCCGGCATTTTCTTTCTTATTATTGAATGTGAAGTGTAAAAATAACTTCTATATTTTCTATTTTTTTCTCTCTCTTATTCCAGGAAGAGCAACCGAGGTTTCAATCAGCGGTACGTCTCCTACTCTCCGTTTCATTTTCATTTCCGTTCAATTCTAGTCCTTTTTGGGGTCAGAGAGAAAAAGAGATCGTTTTATTACTTTTAATATTGTAGTAAACTGTCCTGTTAATCGCTAAGGTGAGGTGGGGCCTTGTTCTGGGGTTATAGGTGGGGGCGGCGGGCTTGCGAACCTCATAATTCTAGGTTCTCAGGTGGTGAGTTTCAGTGACTATAGGTGAGTGAGAATTTGTATGCAAGGAAATGAATCCTGTAGGTTTCCGCTGGGGGCTCTAGCTGTCACTATAGAAGTGGGAAATGAGAAACACATCATGTTGAAGTAAATTGTAGTATTATTTCAGGGAAAAGTGGCCAGATTTACTTAGGAACAAGTAGGTTCTAAACCGTATCTGCATAGTTGTGTGAAGTTGAAGGCACATGCAGTAATCAACCTTTAACCAAAAGTCACGTGACTGCTGTAGACCTATGGAATCTAGCACAACCTGGTATTATTCTAATGCAGAAATTGGAAATGTAGAGGGGCCAAAGGTTGAATGTGAACGTGTCACATTCAGCTGCTTATTGTGGTCTGACTATATTTGAGTTGAAGGAGCAGTATAAAGACAAAAAGAACTGTTGAAGAAAAGTGGCACTGTAGAGAGAGGTTTGTCAAGAGGTGATGGTTAAGACCATAAGGTGTTGTTAGTAATTTCTCAGAGTTTGGATATTAATGTTCTCAGTGGATGGTTCTGTGGATTAAGATAGACACAAATCTCATGTCCTTGGAGTCTGAGATAGTACTATGGGTGTTCCATGAATAGATTAGAGGGAGAAAAAGGAATAGAGACAAAATAAATCAGAATCAGAGGAGAAGAGAAATGAGTAAACCATAGCATCTAACATTTGACAGATGGGAGCAGTAGGAAGTGTAGAGAATGAGGGTCCAAAATTTAGATGTCTCTAGGGGGCCCAGGCAGTGAGATAGTCAGGAATAGAGAGCAGAGGTGAGGACTGGGGTACTAGAGAGCACATGCCTCTTCTAAAAAGGCAGTCACTAAAGTCCAGTGGGTTGCTGTTATGTGGGAATGAGGGCTTAGTGTTGTCTTATCTTCCTATTTTAAAAGAAAGATTACAAATCCAGACTTTGATGTTATTTTTCTGATTTTTAAAATAATGTATGAGACAATCAAGTTGTTTAGGGGCTTGTTACAACTTGCCAGATGCCACTTTGAGACCTCTGGTCTAATAATTTCATTATCACAGGATAAAAGCAAGCCCTCTTAATCGTACCTGCTTTTCATTAGAGCACAGATTCTAAGGTTGTCGAAGGAATTAGGCATTTAGAAAAACTTTACTTATGGAAAGCTGATATTTCCATAAAATCCAAGAATGCAGTTGTTCCAGGGGTTTTAAAATTATCCCTGGGTACTAGTCACTAAAAAAGAATTTGTTTTGTTTTATTTTTCCTTGAAGTATTTGAAGACAATACTTTGAATATTTGAAGTATTGTCAGATACTTAATATTTATACATACGTTTGAAAATTAAATTCCTTTTTTTCAGTTACTGTTATCCTTAATAATGTAAACAAGGAATTTCATGTTTGGAACACAGTCTGTTTAAAACATTTTTTTCCTCCAAGTCTCCGGTTGTAAAATCTGCCCTAGGGCTTGATCAGGATTGGAGGGTAGGGATTGTTTAGGCTTCCTTTGAAGAATCATTATTTAAATTGGAATTATATTGGCTTTCCAGTGAGATAAGGATTTTCTTTGTGAAATTTTGGCTTCCAGTTCTTGAGCGCTTTCTGCTTTTCAGAATGCTCGTCCACTTGGCTGTTGATGTAAATCGTTTTATTAAATTATGAAAATGTCCCCACTCTCCTAGAGTGCTCATCTCATTGTCTGGTCTGGAGGCTTTCAGTTCGCTGTTAAGGTACTTAGGATTTTTCCCTTTGATTTTGGAGGGTGGACACAGGGAGTGGTTCTGACCCTTTGTTTTTAATTTGACACATCTACTTGCTGAGACATTTAAATATTATCTGTTACAAGATAATCACAATGGCGTAGAGAGAAGAAGCAATAGACAAATTTCATAGCATATCAAGCAATTATTGTGAACACGTAGGGTAAAAAGGATTTTTTTTTTCTGTGTAACTATGTTTATTTCCTGACATTTAGTATAGATAAATATATATATTTTTTAATTTGGGGGAAACTGTTCTTAAGCTTTGCCTTCGTTCAGAAAAGGGTGTGGACTGTGAACAACCAAATATTTAGAACTGCAAAAGAACTTTTAAAAAGTTATTTTGAAATGGTCCTGTGGGTCCTAACATAAAAAGAGGTATTCATTCATGTTTTATAATGTCACTACAATAGCTACAGCCTTACTACATAAGAAATGTAGGATACTCAGCAATAACAGAGTGAGGAAGTGAGGCTAACAGTAACAGAAAGTGAAACTGATTTGACGAGTATTTTTTTCTGTTGCCTCAATGTGAACAGAAAACAACTTCTCCGGTGACCAGTAAGCTTTGTTAAAGGAAGTAACCCCAAACAATAATTTATATTATTAAATTCAATATGTCTCAGAATCCCACTGATATTATTTTATTTTTATTATTTTTTTGGAGGGAAAAAGTTGCATTTCAAAGACAGTTTTCTGGGGCAGGTATATTTCATTCAAGGTGATCTTTGTTTTATTTCTGCTTGAGATTTTTTTTTTTTTTTTTTAAAGAATGAATGTATACAAGAAACGTAGGGTTAGTGTGTTAGTCGGAAGCCTAAGACCTTTTTCGGCTTATCCTTCATGACAGCTGCACGTGTTTCAGTTACAGTATATCTTTGGCGGGGGGGGGGGGGGGGGGGGGGGGGGGGGGGGGTTAGAAACAGATTTGTACAATTCTGTTTCTGGACCTTTCTGGTATGAAATATTTCTAACTTCTCAGAGCTCTTTAGAAATTGCAATGTGTTCAGAAGGGAATGAGCTTGGTCACCTTTGAGATGGGAATTTACTCAGGAAGCTACTGTCTTTTACCTGGAATTAGTTGTGTGGCGGAAGTGCTACATGATACATGTACTTTGTGTCTGCTTAGAGTGTTGACAGTAATGTGGATGCCAGGTTGGGTTCCTAAAAATACCTGTTGAAGGGTGTTCTTATATTTAAAAGTCTTTTTTCAACATTCCAGTAATGGTAAAATAGTTGATCAAGGAAAATGGGTATAGTATGATGGCATATTTGGATGATAGCGTTCCCAAGTTTTTTTAGGCACCAAGTGATTCTTTTGAATAGCCTGGAAAACACATGTATGTATTGGATTTTAAAAATGTATACCAGGCAGTCGGCTTCAAACAGGAGAGGTGTTGGGAAGTTGCAATTTATATCTCCTATTAAGGACTTTTGTGAATTTCTCATCCTAGCTGCCCATAATTTCATGTTGCAATTTTTATGTTGATTAAAGTGAATTAAGTTGCTTAGAAATTCAGTTTTATTTATCCTATTTGCTTCCCATCAGAAGTAGTAAATAGATCTTTTCTGATGAGAATTTTGAGCCTGTGTATTTCCAGTGTTAGTGTTTAATAAGAGTAGCTTATTAAGTAATCGTAAGCAACACTATCTTCTTTCTAAAATATAGCCTTTAAATTTCTTAAAGGCAGTAAATGTTTACTGGGCAACTCTAATTCCATATATGGTGGGAGTTTTCTATATTGGAATTGAGAAGATTCCCCTTATAGATGGGGTTAGGTGTCACGTGACCTGCAAGAGAGGGCATTGCTCTGGAGAACCTTGGTCATACTTGAATAATGGATCATTCATTTCACCTTGTGATTTGCCTACCTAGAACTTGCAGGAAATAATGCTGCTGACTGATGTAATGCCTTTAAGGAAGATGTATTCTCTATGCATTAAGTTGGAAGGAAATAATTTAAAGAGATTTCTTCAGTTTTGAACAGCCCTCCTTAGCTTGAATGACCTACTGCCAGTTTAGCAACTTCTTGGCTAAGAAAATAACATTTGCCTTCAACATTTAACAACACTTAAGATAACATGTGCTTGTTAGTGTCAGAGATGGACAAATTGTAGGTGAAGATTTTTACTCTGGCTGCCAGTATGGAAAGTTTGGTGGAAATAATACTGAGAGGCTGAATAAAAACCTTGGCAGAGATGTCAAAGCTGGAATCGATTTGGTGTCGGAGTTCCTGTTGAGCATCTGTGGGCCACTCTTAAGATCACACGGCTCTTTAGTATTTCTGTTAGCCTAGGATGCCCTGAAGGAAGGGTTGTCTGCTGGAAACTGCAAATCCAGCGTACTTAAAGAGTGACAGCATCCAGCCACTGCTCCTGTAGGATGTATAGGGGAGGTATTTGTGGGCCTGCTGTTCAGCCCAAGAATGTTTCTGTTGTCTCCTAGAATTTGGTTGGTATCACCCGTTTTCATTATCAAACATCTTTCTTAGTATAGCTGAGAGAAAGCTGACTCATCTGAGTTGAGCTTTATTTGTTCAAGACACAACAATTGTTTGGCCCTTCCCCACCTGTTGTTTTTTTTTAAACTAGTTTTGAGTTTGTGGGAGGATCTCAGGTGCCTTAAACTGGGAGTCTTCAAATCTTGTCCCTTTCAAAAAGGGTTGCCAGCAAGCAAAGATAGTTAACAAAGCAGTGATAAGCCTGAAAACTGGCCCTCCATTTGGATGAGTAGCGGGGGAAGGGAATTCATTCGTCTGGACGTTTGGAAATGTTTCCCAAACAGAATTCTCAGTCTTGTGTAAAGGTTTTTCATACATGTAAAGGTCTTTCAAGCCACTAGAGGTATTATTTAGTTCAGAGTTGCCTGGAATTAGGCAGGTTAGTTCTGCATGTTTTTAACTTGCTCTTTAAAATGAGGCTGGAGAAGAAGAAAAATGCATCATTGCCATTGTCTCTGAGAGCCTTAAAATGGACTCCGGTTAAGTGTAGCAGCTTGGGGATGGACATGGCAGCAGGGAATGGTCTAAGATTCCACTCTTCTGCTGGTTAAATTGGGCCTGGAACCACCACAGAAATTCCATCCACTGCTTTGAGAACAACAGTCCCCAGCCCAGGCTTTCTACCAGGCAGTGGACTGCTGCCTTTCCTTGTTGAGCCAACTTCTCAAACTTGGCTGGCTTCCCAGATGAGAAGCCAAGATTTCTGCTGATGGTCCACAGCCAAGTTCACTTACAATCCTCTAACCGAAGACTTGTCCATTTGAGTCCTTTCAGGGCTCAGTGAATGGGAAGGGGGTAGTGCATTGTGGGGATGATTTTGGTGTTAGATTATACTTAGCTCCACCCTTCTAGTGCAGGCGTGAGTGAAACCAAGTCCAACTTGATTCTAGCCATTTGAGATTTGCAGGGCTCTCCCAGAAAGAAAACAGACAATTAGAATTTTATTTGTATCAACAAGAGGGATTGTGGGTAACTGGTGTCACTGCTTGTGTGCACAGCTCTTAAGCTGGGAGGAGGGCCAGGAATCAGGGTGATTTAGTAGACAGGAGTATCTTGGGCTGCTGCTGGATACCAAAGCTGGGCGATTATTTTGCACGTAAATAAACCATCCTAGGGAGTGTGTAGCAAACACAGGAGAGACAGATATGTGCCAAATGCCATCTCTCAGCCCGCTAAGTCTTTAGTCTAAGACCCAGCCAACTTACCTATGTATCAACAGATGACTAGAGGGAATGGTAAGTTAGAAAAGGACTAGGTACTTAAACACGTTTAATTCTTTCAGGCTCTTCGTACTGCTGATAGAAGGAACCTGCACTTTTCCTGCTCTAATGCTGTATGATACCTTCCTCTAGCCTCAGGTTATCTGATCATTCCCTCAGTTTCCCTGTAAATTCCACATATCCCTGGAGTTCGGCAGACACACATTTTTACAGAGAATCCAGGCATAAGATTAGGAGAGCTTTAGAAGTGTTCCAGGCATCTGCCCTGAAAATGAGTGCTATGCCATGGAGAATCATGGCTGTGATGGGAACCATGTTTCCAGTTCAGCAGAGCTACAGGTGAGGTGTTGTGCTCGAGAGACCAGGAAGTGACTAAAATTACCACAGCTGCTCACAGCCTCTTCCTCTGTGATGACTCAGACTCTTAGGATTAGATACTAGAATTTCAAGTCCTTTCATTCCTATAACTCTTGTCTCTATAGACTTTTGTCCGAACATCTTGTCTAGTATAAAGATTCATTTGAGGCATTCTTGTGCTAAGCCAAGTTATTTACTCCTGTAAAAATTCCTGGTGCTGTGTCTGGGTAGATTAAAGCTACCTGAACTTCCTCTGTACAGACTTCCTCTTTAGGTTAGCCCAGTGCAACCTTGTGTATTGGGGGTAAATTCTCAGAGTATAGTATTTCCCATAATTCCCGGAGTGCAGATGTGAAGTTCGTGCTTTAGGTTAAGTGAGCGTTTGTGCTTCATTGGAGGGACCGCCCCTTTAATGGGGACCTGCCAAAGCTCTCTTGCAGTGTTCTCCAGCACTGTCACTTCCACCCGAAGCCAGTGTATTTTGCCACTGATTACTTGGCATCTCTGTCCCTCTCCAGCTGATTGTTCTTTGTGATTCTAAGCAGGACTGGATAAGGAGTTTGGTCTGTGGGGATTTAGATACCGCCAAATAAGCATGATGCGCCACAGGTGCCTGAGGAGGTGTATTGAGAATATGTGAGTGTCAGAGGTTTACTGTCTGAGGACCGCCTTTCTGGCAGCCTGTGTGAGGGAAGCCCTTGGCTGAATATCACCTTAGATGCACTTTAAAAAGTAGGAGCTCAGAATGCAGTTGGCGTCTATATCAGCTCTGTCATAATGATCGCAGATTCATGCATCTGGGTTTTCTAGAGGTTTTAGTTTCTATTGTATGATTTGGCAAGAAGGTCTTAAAACTAGTACCTCTTAGCGAGCTGGAGACCAGAGCAGACTCATGGTGATGGATGGTTTCACATGGAAAGAAACAGTGCACCAGTGACCTAACTCCTTTCCTGGGTACCCACCGTGGGGAATCTCTTACAGTGGGGGTGATCACATCTTATGAAGGGGCCCACTGGCAGCTTTTCCCTGGTCACCTCCCAGCCATGGACTGGCGGCTGTTGTGTCACATAAGTAAGTTGTGGGAGAAAACTGATGCTGCAGGAGAGCCACACCTTGTCCCCATGAATAACTTTTATTTTACTTATGCATGAACTGGATGCATCGAGCTACTTTGGATGTTCCTGTCGAAAGCCTTGCTCACCCCTTTCTCCCCCTTTAGCAGAGCCTAATTCTGGAGACTCCTAACTGCCCACTTCGACAAATCCTTCCCAGTCCAGTCACCTGGGACAGTGCTGACAGCATATACTTCCAGGCTGTACCCATTCACCTGTACCAAGCAGAAGGACTGACATCACTAATGTGCTCTTTCTCCCATTCTTCCAGGCTGACAAACGGGCTCATCATAATGCACTGGAACGAAAACGTAGGGACCACATCAAAGACAGCTTTCACAGTTTGCGGGACTCGGTCCCATCACTCCAAGGAGAGAAGGTGAGTTTATTGAGAAAGCTGATTAGCTCAGCCACCACTAACTTGGAACTCACTGTGGGGCTTAGCAGGGCATTCACCTTTCTGGAAAGAAATGGAGTCAGCGATATTTGGGTGACACGGTTTCCTTAATCTTTGATTCTTCAGAGAGTCATCACACATCTTACCTACTGTAGTTCATCCTTAGCAAACGATGTCAGATGTAATGGTGCTGCTTGTTAAGACATCAGTAGGAGCTCTCTTTTAAAATTAGTATTATGTATAATAAATTACTCATTCAAGAAATTATAACTATAGAGTGTAATATAGAGAGTAGCATATAGTAGTTTGGGATAATGCTAAGGATTCCAGAGGTCAGTGATTCTCTGGACCTCCGTGAGAATTCATTTTATATGGTTCGAAGTGAGTACTTATTTTAAATGAAACTTCCCAGGAATGTATGTGAACCAATCTGGACGCCAGTGATCTCCCAGTCCAACAGTTATTATTTCAAAGGCATATAAAGAGCATTTTTAATGTGGGACTTGAGTAAAGAGACGTGTTCATACGAAATGGAAGAAAAAATAACTACTCTTCTTCCACCATCCCCCTACCCCACTGGTGGCCTTCCAGAAACTGTTTTCCCTGGAGAGGTAGGCACCAGCTGTTTCTACATTTGCAAAACAAAGTCCGAAGCTTTGAGTAAAAAGTCTGTGGGTTAGGGTCACTCCTTGGAATTTGGAGAAAATATGTGTTTGCACAGTTTGTTCCATCCTTGACACACAATATAACTGGCTGCTCTCTGCAGCTATTCAGTGTATAAGTGGCAAACTTGGAAGAAGACCTGTGTGTTTTTGGTTTTTGGTTCAATAATGCAGTGTTAAAGAAGCAACCGAAAAAAAAGGCAACCGTTTTAAGAAAAATTTTTGCTTTCAGGTGGGCTTTGAATGGCTTTCCAGATTTAGCTCTGTGGTAGGAGTCCTGGTTTTGTTTGGTTATCCAGAATTAAACTTGGGACCATTATGGTTTCATTTTATTTATACTGCCAGTCTGGTAAGCCACTTGCTTTATATGTTATCTAAGGTGTGGCTGTGTGGCTATAAAGGATGGGGTAGGTCTGACCTTTATGCGAAACATAAAATAGGCCATGTAAATGCCTAGCATTGCAAAACCAGAATTTGCCCTAGGTTAGGCCTACTTAGTGTGCACTTGGCTTAATGGCCTTGGACCAACGTGCTTACCTGGAATAACAACATTCCTGGATACAACACTGTTAAGCACCACAGGAAATCTTTATGATGGGGGGAGAGGCTCACACTTTAGTCAGAGTACACATGTACAAAGGATTATCTCTTGTGTTTGTCTGAACTATTGACAGTAGGTGCTTATTCATACGCCATGGTATCAATTAAAATGGCTTTGGTGAAGTAAATGGACAAGAGCTACCTTTTTCTAAGTCTCACATCTAATCAGGAGTGGCGCCGGGGCAGCGTATCCCAAGAAACGGCCTGTGGATCACCCCCATCAGAATCACTACTGAATCTGTCTTTCTGGAGGCAGGCCTAGAGATATGTATTTATAACCTGCAGTCAGGTGATTCTTAGGCTTTCTTAAGTTCAAGAACACTTTGGGAGAGGTCAGTCTTAAGAGCTCAACTATACCTTTTTCTTTATCCAGTCTATTTTACATTGTCATAGCATTCTTCCTTAAGTCCTTAAAATCACATTACCCTAAATCCTGTTGTCTCCTTTCTTCAAGGAAGATGACAGTTTGAATTTGGTAACCTTACAAACCAAACAGTTGTCATTCTTTGTGGCCTATTCGTTTGTTCACTTACTCCATTCAGCAGATACTTACTGGGGGTCTGCTACATACCAGTCATTGTCCTAGATATTAGGAATACGGCAGTGAACAAAGTAGACAAAAGCAGAAGCTCTTAGTGTGGTGAGGAAAAGATAGAAAATGAACTAATAATTATATATATATAGTATGTCAGATAAGTGCTATGGAGAAAAACAGGGAAGGAAGGGTTGCAGTTTTCATTAGGGCAGACAAAAAAACACACTGGCAAGGCAACATCTGAGCAAAGACTTGAAGGAAGTGAAGGAAAGAACCATGCATCTATCTGGTGATTAGCATTCCAGGCCAGGGAAGGCGAGTGGAATAGTCCAGGGGCAGGAACCTGGGAACATTCCTGGGCCTGTCAAGGAGACAGAGGCCAGAGTGGCTGTAGCAGAGTGAGTGAAGGGACCATAGCATGAGATGAGGTCAGAGAAGTCGCACGACTAGGGGAAAGGAGTGGTCGAGGGGCCAGGTTTCTTCTAGCTGATCAAAGCCCCAGTGGAAGTTAACCAGGTGCCTTTCTGATTTCAGAATGCTTTTGTGTGTTCCAGTGCAAATGTTCATGTTGAGCGTGAATAAAGGAAGTAAGTGGCTGTTAGCTCTGGTTGAACCCCAACCCCTTCCCACTAAGTTCCACAATCTTCATTATTTTCCTTCCCTGCCAACACTGTTTCACAGATGCTGCAGTGAGTCTAACAGAATACTTTGGTCTCTCAGACTTCCTAGTTCTCCCTAAATGTTGCAGTTCTTTTTAAAGTGGTATTTGAACCAAAGGGAATTGAGTAATTCTTGATTTGGATTGCAGTAATTAAGGTTCTGACATTATGTAAATAATCATGAAATGATCATTTTGCCCTGTGAGTTTTGGGTGTGCTTAGATCAGTTTCTTGAAGCAAAGGCCCCCAGTCTCCTTTGACTTGTTCACCTTTATGTTCCAGGTGACTTCTCACTTAGTATTTGGATTATCTGTCCTATGTGTTCTAATAAGCCTTTTGTTTTTTAAAGAGAAACTAATACTGATTGAATTGGATCCTAACCAAGAATGGGGGGTACTTGTACTAAAACAACAACAACAAAAAAAAACCCTTTAAACGTGAGACTCAAACTCTATTTATCCTTTGTTCCCTATATTTCTACTATAAAATGGTCACCTTTTGCTTAAGTAAAAAATTCAGTATTAACTAATATCTGTATTGCAATGTAAAATGAAATCTGCACACCAGTTCTCTGAGGTGAGTACTACACTATTATAATTGGACAATTACTACTGCTAGGGCTCCTGCCATCCTTAATGTATCAGAGATGAGGAAACAGGCTCAAGATCAGTCTATAGCTGGACAGGGACTAGAACTCAGGACTGCTGGTTGCCAAGTTCAATCTTTCTACCACACCATAGGGGTAAACAATTTAAGGATATTTTAAAGAAATCTTGCTTCAATTCTTATATCTTGTCTTTATATTGGGAGCTTCCCCTGGATAGGGTCAGTAATCTTGGCAGTATGTCATACTAGGGTTGCTACTAAAATATTGTCCCCTGAAGTAGCATATGTAGACAACACCAAAGTGCAGAGTTAAGGGTCACTGAAAGTTTATAAATTTGTCTGAGTCCACGTAGCTGTTCTGAGAAATAGATCATTATAGTTGGCAGTCCAGCTGGGTTTTGCCATAGGTCACATTGTTCACAAGTAGTCTCTTGAACTCTTGTTGCCTGAGCCTTTTGTTTCCCATAGTTTTTCCGCTGGACGTGGAGCCCACAGGAAAGATGGTCAACCAGAGTAAGGGCAGGAACGTCTGTGGTCCCACTTTTCAAAGGAAGACATTAGTGTTCTTGAACAGAATTATTCCTTGTTTTGAGGGTCCTTGGTTGGGTGCTAGGGAGTGTTGCCCAGTGGCTTGCTGGCACTGAGCTCATGCTGTTATGTGGGGGGCAAACGTGGTGGCGAGCCCATCAGTCTGCCTTTGCGTGGGGCTGGAATTCTGTGCCCACCCCCGGTGAGTTAGCCCCAGCACCTGCACCAGAGTGACTGTATCCAATCACAGTGTCTCCTTAGCATGGCTGACTTTAGTGAAAGAAGGTTCTGTTTCAGTCGTGCCATATGTAGCTGACCAGTGGTGTATAGTAATTTTTCATCTTCTAGGTCTCTTCCTAAATGCTTATTTATCATACTTAATTGCTCTCTCAGGCAGTTGTGCTCTGAATTTCTCCTTTCTTGATAGAGCTATGTTATGTTAAAAAGAGATTATAACCTAAGATGAAAATAAAGAAGAAAAGTGTTTCTTCTAGTCAGCAAGTAAGAGTTCTTATGGTCAGTGAGTCAGTCCCTTTGTTTTAGGTGAGACTATGAAGGCACTGCCTCTGCCGGCTGCTGTCACAGACTCCGGCTCGTGGTAGGTTCCCAGAAAGGAGCTGAGGAGTGAGAGTGCCAGAGGAAACGGTGGGCTTGCTCAGCTCTGACGAAAACCGCCACAGCCCACATGGTTGTGCTCACGTTTTTATATGTGAGCACCGCAGAGATTTAAGAGGTTTAATGCATGGTGTCTACTCTTGAGGATCTTGCTCTCTTTTTGGGGGAGAGGATTATACCTAACAATTAACAATAATAAGATAACATGCTGAGCATCAAGTAAGAGGTTAAAACACTGAGCTAATTTGTTTCATCTTCGTTAAAGCCCAGTGTCCTTAACAGGTAGATGTTGAAACCAAATAGCCCCTTATACCAGGGGACATAGTAGTTCTTACTGCTGAAGGTCAGTCTCCCTGTTAAACTCACTCAGCACTGTGACCCGGGCTTATCCCAGGTGTAACTGTATACATATTTGTGTGGTTACTTGATGACTGTCTACCCGTCTCCCATACTACACTGTAGTAAGTACTGAAGGCAGGGAGAATATCTTTGGTCATATTTCTTCCCTTGGTGCCTGGCACACAGTAGGGAGCAGAGCGAATGTTTATTGACTGAAGGAAGGAAGCCCTCTCTCCACCTGGCCTTGTTACACTGGGAGGAGCTCACTCTAGTGGACACCCTTTAAGGCAGGCAGTTCATTCAGCAGCAGTGTTTCTGCATCATATCTGGGCTGCTAAAGGGGTTGTCTTTTAAATGAAATGTAAACTACAGCCCTACCCATTTCACCTTATTATTCAACAGGGTTATTACCTGGCCAGACTCCAACTTGGGCAGTTCTTTTATTCTTAAATTTTCTACATCTTAAGTTGTTGTCCATAGTTGTCCAGGTCTCCCTTAAGCTCCAGGCTCAGCAACTGTAAATGTACTGATTCATTGAATTCTTTGTTTAACTGTATTTTTGCACTGCCAGAGCCTCCAAGGGCTTTTCAGTGCCCATCAAGGTAAGGACTGGCATTCCATGTTCTCTGAATAAGGTACCCAACTTGTCCTCCTGCTTTTTCTGCTCCTTCCCTTACTGTGAAGCAGTGTACACCCTCCTCTGTTTCCCCAGGAATGTCATCTTCAGGTTTATCTTAGTTCTTTCCTTCCACCAAGGTCTCAACTCCAGCTTCACCACCCAGATGACATTGGGGTTTCACAATGAAGAGACCCACTTACAAGGGCTCCCCAGCTCCCCATGTTTCCTGCCCATGTGCCTTCCTGTGTTTCTCCCCAATGAGGCCTCCCCTGCCAGTCAGTCTCCACCTGCCCATTTTCAAGGGCTGTATCAAATGCCTCAGCACCCTGAGAACACTGGATTATCACTCTCCCTGACACCCCACTGGCCCTTTATGGGGCCTCTCCTGTGTCTTCCTTTTTTCTGTGACAGTTCTTATCACCTAACTGAAGGGTGCACTCCTTGAGGGCAGAAGCTTTGTCCATCCTTCTGGAAGTCTCTGCACTACAGAGTAGGGGAGGGCTCACTCCCATAGAGAGATTTGAAAGAAGAGGAATTGGTTACTGGGCCTTCCCTCCAGCATTTCTCTTTTCTTTCCCCTCTAACAAAATTGCAGAAACTTTGGAAAAATGGGAAGAAGAAAAACAGTACTTCCATTCCTCTAACACAACTACAACCTTTCCTTTATTCTAAGACAAGTGCTGTCCAGTGGAATTTTAATGTGAGCCACAAATAGCAGGTAAAATTAATTTTAATGATATATTTTATTTAACCTAATATACAGAAGTAAGTATGACTTCCATATATAATCAGTATAGTAAAAATTACTAGTGGGATATTTTATATTATTTTCTTGCGCTGTTTTGATAATCCAGTGTGTGTTTTATACTTACAGCACATCTCAATTCAGACTAGTTACATTTCTTTTTTTTAATTAATTTTTATTGGAGTATAGTTGCTTCACAATGTTGTGTTAGCTTCTACCACACAGCAAAACAAATCAGCCATACACATACATATATCCCCTCCCTTTTGGATTTCCCACCCATTTAGGATACCACAGTGCATTACAGACTAGTCACATTTCAGTACTTATTAGCCACCTGTGGCTGGTGGCTATTGTGCTGGACAGTGCGGTTCAAAGATGCACTCTCCCCACCCCACACCCCATTT
Organism: Phocoena sinus; assembly: GCF_008692025.1. Classification (NCBI taxonomy): domain Eukaryota; kingdom Metazoa; phylum Chordata; class Mammalia; order Artiodactyla; family Phocoenidae; genus Phocoena; species Phocoena sinus. The sequence continues at coordinate 141,611,559 of NC_045764.1, read as the reverse complement.
TAACATGACTGAAATTGGGTGCCATCTTAAAGTGGATGTTAAACAAAGCTCGCCCCTTTTTTTCCCCTCCCCCGGCAAAGGCTGCTCTTAAATCCATGTGTTTACTGATGGAGTCTAGGAGACAAGAGAATAATGGTGTTATCTATCTGTGTATCCCCTCTGGTCTCTTCATACACATGCTTTTCATGGGTAAAGGCTATAGCTTGATGCTTTCACATAACGTGCCCTTTCCCCAAGTGATAGAGTGTTCATATTTAGCCATTAGGCGTGTTTCTTTTAACCATTCAGGTTACCTCCAGTCTTTTAACTTTATAAATAATGTAGTGATGACATCTTGGTGCATGTAGCTGTTTCTATAAAACAGATTCCCAGAAGTTGGATTGCTGGGTCTAGTGGTAAGAACATCTGATTTTTTGCTGTATGTTGCCAAAATGCTTTCCAGGAGGATTGTTTTCATGTCTTCTTTCTTTTCTTTCTTTCTCAAGCAAATTCTAAAGATTAGTCTTTTGGTATTGCTTTGAGAGTAGCAATTTTACCACCACTGGAATTTTTTTTTTTGGAGGGGGTGACTAATAGGCAAAAGGTAGTAATTAATTTTGTATTTTGTTTATTGCCTGTGAGATTATATCCTTTTCCGCATGTTTATTTACTAGTTGTATTTCTTCTTTGAGGAAACCCTGTGCTCCCGTCCCTTGTGGTCAGAGTTTGATGGGGAAATGTCACACCTTCATTTCAGACTACCAAGGGCTCAAGATAAAAGAATACAGAGTTTGAAACATGATTTGTGTTGACCCTTAAACAAATGTCTGGCTCCCAGCTTTAATCCCTTAATGGGGCATGATAGCTCTGCCTTCCCCTAGTAATCAAGAAAATGGTCCTTTGGGCTTGGAAGGGCCAGGAGCAAGAAGCCTTTGAGGGGCCACATGGCTGTGCTGGCTCTGAGCCCACAGCCTTCCAGCCTCCCTTGTTGGCATTGATGGTGGTTCCATTTTGGAATGAACTACTTTAATACAGACCCGAATTTATTGTGCTTTGATATTTGTTTCCAGAACATGGCTTATTCAACTGAAAATGTACACCAGCTTTGCCATAGGCCTCCCTTTACCTTACTATGCATAGAATTTTGTGCAGGTTTCAGAAAATAATGGTTTTATTTTCTTTAAAATAACAAAACATGTCAACTGGTGAGTCAGGCAGTAGTTCTTTTTTCATTCCCCAGGATGTGGCGTTTTGGTTCTTGGCAGAACCAGGGCAGCCTGGTAGGATCTGATTTTGACAGGAGGAAAAAATGATAAATACAGCAAAGATGACTGTTTCTCAGGTCAGCATTAGGACCCTAGGGAAGAGCAACGGTGTTCCTAATGTTAACAAGCCAGTACGACTCTTCTCTTCCTCACCTCTCCCCACCTGCTTTCTAAACAACTTGGATTTTTGTCTAAACAAAGATTTACAGCTCCGGAAATGTGTGGGACTCTTGCCCTATATGAAAAATTTTGAGAACCACTACCTTAAATGGGATTTAATGACCTTGGATGTCATCCTAAGTGTCAGTGTTAACTACTTCAAGAATCATTTGGGGCCTTTAGGTGCTAATTAGAATCAGATTCTTGGGTTTGGGGCCTCGCGTGAAATAGGTAGTTGATGCTTGCTGCAGCACACCAGGTGAGTACACTCTGTTCCCAAACAGAGTTCTGTTCAAGTGGGTGCCTCTGGAGGCTGGGGTGGCCCTTTCCTCCATCTCCTTGCTGCTCTGGGCAGGGATGCAAACAGGCCAGCAACTGCGTACGCGCAGGAGAGGTGGCACAGGAACCGCTGGGTCCCTCTGCCACGCTGGGTCTTCTCCGCTGTCCATTTCGGGTTTCCCCTTCTTAGGTAATGAAGCCAGAGCAGTGCGGGGGGCCAGTGTTTCCCCTGGCCCAGGCCGAGGTTCAGTCAGTTCTTTCAAGCTAACTTGCATCTTCTGGCTTTTCTTCTGTATTTGCTTCTTCTCTGCTAGGGGTCACTTTGAGTTTCACCTGCCTTTAAAAGAAAAAGAAAAACAGTCTTCCTTCAATGCTGCTGTTACTACACGCTACTTTTTTTCAATTTCTTATTTTTTCAGCCTCATTCTTAAAACCAGTCTTCATCTTTGCTTCACCTTCAACTCACTCCTGCACCCATTACCTGTGTGAAGATGATTTACCTAAAATCACTCCTTCAAGGAAATCACCCTCAACAGGCTCTTCATTGACATCCTTATAGACAAATTGGGTGACTTTCATAGGACTTTTCTTCCTGCTCAGACTCTCCAAATTCCATTGATCTTCTTCATTAGTTCCACAGCCGCCTCTCTGGTCCCAAAATAGGGTGTCCTGGAGGCCTGGGTTCAAATCTTGACTCACTGTTACCCACTGGTTATGTAATATCAGGCAAGTTACAGCTCTGTGCCTCAGTTTCCTCATTTATAAAATAGGGGAAATAACACATCAGAATATTGTATGAGGGTGCCTGGCATTTAGTAAGTACTCAGCTGCTGCCATTATCATCATCATTTGTATCGCTGTGTGCAGCCGTGGCTCTGGAACGCGATTGGGCAAGGGCGTCCAATGTCCTTTTGCGTGGCTCCCAGAGGGAAAGAGAAGCCTGACTACCGCTGTGCGATAAACTACTACCCAGAAGGCCCAATGCCTTTTCAGTGCCCTTGGCCATGGGCCATCCTGTGTCCAAACCATTAAAGAGATATGTTTCTGCTTAGAAAGGCAGAATGAGAATTGGTACCTTCTAATTGTAAAAACTAGCAGGAAAGAAATTATTCAGGTCCTTACTGGGTACCCAAAGGCAACAGTCAGTCTGTGGACATGTTGACCTACCAAGTGTCATCTGCTCAGGGACACTCACACGAAGATTGCTGACTTAGCCAACTGGGCACGGTTTAGAAAACAGAAACCAAAAGCCCAGGGCCACTCCATAGTCCAGGCTATAAAGCCCAGGGTTCTTGCTGGCTTCATGTCTGCTGTTCACAGTATAAACTCATAAAGGAAAGGGCCTGCCCACACCTTAACCCTGTGGCAGGTCACATGATCTTGCATGGTTTGTAAAACTGGAAGAGGGGATTTTAGTTGAGTCTAGCATTTTCTACCTTCAACCTTTTGCTTTTTCTTCGCTGGACTAGATGCACATGTAAATTTGGGGGAATTCTGTATTTCGTACTTTAAATTTTTTCTTGTGGGACTTCTTGTTGAGTACCCTGGAGGGGGCAAAATAAAGTTAATTGAACCATGCTTTTGGACTTAGTAAGTGAGGGTCAGGGATACCCCAAGTGGCCTAGGTGCTTCTACTTAGGCACGGGGGTGTGTGGAGGAAGGGCGGTGCTTATTAGCATTCTGGAGGCCTCGTGCTGGGTTTATTCCAATCTAGCCTTCTATGGAGACCTCTTGATCCCAAGACACTGTTTTCTGAGCATCTATGAATTTTATCTTTATCCAAAAACTGCCTTGAGGTGGAAAAACTTCCATCTCTCGTGGCATCTTTCTCTTTGGTTTGTTGTGCTGTGCTTACTTCTCCCTTTTCACTTCGTGGTTTCACGTATAAATATGTGAAGAAGAAACTGGAAGCGCTCAGGCTGCTACTCAGTGTGGTCATTTGTTAAAAATTATCTCTGAACATTTGCAAGCGCCACCAGGGAAGTCCGCAAGTGCTCTCTTGTTCAGAGATTTTGCTTTTTTCCCTTGTGCCAGATGCAAATGAGGAGTTAAATAAGGGTTAATGTTGCTTTCTGGGAACAACAGTTAGTTGAAAAAATAGACAAATATAAAGAGAGACTGGGATGTAAATATGCATAACAATTAGATCAGTGTTGGAGTGCATAGAATTTAGAAGGCTAGGTGGGATCTGAGAGAACTTCTTATCAGATAAGGAGTAGCCACGGAGAGAAATACTGTGTCTGCAGTCACAGAGCCCATTAAAGACAGGACCTAGGAGGTACCCGTCTCCTGGATTCCTAAACTCTTCTCCCCACTCTGCCACCTATCCCACAATACTTGTTTTTAATCCCATCTCTAGTGTCCAGAGAGGCAGGGTATTTTAATTAGTCCCTTCTAAATATGTGCCCACCTTTTTTTTTTTTTTTTTTTCATTTTATCACCTAGTAATTAACCCTAATAAGTCCCCTTTGGCAGAAATGGGAAACAGCTTCTGAAGCGACCTTGTAGCCAGAGTTGCAAGCCCCCGTTGGTAGGTGCTCTCATTCTTTTCTACATAAGCTGACTTACTCCACTAAAGAAATAGGCCTGGTCCTGTCCCCACTCTCATGCCCTTGCTTGTGCTATTCTCCCTGCCCAGAGCAACCTTTCCCACAGATTCCACCTCAGTCTAACCCAGGGTTCACTGGTTCAGATAGGAGCCTGTGTGTGCAGAGCCGAGGCTAATGCTTGGCACTCAGATGGTGATCACCCCAGCCAGAAGCCATCTTTCCCATGGCCTTTCTAATCTGTACTACTCAAGTTACACTTGTTGGTACTGCCCTGTGATTTGTCTGTATATAAATACATTTATCTCCTCAACTAGATAGTAAGTTAGCTTCTGGGCAAAAGAAGCCATGACTAATACATTTTGTTTCCCCACAGTTTTCGCTCCGTGCCTTGCATGTAATTAGCACCAGACAAAAACGGTTGAATATGAACAATTTCCCTTTGAGGAGGTTGCCTTAAGGATGCTATAAGAGGAAAGCCTGGAAACTCTAGTACTTGTGAGAACTGGTGAATAAACCCAGGCCTTCCAAACCTCTCTGATACCCAGCCCTGCTGAAGTCTATGAGTTGAGATTGTCAGAATATACTACAGGTGGATTTAGTTTCGCTCGCCTGAGTGTGGCTGTTTTCTTTGCCACTTAAGAAGCTTTGCTGCAGTTCAGGTGCCTGAGGTGCCTCACCACCATACTTCGGCTACTAGACTACCCTGCCTTGAGCTTCAGTTCTTTTGGCTTTGTACCATTCCACCAGTTCAGCTGGTTGGCTGCCTGGCCATGAGTAACTCTGGCCATGTTTGCAACCTGGAGGGAATCTTCCAGGTACTTTTGACCTCCAGGGGCCGAGTAACCTGACATCCATTTTATTAGCTCATTAACTTGTTCCTCTGACAGGGCAGTGCCTAGGCTACCCACAGCCATGTTAAAGGTGTCGTGGCTTCCTGAAATGGCCCAATCTCACGCCCTTCCTGTGTTGACATCAAGCTCTGACAGCTTTCACAAAATTCTCTTTAGCCAGTTAGGCTGAAATCATGACAAAGCAGCATGGCTCACTTGGAACTAGTTAACAACGGTCTGAAAGCTTGTCTGAAATCTAGGACCTTGATGAACAACATTGTACCCATTCCCATCCTGAGCCACCTCCAGCTGAGATCTTGATCTTGTCTTTCTGGACCAGCTGCCTGTAGCCAGGCCCTAGCAGAGAGTGAATGGCCCAAGGTCTCAGTTAAGTAGCATTTTAATGTTTTCAGAATAGCCTGGCTGAAGACATGAAAGCAACCTAAAGAACCAGAGCGGGTGGGCAGGGTATAAGTTCAGGAGTGAGTTGGACCTGCGTTTGAATCCAGGCTCTACACTCTTTTATTTTGAATAAACCAGTAAACTTCTCTGAGCCTTGGGTTCCTGGTGGAGCTACCTCTCTCAGAGAGAGCCAGTGAGGTAAGCTATGTAAAGCAGCTGGTGCCTTGACTGGTATGAACAAGATTCCCGATAGCACTTACGCTGTTTCCTCAGCCTTGTGCCCCCTGACCCTCCTGCTTCCATTCCCTCATGCCGTCTTTGCTGAAAGGCATGGTTTCTTCACTGCGTGGACTAGGTCTTTATTTTGTCCCCTTTGCTTTTTCTCATATTGCAACAGGCATCCCGGGCCCAAATCCTAGACAAAGCCACAGAGTATATCCAGTATATGCGAAGGAAAAACCACACACACCAGCAAGATATTGATGACCTCAAGCGGCAGAATGCTCTTCTGGAGCAGCAAGGTGAGCAGCAGAGCTTGTGGGGCATCTGGCCCTGCTGTGCTCCAGCCAGGTCAGGGCTTCGCACCCAGGCCTGCTGAGTCAGAACCAGTTACGGAGCGTGTGCTCCTAAGCAGCTGTGGCCCTGCTTCTTGGGCCTGAGTAGTCGAGTGTAGAGCCATCCTGAGGAAGGCCCTGAGCCCTCGGTGAGGGAACAGTGGAGTATAGGGGTTAGACACTGGAGACTTTTTTCTGACCTGCTCTCTCTCCCCTTCTTGGGGCTCAGGTGCTCTGCTTGTCGTAGGGGTCACACCTGGCATCAGGTGTCTCAAAAGAGCTGTGAGGTCCTTGAATTGGAGTGTGCTGTGTAAGCGCCACAGAGACTCCAGGTGTTCAGGGACAGTGAGCGCTCCCCGTTGTCAACGGTAGTCCAATCAGGGCAGCCTATGGGCCAGGCCCATGCTGTTCTCCAATGCTCACATCCGCCTTTTCCTACAACCACAGGGGAAAGCGAGAGCTGATCAAGTTCTTTGTTCCTGGGGAATTCACTTCTCTTCCTCCCTCATGGAAGATGCAAGTAAAAGGAAATGCAAGTAACCACCTGGGTTAGAACACCTCAAATAAACTAAACTAAAATAAATGGGCTGACCTTCCAGGCTCAAGATGAGCTGAAACGAGGGCTGGGCAGCGGGAGGCGGCAGCGGGTTGGTCACCGGGCCGAGCAGCCTGCATGTAGGGGCCGTGTGTCGGAAAGCCCAGGTATTCTGTGTGTATTGGTGACTTGCTTCCAAGTGTCCAGCTTGTCTTTCCAAGTGGATCTTGTACATGAGAGCTAAGCCAAAACTTTTCTTTGGCTGATACATCTTCTGTCATCCTTTCCTGTTGATGTGTGGCCTTCACACCCTTGTGGAGCCTGGCGTTGCCAGGCCAGCTTCGCTGTTACTGCACCGCTGGGTCCCACAGGGAGCTCGTGCTCCTGTCTCTGTACTGGGCTTCCACAGCAGGACAGTGACATCACAAGCCTTCTCTTTAGGGTTGGGTGGCATTGCAGAGTGGCTGGCCGCATCCACTGAGCGCTCAGCTCTGGCTGGGAAAGGCAGAGGGAAACGAAGTGTGCAGGTGGAACAGCCACCAGAAGGGAGTTACTTATGAGCCACCCTGAGCCTCGGGGGCCAGCAAGCCCTTCGGAAGAACAGGCTGGACCCTGACCTGAGACTCGGTTACTCCCCCAGTCTCCAGAAGGCTATAACCCGCTCGCTTGGTTGCCTTTCAGTCCGTGCACTGGAGAAGGCGAGGTCGAGTGCCCAACTGCAGACCAACTACCCCTCCTCAGACAACAGCCTCTACACCAACGCCAAGGGCAGCACCATCTCTGCCTTCGATGGGGGCTCAGACTCCAGCTCGGAGTCGGAGCCCGAAGAGCCCCAAAGCAGGAAGAAGCTCCGGATGGAGGCCAGCTAAGCTCCACGGGGCAGGCCAGCAATAAAAACTGTCTGTCTCCTCCATCGTCTTACCCTCTTTTCAGTTCATCTTTAAAACCCTCAGAACCATTTAAGAGACTCTTTTTTTCTTTTTTTTTTTTTTTTTTTAATTTTATTTTTACGTAGAAGCTCTTGGACAACAGCTCTCGTTCTCCTTCCCCATTTCCACTATTTTTTTTTTTTTTAACGTTTCCCTTCAGGGATTCCCTGTCCCCACCAGGAATATTCAAACCAAAACACCCCAACTTGGCAGCTTTTTCTGTGGAGGACAGACGGCCGGCCAGACCTCTGAGCACATGGTGTCCTGACCACCCACCAGCTCCTCCAGCCCTGCCGGGCTCATGTGCCCCGGGGACTCCTGCCCCTCCCAGGCCTCTCCTCCCGGGCCACCCTCACCTCTGTTTGATAGACTTTGTGAATCTGTGGACTGCTCTACTTTAAGAAGATGACCAGTTTGGAGTAATCAGAATTATTCCCCCTTCTTTTTAAGGATTTTTTTTTTTTTCCCCTAAAAGGCTATTTATCGCTCCTGTTGAAAGACCAGAGATCCTTGAAGAAGTTTGTGGTATAAAAGGAAGTGGGGACAGATTTGCAGCGCAGAGTCTTTGGCCTGTTTCACTCCTGCTTCTCTCAGCCAGCCTTAGGGAGGGCCGCGTGACACTCGTGTGGTTTGTTGGGGGACAGCAGCAGTGAGGCGGTAGCCACCAGGGGGTGGGAGGGGGTGGGACGAGGAGGGAGGGTAGGGTGGGGTAGAGGTTTTGTATTGAGGGCCAGTGATGATGTTTTGATATTTATTTCCTGCTACTGAAATTTGAATCTGAGTGAATTGTCCCTATTTCTGATGATGTCAGTATTGCAAAACGACAGATTCATAAAGTAATGATCAAATCTTCCTTTCTTTCCGTGTGTATTTCTAAGAAATAGAGCCAACTGATTTTCTATGTAAATACCAAGAGCGGTTCACCTCATACTAAACCCACACCCCAGTGCAGACCCCTCCCCACCCTCGTCCCTCTCCCCTTCCAGCTGTCCTGGAACCTGTCCCCATTATGTGATCCAGCCCTGGTTCTGGCTGCGGTCCGCAGATCCCAGTGAAGGGTTTTGTGTGTTTAGGCCTCATTTCTTTGTCTTTTTCCTACTCTGTTCCTGGCATTTGCTGATTTCTAGTGTATACTCTGTAGTCTCAGTCTGTGTTTGATTCCATTCCATGGAGATAAAAAGTATGTTGTACATACTGCTGAAGAATTGTCTTGCAAGTTAAGGCTTCCCCTTTACTATAAGACTATAAATAAAAACTTATTTTATCCTTCTTGGTGGTGGTGTCTTCTTGCCCCGGCAGAGGCCAAGATATCTTGGTAGAGGGAAGCACCCCCTGGAGGCCGCTGGGCCTGTGTGGGAGCCTGAGAGAGGAGCCTACAGGCTGGGAGCGACCGTAAGACAGAGTGGTTCCCTTTGTGCTCTAAGGGCTCAGTGCAGCCTGGGCAGGGGAAGGTAGCTAACCCGTTGGTGGTGACTTCGCTCATTGGATAGAAGCTTTTAAGGCTCCAACAGGGATGGGGTTACCCAGGGCAACATTTCTGGATCCAGTTCCTGCTAAATAAATGACCCTTGGGGAATTGGTAGCCCAGAGCTGTGAGTTTGGGTTTCTCCTGGTAACGAAACGTCCAGTCCAGGGGTGGCTGGTATGCTCTAGGACTTTTCAGTTTCTAGAGAGTTCCGACATGGTAATAGGAGGCAGCAGTGCTGCCACGGGCTGGAAGTCAAGGAGGCTTCAACAGCATCCAGTTAGCTCTACTTGGGCTAGGGACCAACACCGGCCTGAACTCATTTGACCTTGAAAGAAAGGATTTATGGCCAGAAAACAGCTCAGCTTTGGTTTTCCTGTCTGGCTGACAGGAAATACTGCTGTTCCTAGTCCAAGGGAGGGAGAGAAGTCAAGTCAGTTCTTTGATTTGTCACTCTTTAGAGTGGTGGTGCTGGGGCTTCTGTCAATTGGATGTCAAATCCATGGTATCTCGTTTTGGTTAATGGGAGTTGACAGGTGGTGGTGGATCATGTTTCCATAAGAGGCATTTTTTAAAATATTTTATTGAAGTATAATTGACTTACAATGTGTTAATTTCTGCTGTACAGCAAGGTGACTCAGTTTTATATATATATATATATATATATATATATATATATTCTTTTTCGTATTTATAAGAGGCATTTTGTAACGTGATCAACCCCCAAGAAAAACAAGGATGCTGGGAGAGAGCAGCATCCCATTTATTGAAGTCATTCTTTTTAAGATGGAAAGAGACACGAATAAGGGGGAAAAAATGGGAATGAGAGATCAGGTGATTTTCTAAGCCTTCGAAGTTAGTATGATTTCCTCCCCTTTCATTGCGCTTTACTACATCCCTTTGTATATCTGGACTTATTTGTAGATTCCATATTACACACAGGTGGCTTGGTCAGGCTGGGCATCAGAACCAAGCTGCAGCTGCGGCCGTGTTGGTCAGGAGGTGGAGTGTGAAGCAAACAGTCGAGCCAGCCCTGGGGTAGGGGACGTCCCCGAGAGCCAGTCCCTGGCTCCAGGATATTGGCTGGACAAGGGGTTGAGTTTTAGCCTTCTCAAAATTTCAATAAACCAGTTGGAAGAAAAGGGCCACAACAGGATAGCCGATTCACCTGGGAAAATCCAAACCACCTGACTGACAAGTGGTGGAGAGGAGGCGGTGCCACTGGGAGCAGCTGCCTGGAAAGGAGAACCAGGTAAGAGCAGCCGGGCTGGAGGTTGTGCTTGCTGAAGGGGACAGATGAAAGCCACAGCTGAGTTCCTTCCGGTTCGCGTGTCTAGGAAGCCAGTGTATGTCCTCCATGTCACCAAAGTTGGACCACGGTTCACTCAGTGAGGTTATTCTTGGTCGCTGGTTCTCGGCACTGCGCTCTGGACTGCCCTGGTGAGTTGCTTGGTCCTGTGAAAAGCCACCTCTTTCTCTTGCAGAGGTGAGCTTGATATTTTCTTTCCTTTACAGTTGCCCCAAGGTCAAGGGTATTAATGGCCCAGTTTTTTAAATTCTTGATACGCTAATCCCATCTGTAGAGTAGCTACCACTTAAGCAAAGAACTACCTCAGCTTATCAACTCGGAAAGGTTTAAAAAACAAGACTAGAGTAGATGAGAGCCCTGAACTAGGACTGAAGAGAGCCACATTCGATTTCTAATAATAGAGCGTAGTGGATTATGCTTGGGCTCTGAAGTCAGGTTGCCTGAGTTCAAAATTCTGGCTCTGTCAGTAGCTGGTAATCTCGGGCGAGTTGCTTCTCTCAGCCTCAGTGTCCTCGTCTATAAAATGAGGATAATAGTAGCTTTAACCACATGATGTGTCTGTGAAGACTAAAGGAAATAATGCTTCTAATGCACTTGACCTCAGGACGAAGGGAGCACTCAGGTGCCGACTGTCGTCATCTACGTAGAGCATGTGACCAGGGCTGAATCTGCAAGACGGAAAAATCCGGCTCCTGCGGCCGTCTCCAGACTGCGTGAGGGTGGACTTCTGGGTATCTCACAAATGCTTCCCACCCCTGAGGTGTGCCCTCCCTGTACAAGGCAGAGTGAATAAAGAGATAGCAGGGGACCCCAGAACTGGAGTGACACACTCCAGGGTTCAAAACCGGAGAATGCACCTTAGATCTGTCGTCAGCCGGAGAGAGACTGTGTCATCCCCTCCCTCTGCTACTCAGTGGCATCTCTAAACTTCGGGCACTTGGTGCTCTGCCTGGCAGAATTGTTCAGAAGCCCCCATGGTGTTGTTACTTAAAGTGGATCCTTGGCCATGCCCTGGGGGTGCTTGTTAAAAGGATTCCTGGGCTCCAGCTCTGACCTGCAGCATACCTCAGCCCACCAGCCAGAGTTGGGCTGTTTAACAAGCTCTCCCAGGTGGTTCTCATGCACTCAGGTTTGACTCCCAACAGCAAAGTAACCCAGGGAACAAAAGGAAACTCTTGGGGAAAGTGAGTCACAGCTGAATTAGCCAGGTGGGTCTGAGACCGGGCTCTTTAAGGCTGCACTCGGGGAAAGGGGGCGGAGAGGGGCTTGTTAAACAGTCCTATTAATAGGACTGCCTTGATGGTGTTTCCCTTCTCCCCGTGGGTTTCCAACACTAGTGAGGGCTGCCCTGCCACCTGTTTTTGAAGCCCTAAGCAAGGGTGATATCATGGGGCAGCACCCATTTTTATGCCACACACTGGCTGTCCTCTGTCACCAGGCAGGTTTATGAGCCAGCCAGAGCAAGGCTATCTCTCAGGCCTGTTTGCCAGGCTCTGTTCTGGACAGCCTGCGGGAACATGAAACTAGAGCTTTTCTTTGCTCAAAACAGTTTCTCTAGCCTGAGGATGAAACCCAGGTAGGGAAGAGGAGTTAACCAGCCTCTACATTTGGATGCACAGCGGAAAAACCATGGTAGGAACTAGGACCCTTCTGAAGCACTGCTGAATCATGAACGGGCAAAGACAGTGTCCTTCACTTGTGGGGTTTGATAGTTTGGGGTTTACTAAGGCACGGGCTCAATTAATACATCCCCACACTTGCCGTGAGAAGGGGATAAACAAAAATATTTTCTAGTTCATTTCTCAGGTAGAGAATCCAATTGGCCAAATAATCATTCCCGGACCGGGTTTGAGAAGCAGGCTTAGCTGTACGCAGGACTGATGGCATCAGGCCCCTGCTCGAGTTCTGGAGGCTCTCCCAGCAGACATCATTACCCAGCTGGTAAGTGTTGTCCTTGCGCCGTTAGGGTCAAGGGGGGGACAGGGAGCCCGAAAGCTTCAGAACCAGTGCCTGGGTGGTTTAGGTCACAGGCTCTGAGCCCACCTATCTGGACTGGCTCTGGGTGACACTGCTGTGGTTTCCTGAGGCATGAGGACAGCAGTAGCACAAGGTGCCATTGTGAGGTGTGAAGGCATAAGTTGGAAAGCCTGGCACTTTGGAAGGACTCACATGTTAACAATTCTTAGGTCTATCCGCCGGCATGGGTCCTGGCCACGCAAACGTTTGAGTTTTGTTGAAATATGGAGTGAATAAACCCTATCCTCAGTGTGTTCAAATCCTCACAAGAAGGGGTAGTAAATATATGTTGAATACCAAAGGGTGTGGTAACAAACAGGCTTTGCTTGGCTTCTGAAGGGATTCCAGCAAGACGTAATCTGTTACCATCTGAAAATATCTCAACTTAGGAAATGGAATACATGGAGTCATCAACGGCTCGGAGGTGGCAGGGACAGATCTGGGGCTAAAGGACAGTGGCCAGTGGCTTTGGACCAAAAGGCCACAGCAAGGCCAGCCAGCTGAGAGGAGGAATGCCACATCCGTAGCAGGCTAGTGGGAGACTTCAGGTACAGGAACTCTGGTTCAAATGACTTGACTGTTTCCCAACCAGGTAGTGAATCCAGGGCCCACTCCTTTGCAGAGAGCTGCCGTGAACGGTTTGGCAGGCCTTTCCATCTGGGAGCTCCCATGAGGCCAGGTGTGGTCTTCGTGCTTGCTACTGCACCCCAAGCACAGTGCCTGGCCTGTCACAGGCACCACACACAGACACACGCGTGTGTGTATGTTCATCTCTGAGCACTGTTAGGTCAGTCCTGAGGTTGCCTCTGCGTGAGTTCAATCCATGGGTATTTGACCGGCACGTATTCTCAGCCCAGCCCTGTCCAGGCACTGGGGGGATTCAGGGCGCCTGATGAAGCCTAGGCCCTGCCGCCAAGAAGCTTAGAGGAGTTGGAGACCAGATTCATGCACGTGGCACGAGTGTGCATGTCCAGGCTACAACGCCAGAGGAGTTCAGAGGCTGGGGCCCTTGACGAGAGAGGGCTGGCAGGTGGGAGGGGCAGGGAACAGGCCCAGGTCATTGCTTCTCAAGCTCTTGCTGCACTCTTCTTCCTACCCGAGCAGAACCAGCCCCGGGCTCCCGGTGCAGCCGGAAGAGAAGCTGGGTGGAGGCTATGGGTGAAAGGAAGGTGGGCCAGAGCCTCCCCCCTGCACGGGCTGGCTAGCCATTCACATCCCACCACGTAGACTGGCCACCATGGGATCCAGGCCCAAGGCAGCCACTGCTCTCGAGACGGAGGGGAGGGACTCGAGGGGTGGAGCCCAGTGAAGCATTCACCTTCCTTGGGAGCATGGTGTAGGTCTCCAGGGTACCCATGTCATCATCCCCTCATCATCCCCCTCACAGAGGGGCCACTGCAGGGCACTCACCACACTCCTGCCAGGCACTGGTCAGCACGCCTGGGCAGCAGAGTCCCTGCAGCCCCAGGGTGCACCCAGCCTTCCCCTTGAGAGAGCTGTGCCACTGAGTCTGCTCTGACTCTGGTAGCTGAAGTCCCAGGCTCCTGTCACCTGCTTTGTCTCATTGGCCCAGGCCATCACAGGTACAGCAGATGGCAACATGAAGTCCCACATCCAAGAGAACAAAAATGTTGGGCTTCCCTGGTGGCGCAGTGGTTGAGAGTCCGCCTGCCAATGCAGGGGACACGGGTTTGTGCCCCGGTCCGGGAAGATCCCACATGCCGCAGAGCGGCTGGGCCCGTGAGCCATGGCCGCTGAGCCTGTGCGTCCAGAGCCTGTGCTCCGCAACGGGAGAGGCCACAACAGTGAGAGGCCTGCGTACCGCAAAAAAAAAAAAAAAGAGAGAGAACAAAAATGCAATACCTTTTATTATGGAAAGAATTTAATGTGACCAAAGGTTGTGAGAGTAGAATACTAAACCCTAATGTAGGGACTTCCCTGGTGGCGCAGTGGTTCAGAATCCGCCTGCCAATGCAGGGGACACGGGTTCGAGCCCTGGTCCGGGGAGATCCCACACGCCACGGAGCAACTAAGCCCATGCACCACAACTACTGAGCCTGCGCTCTAAAGCCCGTGGGCCACAACTACTGAGCCCACGTGCCACAACTACTGAAGCCCATGCACCTCGAGCCCATGTTCCGCAACAAGCCACTGCAATGAGAAGCCTGTGCACCACAACAAAAGAGTAGCCCCCCGCTCGCCGCAACTAGAGAAAGCCCACACTCAGCAACGAAGACCCAACATTGCTGCCCAAAAAAAAACCCTAATGTACCCATTACCCCATGTCAATGATTACCAACATGCAATACTTCTTGAAAGAAAAGGGATAGAAAATGCATTATTATTAAATGTAAGAAAGTGTGGGTATAGCAAAGGGACACGGAGCCAACTGAAAGAGCTCCTGATGGCCAAAGCTGGAACAATCTGAGCAGTAAAATAAACATAGTATTGGAACACTGATACATAACCCAAGTATAAAATAAATATTCATGAGTGCATACTGATATAAATGATTGAATAAATGGAGCATAGACAAACCTCCCAAACAAAAGAATTCCAAATAATTTATGTAGCTACTCTACCCTCAAGGATGTGGGGCATAACTCCCCATCCCTTAAGTGTGGGCTGTGCACACGGACTTCCTTCTAAAGGGAACAGCAGGGGAAGGGGAAGAAAGAGGAACCTTATGGTGGGGAAACCTGACAAGCCTCAGCCAGGTGGCCAGGGTTAACAGCATTAGTGATGAGTCATGTTGATAGCATGTACCATTGATAGGATGTGATCAGAGGGCCCGTGACCTCTGTGGTGTTCCTCCCCCCAAACTCAGTCTAATCAGGAAAAATGGACACAAATCCCAGTTGGTGGACATTCTGCAAAATACTTAACAAGTCCTCAAAACTGTCAAGGTCATTCAAAGCAAGGAAAGTCTAAGGATGTCACAGCCAAGAGCAGCCTAAGGAGACATAATGACTATATGTAATGAGGTATCTTGGATGGGATCCTGGGGCAGAGAAAGGACGTCAGGTAAAAACTAAGGATTCTGAACAAAGTATGGACTTTAGTTAATATATCAATATTGGCCAGTAGTTAGAATGAATGTATCATATTTATATGAGATGCTAACAAGAAGGGGAACTGACTCAGGGGTATATGGGAACTCAGCGAAAGCTTGTTTTTTAAAATGCATTATTGTCGTCGTTATTTTTCCACATCTGTGTTTCTGCAGGGGGCAGAGAAAGCTTCCCATCAAGTTGGGCTGGTGACGAGCACTCTGCCCGCCTGCCTGGCTTTCTTCTTGGATGTGCCGGAGAAGTAGGAGGGAGGAACATCAGCCGCCTGGCCCCGTCCTCTGAACCTCCTGCACCAGCTGGTAAAAAGCAGAGGCAAGGAGGTTGTTGCGAGGAAGTGAAAGAGGATGTCCAGGAACCAGTCAGGCATGCCGGGCTGGAGTGGAGACGGCTGGCTGTGGTCAGCTCCCGGGAAGACTGCCTCCCCGGCGCCTCGCTTGTGACTCACGCAGCATCACGCTCTGCACGGGGGCGGCACGCGTTTGGTGCAGGGGGCGTTGCTCTATGCCAGGGACCTGACAGACAGTGGGCAGCGGGTTAGAAGGGTGAGGTGAGCCTGCACCTGCTGTTCGCTGTCACCATCCTTGTCCTGGTGGCAGATGGGAGCAGGCATTCAGGGCCTCGGTCGTCCACCCCTGGAGCTAACTCGTGCATGTTCAGCTACTGCTCCCCACCCCCGAGGCCGCCCATTTCAGAGACCTGGGGTGGTGGAAGCACGTGGGCTTTGGAGGCAGCAGATCTGGGTTCAGGTTCAGACTCCACTACTTGATAGCTAGGAAACCTTGGGTGAGTCACTTAAGCTCTCTGACCTGTTTCTCCAGTTGTAAAATGCAGACACACACCTGCCTCACCCACCTCATGAGGTTGAGTCAAGGATCAAATGAGGAGAGACCGTGACCAGGAGGCTCTCTCTCAGGGGTTGTTTGGATGGAGGTGACAAGGACGATCAGCATTCTTCAGGCAGCAGGTAAGGAGTCCATGGCTCTGGGGCTCATCCGGAATAGAGTTTTCTATGTATCAGGATGCTTTGGGTTGCAAGAAATAGTAAATCCAACTCAAACTGGCTTACACAGCTGAAAAATGCAGGGGCAGATCCAGGCTGCAGGCGTCACGTGACAGGGTTCTGGCCGTGTTTCTCGGTGTCTCAGGGAGTCTGTGTGGACTGGCTTCCTTCTAGGTAGGAAAATGGTGGTTGGAGTCCCAGGCCACACATTCCACCATCCCTAATAGGAGAGAACTGCTTTTCCCCTGTCATCAAATGTCCAGGGCTTCTCTCTCTTTGGTCTATTTTAGGCCACATCCTTGGCTCTGAATCAATCACTGAGGCTAGGACAAACCATGCTGATTGGCTTAGGCCTGGGTTATTATTAAACCTGAACAAATTACTCAAGCAGAGAGATGGATTAAAATGACTGGTTTAGGCCAATCAGGGCCCAGCCTGGAGGTAGGAGGTGGGACACACCCACACAAGCCTTTTGGCTGCCACAGCTGGGGAGGGGAGGAATGGATGCCACAGTGTCCACGACAGGTTTCTAGAATCCACCATTGGAGAGAACGTGGTGATTTTGCCTCTCTAGCATCCATCTCCCCCTTTTGACTACAACCCTAATTTGCACTGGGGCTTCATTCCTTCCCCATTTTTGGACTATGTGCTTCTGATGGAGCCCATTTCCCACTCATGGATGAAGCATTTGATCAGTCAGTGCACCGTAATCTCCTGGCCACAGGATTGCGTCTCAGAAAGGCACTTGGCGTGATCAGAGTCAGTGAAACGCAATGATACTCACTGGGAAGAAAGCACCAGCTGCTCTTGTCTGCTCAACTTGACCCTGAGGGATGTAAGGTCTGGAGCTATTGCTACTGCCATTGTAGAACCACATGGAGGGAGCCTGAGACTGCAGCCGATACAGAAAGCTGGAAAGAAAGCCACCGAAGCCACTCAGAAAGCCAAGCTAATTCCTGGACGATTCAGTTTATGAATCAACACATCTCCTCTTTGCTTTAAGCCTGTTCGGGTCAGGTTTTCTGTCAGTTGCAACAATTCCTTAAATCATACAGTTCTCCTTCCCGTTCAAGGGCAATGAATGCCCTGAGCGGTGCATGTGGGTGGCTAAAATGTTTGGGCCGAACTTTACCAAGTACATTTTGTCATTTAACACTAATATTATGTACCTGGAAAGCATCCCAGCCATGAAAAGATGCAGAAGAATGCTAAATGAATATGGATGGGATTTAGTCTAGATCAGGGTAGGCAAACTACAGCCCATGGACCAAATCTGGCCCACCGTGTTTTCATAAAGTTTTATTGGAGCATAGCCATGCTTTGTCTGCAGCTGTTTTGTACTACAGTGGTAAAGCAGAGTTGAGTAGTTGCTTGCAAAGCCTAAAATATTTAGTAATTTGGCCCTTTACAGAGAAAGTTTGCTGCCCTCTGGTGCAAATCGTGGAACAACAAAATCTTAGCAAAATACTTCCTCAAAATGAATACCTGCGTCCCCAAATGAAAGCAACACTGAACAGCCCTCCATCATAGACCTCCGTATCCTTGTATTAACATCAAGCCCTATTATCAGCGTTAGGAGAACAGACTTTCATTGTACCGAACTTATTCCAGACGGTGAACGAGACATCCTATGTCTTTGTTAAGATTTGGTCTCTGCAGTGGCTGTATCTTAGTAGCCCTGGCCACAGAGGGTCTAGGAAGCCTGCAGGCCTAAGAACAGTCATTTCCCACCCCAGCCATTACCCTTTCCTCTGACTTGGGACGCTGAAGCTACTGGCTATTTCCTGCACGTAGCCCAGTGACCCTCTTCCATAAGGAGGTGGGATCAATGTAAACATGGTGGGAAGAAGAGACAAGTTCTTTTGCTTTCATAATGGAATGTCAGCATTGTTATCTGTACATCTCTGACTTCTGATGCCAATGGATTCCACTTCTACCAACAACGTAGTGCACTCAAGAAGCTCCATGTTTAGTTCCCGGCTATCAAGCTCCTGCCAGAAGCACAGCATAATTAATAGCAGTGAAATAGCCAGGGTCACGTAAGCAGCCACCCTGCCGGGGGTTTCTAAACTCCATCCCTCTGCTAAGTTAAATCACCAGGAGGCAACATACCAAAATACAAGGCTAGTCCTCCATGGTAGGACATCGTGGAAGTGTTATTTAATATTACGGCCTCTGCTTTTGTGTGAGGTCTTCCTGAGGAGTGGCTTCATCAAGGACACTCCTGCATTGTCACAACACAGTGGCCAGAATCTAACTAGTGGCTTCTAACTCAGAAACGATACCACGAACAGAGGGCAGTTTAGGAATATTGTTGACTGGTATTTTTATCTCAGGCAAGTCCACGCTGGCTTATCCACGAGGTCCCCCTTCTGCTCACCATAGGGTCTGGAAGGCTTCCCAACTTACACAGCATTCAAGGTGGGTCTAAGATAGTTCCAAGGGGGACGTTGGGGCCCATCTGGATATAGAGATCTGTAGTCGGCTTGTATTTCTTTATTGATAGGGGAAATATTTATTTGGGGCAACCTACCTTGAATGCTATGTAAGTGCCTCCGACTTAAGGATCCACATGATAAATCTGAGAATCTACCTGCAGGACCCACTTTGAATGCTCTTTAAGTTGGGAAACCCTCCAGACCCGAATGGGAGCAGAGAGAAGTCTCATGGATATGCCAGTGTAAACTCCCCTACCCTTTGGGGCCCACCTCAAATCCTCCCTCCTTGGTATAAAGCCAGTTCAGACTGAAGCAATCCCTTCTGTCTCTTAACCACACCAATTATCACTGCAATTAATCTCGTAATACCTTGAGGCTAGTGGTGGCAGAGGGTCTGGCTTTTTGTTGTAGCGATGGGAAGGGTGCATTTCAGTATGTTGCTTTGTCGCCTGAACTTTTGTTATCCCAGCAAAAAACAGCATGGGGGCAGGAATTACATTCCACGCTCCACCTCTGAGGGTACCCTCTCCTTTCAGGGGCAGGCCACAGAGCACCCGCCTTCTTGGCTTCTCCCTGGGAGAGGGTCTCTGCCCAGATGAGGAACGCCAGGTGACACAGGATTCCAACCCGTCCCTGTGACAGCCGCCCTGCCCCACCTGCTGCTGAGTGCCTGCGTGAGGGCTCTGGAGCGCAGTCCCTGCTCGTAGCCAGGTGGAGGAGACAGACTCCCAGACCCTGAAACTGTGTGTGGAGTGCTGGGACAAACTGAAGTACTCCGGCGCGCTTTCCCCCTCCTTGTCCTCGACTGGAGAAGGGGTGAGGGAGGAAGGCGAGTCAGACCTCTTCGTAACTACCGACTTGCCCGGCCTGCAGTCGCACGCGGGAGGAGACTGGCGACCCACGAGCAAGCTGCAGAACTCCGAACGCTGGGCACTCGGAAGGAATTCTCTTGGTACCAGTCACAAATGACAGACATCATAGAAAAGGTTATTCTTTTACTATTTCAAGGAGGTAATACACAGCCCAATACACCAAAGCACTAGGGAATTGGAGGCAGCAGATGGCCAGAGTTTTTGCGAAGAGCCTTATGCCGCATCTCCAGGCCCCATCTGCCCACGGCCCATGGCTGCTTGTGGAAAGGCCAGACCGGCGACTTGGAGCCTGCTGTGACCATAGCAGTGGACAAGTGAGCCAACTCCTCAAGACCCCACTGACTGAGAAAGGGTTCTTCTGTGAGGGCAGCAGAGGCCCTGCCAGGCTAAACAGCAGGCAGCGCTCAGCCCTGCCCCGGCCAGGTTTACGTGGCTACTGCCTCAGCAGCACCCCGCTTATCTAGCGCTTGGCTTTATTTCTCTGAGCCTGGAGTGCGCAGGATGTGAATAAATCCTGAGTCAGAAATTACGGTGAAAGTCTTTCTTAGTAGTGTTAATAATTGAGGTGAGAAAAGACAACACCGTCTTTGAGGAGGGTGGGCTGGGAGTCGGTGGAAGACAGATGGAAACAGACTGGCCACAGGCTGAAGGTGCCGCCTTGCGGTCCTCAGAGGGCCTTTTCAGGGCACCTGGGGGGGTGGGCTGAGTGGGGTGGGGTGGGGCGGCGCTCTGGGGCTGCTTCCTCTGGCACAGAGTTGAACTAGAGGTTCATTTTCCACTCATAGTTGGCTTTCCGGGTCTAAGTCACCACAAGTGGGGCTGAAGCAAATCCTGCCCATGCACCTGCCCAACCCGGCCTTGGAGATGTGTGGTCAGTGCCCAGTGTGGCCAGGGAGGGACTCACACCTCCCGAGACCTTTCTCCTCCCACCCCAGCTCCTTCCCCTTACAAGTAACCAGGCTGGGAGGTGAGCGCCTCGGGCACCTCTGAGTGAAGTGCCACCATGTTTTCTTCCTGGAGAATTCATTTTGGTGGGACCCAAAGCCCCTGCCTAGGCATGGAGCAGACTTATTTCCACCCACGGAGGCCACCTTCCTGGTGACTTAACGGTGGCACAAAGAGGAATCGCAGCAGCAACTCCAGATGCCGCAACACTCATAAACATCATTCACTTCGATGCGACGGTCGCACTGGAGAGCTGCACTGTTTTCCAACCAACCCTGGCCAGGCCAGAGCGGGTTCAGATGCCTCGTGGCTGAAGATTTTTGGTTGGACAGGAGTGGAAAGAATTTTTTAAAAACCACACCACTGTGTTCTCTAAACACAGAGCCATCAGTTTTGTTTTGTTTAACAAGAAAGGACAGAGAACCAAGCTTCACAGCGGCCAAGGCTTGTGCAGCACGGAATGCAGTTATGTATCGAAATGTATAAACCTTGGTCTGACTGGGGAGGTGGGTGAACACAGAGCTGCGGGACACCATGTCCTCTAGTCAGTGGCAGGCTCTGCTGTTGCCTCATCCTGCTGCTCCTCGAAGCCTGGAACTGGCTTTTGCAGAAAGTGCATGGTGGCCTGGATCACCTTATCTGGTCCAATATTGTACACAGGGTGAGTGGGCTGCTGCAGAGAGAAGAACAGATGCCAATTAATCACCCCAGTGGTCCCTGGAAATGTGCACAGCCTCTGCCCATTAAATGCACTTGTAAAAATGTAACATAAGGAATCATCAGAGATGCACTAGGATCTCACAAGGCCCTAATGTTCAACAACAGGGTATTGGTAAAAACATGTTACAGTATGTGGGACACAAAGGAACATTATAGGGCCACTAAAAAACATGCTTTCAAATATTTTATGATATTGGCAAATACTTACATTAAGGTGAGGAAAACAGTATGCGTGATATTATTCCAAACTTACTTTTTAAAGTGTTGATAGATGTGATTTATATAAATAGGCAAAAAATGGACATATGCCAAAACAGGAACCATGACATGACTGTTTTAAATTTTCTTATTTATACTTTTATATATATTCCAATTATTAAAACAATGAACATGCATCTATATTTATAATCAAGAAAATGGACCACAACCCTGTTACACTTAAGTAAAGGTGTCAGGCCATATATAAATTATTTTATATTATCCCACTGCACCACAGAAACCCAAAATAAACTTTGGTCTCAGACAGGGCACAATCCTAGGCCAGTATTCAGGACTCTTCCACCCTAGGACAATGAAGAAGGGGACATAATTGCAAGAGATTTAAAAAATTTTAAGAAAATACTATGAGCAACTTCATGCGAAAACATAAAAATTCAGATAAACTGAATAGTTTTATAGAACAATACAAATTTTCAAAATTGCTCAAGAAGAAATTCTTTAAAACCTATATGAATAAGTTAAATCAATAACAATTGTTTTTTCTGCTACCACCATTCCCCCCAAAAAATACCAGGCCTACATGGTTTCTCAAGCAAGTGTTAGCTTACAAGATAATCTCTAACTTATACAAGCTTTTCCAAAGAAAAAGTAGAGTAGGAAGACATCTGTCTAATTTTATGAGGTTATATTATCCTGAAACACAAACTGGAAAAGAATACAATAAAACAAAATTTTCGATCAGTCTTTCTCATGAACACACATGCAAAAAATCCTAAATAAAAATACGAGCCAAAAATACCAGCAGAGTGAATCCAGCAGGTGTTAGAATAGCACATCCACCCCCCCACACTCTGTTATCACCAAGCAGGGCTTATCCCGTAACGTCAAGGTCACATCAGAATATGTATTAACAAAACACAACATCAGATTAAAGGAGAAAAGCCAGATGAGGAAAAAGCAGTCAGTAAAATTTAACAATAGATTATGACTGAAATAAAACAAAAAAACAACCCAGTAGACCAGGAACAGAGGGGAACATCCTTAACCTGATATGAAATGTTTACCAAAACCTCACAGTGAGCATCCTCCTTAACGATGGAATTATAGAAACCTTCCCATTACAATCAGAACACTTTCTATTACCACCTCCAGTCAACACTCCTTGGGGGTTTTAGCCAACATTACAAGGCAAGAAAAGAAAGAAAATTCTTGGGTTTCCCTGGTGGTGCAGTGGTTGAGAGTCTGCCTGCCGACGCAGGGGACACGGGTTCGTGCCCGGTCCGGGAAGATCCCACATGCCGCGGAGCGGCTGGGCCCATGAGCCATGGCCGCTGAGCCTGCGCGTCCGGAGCCTGTGCTCCGCAACGGGAGAGGCCACAACAGTGAGAGGCCTGCATACCGCAAAAAACAAACAAACAAAAAAACATCTGAAAACATACAAAACAACTCTCTATATAGTTCATGGATACATACCGCAAAAAAAAAAAAAAAGAAGGAAAGAAAATTCTTAAGAATCAGGAAGGAAAAAGCAAAACTCCTTACTTGAAGATGACATTACATTCTAAATAAGAAATCCAAGAGATTCTATAGACAAACTTTTACAACTATCAAGAGAATTCAGAGGGAATTCCCTGGCGGTCCAGTGGTTAGGACTCCACACTTCCACTGCAGGGGGCCGGGTTCAATCCCTGGTCAGGGAACTAAGATCCCACAAGCTATGCGGAGCAGCCAAAAAAAAAAAAAAGAATTCAGCAAGGCTGCTGGGTGCAAAGTTAAACTATAATTATCAATAGCATTTCTATACATTAGTAACAACAAATTACAAAATAAAATGGAAAAAAATATTCCAGTCACAATAGACACAAAAACTATAAATTTCTTAGACGTAAGTCTAACAGACGATGTCCTAGTCCTTTATGGAGAAAATGATAAAAGACCATTAAAAGAAATGTAAAAAATCTGAAGAATTGTGTTTATAAATGGGAAGCCTGAATGTTAAAGTCAGTTCCCTCCCATTAACCTTACATTCAATGTAATTCTAATAAAAATTCCACTAGTTTTTTTTGTGTGTGTTACTTGATAAGCTGATCCTAAAATGCACAGGAAATCCTAAAATGCAGAAGGCAAAGAATATCCAAAGCAGTTTTGAAGAAAAAGAATGAGGTGGGTAGGTGAGACTTACTTACCTGCATTTAAGATTTGCTTAAGACAGCAAAGATAACAGACCAATGGAACAGTGTGTCCAGAAACAGTCACCTCATATACAGAAACTTGAGTATGTGACACATGTGATACACATCAATAGGAAAGGTTGTAAACGTCAATAAATGGTGCTGGTCAATTGGTTAACCAAAATGGGAAAAAGATAAAATTATATCCCACCTTCACTATAGATGGAAATCAATTCCAAGAGAATTAAAAAATTACATGGGATAAGCAAAACTTTAAATTGTTTAGAAGAAAATATATTTATGACCTCAGGGTAGGAAAAGATTTCTTAAGGGTAGGAAAAGATTTAAGTAATGCAACCCCCCCCCAAAAAAAACCCTCAAAAACAAAGGCAAATAAAATTATTCACTTTAGAATTAAAATCTTCTATTCAACAAAAACACTAAAAACAAAGTGAAAAGACAAGTCACAAACTGGAAGAGATTCACCACACACACACCACTGACAAAGGATTAGTATCAAGAACACACAAAGAACTCCTACTACATAAGAAAAGAGCAAACAAAATTACAAATCAATACGAAACTGAGCAAAGCTCCTGAGCCAGGAGCTGGCTGGCAATTCACAGAAGACATAACACAAATGGCCAACAAACGTTTGAAAAGATGCTCAGCCTCACCAGTAATCAGGGAAATGCAGAACAAAACTGAGACACCATTTCACATCTGTCAAGTTGGCAAAAAGGAAAAGTCTGACTATGGAGCAACTCATCTTGGTGCCATGTGAGCGTTAAATAACCCAAGCACATAGGGGCGAGGTTCAGGGCCATCTGGTGAGGATGAAGGTGTATCTCTCTCAGAAACTGTAACTCGAGAATGTTCACTGCAACACCTTGTGTAATAGCACAATCTGAAACCATCTCAGTGTTAACCAACAGGAGACTAGAAAATTAAACTGGGGTACACTTAGGCAAGGGAATACCGTACAGGAGTGAAGATGACACTTAGACAAGGGGATACTGTACAGGAGTGAAGACGACACTTAGGCAAGGGGATACCGCACAGGAGTGAAGATGACACTTAGACAAGGGGATGCCGTACAGGAGTGAAGATGACACTTAGACAAGGGGATGCCGTACAGGAGTGAAGATGACACTTAGACAAGGGGATGCCGTACAGGAGTGAAGATGACACTTAGGCAAGGGGATGCCGTACAGGAGTGAAGATGACACTTAGACAAGGGGATGCCGTACAGGAGTGAAGATGACACTTAGGCAAGGGGATGCCGTACAGGAGTGAAGATGACACTTAGGCAAGGGGATGCCGTACAGGAGTGAAGATGACACTTAGGCAAGGGGATGCCGTACAGGAGTGAAGATGACACTTAGGCAAGGGGATGCCGTACAGGAGTGAAGATGACACTTAGGCAAGGGGATACCGTACAGGAGTGAAGATGACACTTAGACAAGGGGATGCCGTACAGGAGTGAAGATGAATAAACTAGAGCAACACATATGAAGACGACTAAGCCTCAAAAGGGTAATGGTCGGTGAGAAAGTGATGCAGAATAAATGGTGGGGTAGATACTGTTATAAAACATTTGAGGGCTTCCCTGGTGGCGCAGTGGTTGAGAGTCTGCTTGCCGATGCAGGGGACACGGGTTCGTGCCCCGGTCCGGGAAGATCCCACATGCCGCGGAGCAGCTGGGCCCGTGAGCCATGGCCGCTGAGCCTGTGCGTCCGGAGCCTGTGCTCCGCAACGGGAGAGGCCACAACAGTGAGAGGCCCGCGTACCGCAAAAAGCAAACAAACAAAAAAAACATCTGAAAACATACAAAACAACTCTCTATATAGTTCGTGGATACATACCTATGTAGTAATAGCACAAAAATATTTGCAGGCATGATAAATGTCATTTAGGATGGGGTTACGCTGAGGAAGGAGGGAGGGAAAAGAACGGAAGAGGGTTGCATAGGAGGCAAATACTTGGAACAGCTGAAGGGTTGTTACTTGGATTTTCTCAATTACTAGTGAGGCTGAGCATCTTTTCATCCACCTACTGGCCACTTGTGTTTCTTCTCTTGGAATATTTCATGACAATCTGCACAGGCCCCATCATCTGACAGCCGCAGACAATCTCAGCCGGAGTTGAGTCTCAGGATCGTGACTAGGCTCACAAGCATCTCCTGCGGCCAGGCTGGCCTGGGACTGGATGCAGTGGTGAACAGCTCGCCCGCACGGGGCTGACAGTTTTTGAGGGAAGCAGATAAAACCCAGTTAAACACACACATGACAAATCGTGCTGGTGCTATGAAGGGCACAAACCAGGCCCTGGCAGAGTGTTTTGGGTCATCTCATTTACAGAAGGTGGTCTGAGAGGGCTTCTCCGGAGGGATGGCCGCAAGCTGAGAGCTCCAGAAGACAGTCAGCCACATGGGGAGGGCTGCTGGCTACAGATGCAGAAACTCGCTACATCTGAGCCAGCTTCCTGGGAGATGGGAACTAATGACAAGTGGTCTGGGTCCTAGGCTGTGGGACAAAGGCACAAACCCTCTGTCACAGGTTGGACCCTCGCCTGGAACCTCGAGTTTGCCAGCCAGACGCTCATGAACAGAGAACGAGCTGCAGACAGAGGGTGGGGACGGGGAGTTCAGCCTGTCCATGTCCTCATGCAGCCGGTTCTGCAGGCCAAGAGTGGGTGCTCTGCTCTCCTGCCAGCCCCATCCTGGGGGCCCCGTGGAGAAGCAGTGGTAAGCCCCCCATCCCACCTTACCAGGGCGTTTTCAGGCACACCCAGGACCACATCGTGCAACATGGCTCCACTGCCGAAGTGCTGGGCTATGGACAGGCCGCTCAGGCAGTAGCAGGTGTGGTAGAAGTCCCGGGACCTGGAAGGATGGGGCGACTCTTAGCAGGTGTCCTCTGCTCCCCACCGGCCCCAGCACAGCCTCTGACAAGGCCACCGCACAGACGAAGAGGCCCGGGGAGCACTCACGCATCCCATCCCACCCTCCACGAACCTCGAAGCCTGGCTTCCCCCAGCAGCATTTTTCAGAGCCCCATCCTTCCGCCCTGCTTGATAGCAGGAACTGTAACCTTACAGTCAGTCCTGTCAGCTGTCTTCCGGAAAGGGCTCTCCAGGGTAGTGCTGGCTAAATTAATATAGTTAAAAAAAAAAATCCCACAAAATTTCTAGGAATGGGCCAAATTCTTCCTGATAAATTGCTGGGGACTGGCCTTCAGCTGGACCAGGATGCAGAGGTAGCAGGGTGTGTGTGTGCTGGGGGAGTGGGGAGTGAGCAGCAAAGGCAACAGGACTTGACTGGTTTCCCTTTTGGCACCTAAAGGTATTGAATCTACTCGGTAATAGTCGCCTTGATTATAATCTCTGTTTATGACACTCAGGAGTTTTAAAACCCTGTATCCTCTTCTATTTAAATCAGTTTGGTTAAATAAGAGGAGGGGCTTCCCTGGTGGCGCAGTGGTTAAGAATCTGCCTGCCAATGCAGGGGACATGGGTTTGAGCCCTGGTCCAGGAAGATCCTATATGCCGCGGAGCAACTAAGCCTGCGCGCCACATCTACTGAGCCTGTGCTCTAGAGCCTGTGAGCCACAACTACTGAGCCTGTGCTCTAGAGCCCACGAGCCACAACTACTGAGCCTGTGCTCTAGAGCCTGCGAGCCACAACTACTGAGCCTGCATGCCACAAGTACTGAGCCTGTGCTCTAGAGCCCACGAGCCACAAGCACTGAGCCTGTGCTCTAGAGCCCACGAGCCACAACTACTGAGCCTGCGTGACACAACTACTGAGCCTGTGCTCTAGAGCCCACGAGCCACAACTACTGAGCCTGTGTGCCACAACTACTGAGCCTGTGCTCTAGAGCCCGTGAGCCACAGCTGCTGAGCCCGTGAGCCACAACTACTGAGCCTGTACTCTAGAGCCCGTGAGCCACAACTACTGAAGCCCACGCACCTAGAGCCTGTGCTCCGCAACAAGAGAAGCCACCACACCACAACGAAGAGTAGCCCCCTCTCCACAATTAGAGAAAGCCTGCGCACAGCAACGAAGATCTAACGCAGCCAAAGATAAATAAATAAATTTATAAAAAAATAAATAAAAATAAAAAAGAGGAAAGAAAAACTACCAACACAGCAATCTGTTTACCTAACTGGCGAGGGGGTGCAAGTAAGCTGGGTAAAAAGGAGAGCACTGGAGGGGCCAGGATGGATGGATGGCACTGGATGGGGGTGCTCCCAGCTGGGCTGCTTCCTCCCATGCCACACGTGCACTAAGCAGCAACAAGGAAAGGCCCACCCCGTCTGGCTCTGAGTAGGCCTGAGGTGCTCACCCCTCTCTCCCCGCCCCGTCCCTCCCTCCCCAGAGGCAAGGCACTCACTTGCCAGGTTTATCCAGAAGCCCCCCGGTGGGGCACTGGCAGCACATAAGAATGTACTCCTGCAGGGCCTGCTGATGAAACATCCAGCGGCTCATGCTGAGGGCAGGGTCACCTAGAGAAGACAAAGGATCAGTGTGGGCTGGAGCCTAGGAGAAGTCCAGCAAAGGATCGATGACTTCTTTGTATTTTAGGATCCATTAGGAACTGTCAGGGTTTCCCTCTAGTCTCCTTGGACTAATCTTGAAAACTACATTCTTGGGACACTCGATTTCTTCACCCAAGTCCCGAGACACGTCCCTTCTCCTGAACCTTGAAGAGTCAAAGAGCAGCAGGTCAGAGCAGCACTTGGCTTTACTTGAAGTGTCCCCTTACCCTGGATGACCACCCTAAACCACATCCCTTGCAGGCACGGACAAACTGTTTAGCTCAGCTTACCAGACTGCCCTCTGCTACTGCTCCTGACCTGGTTCACAATTCCTTTCCCTGGGCTTCTTAAGACATTTCCTCCAGTGCATCTCTGAAACTTGTTACCCAGACTCTAATTAGCCAAGAGAACTCTAATGGGGTGATAACGTCTGTTTCTTCTACTGATACTTGTCTTAGCCTGGACTCAGTCTATCTCTAAAGGGACTTCTCCAACTAGCGTTTTGGCTCAAAAAATTTCCCTAAGAAGCATTCTAATAGCCACCCTCCTGCATCATATAATATGATAGCCCAAGCAGAAATGGACAATTCTGGTGATAATATTAAAGTACTGCCAATCAGCAGTCAGAGACTCCTGTGGACCAGTCGGTTATCAAGGGTGGAGGAGGGACAAATAATCAATAGATAGATGTGCACGGAAACATTTATGTGGGAATACACACATAGAATGTGCATTAAGTCTCTGGTTAATTTTATACTTTGATACCTGGGCTACAAAGGTAGCAAACAATCTGTAAATGACAACCGAAAGCTAATTTTTGTGTTTCTATGCATTTTTCTATACAGGTATGATAATTTTGTATCTTACGTTTTTCATTTAACTCTACAGGCATACATTTTTCTGTTCGGCTACATAATCTTCATAACCATCATTCTAAAGAGCCATACAGCATTTCATTAAGTGGACACATAAGGTAATAGCATCAATATAGGCTCTGGATCCAAACTCTCATATATATGAGCAGAGAATCTTCTGTGGGAAAAATTCATCAAAGTTTATAGCAAATGTGGTATATAAAGAGAATATGTAGGCAAAAGAGTTAATTTTGGAATATTTATATACATAGAATACTATAGAAAATAATCATTTTTAATTTCTTAAGTGAGAGATGGGAGGAGAGATGGGTGCAGTTGGAAAGCGATCGCCGTCTCCTGGGTTGAGCACTGGATGAGGTGCACGGTCAGCTGATGTTTGGGGGCCACGTGCAAAAACCACTCATCTTCAACACCCGAGTCCCGCCCTGCCCCTGAGATGCTCACACTAGAAGAGGCACATGGGAACTGAGCCCAAGGAAGGAGGAGCACTTTCAGGTCCCCCCTCTCATGCTCAGCCTGGCACACAGGCTTACTGAAGGAAGTGCTCACACAATTTTAATTACTTTCCTCTTTGCTCTTTCTCCACCTGTGAGCACAGTCGACTCTGTAGGAGATACATACATATATGATGGGACTTCACTCTATCTTGTTTCCAAGGTTGTTTCCAGTTCCTTGCAATCATAAAAAATGCCGCAATAAACATCTTTGTGAATCTTCTCTATGTCTAGGATTATTTTCTTCAAGTAGATTCACAGGAGTGGAATGATTCAGTTAAAGGGAATAAACATTTTTAAGGCTTTTAATAGATACTGATAAACTGCTTTAAGACTTTATATAGCTGCCAGCAAAATTTAAGATTTTCCTGTACTACTTCTAGCACTGGTTACTTTGAAAAAAAAGTTCTCAGCAATTAAAATGTTAAAAAGAAACAGTACCTGATCATTTGTTTTGCTGTGCATGCCTTTAGTTACTAATTAGGGTGAACTGTTCCCGTAACTTTCGCTTACTAGTTCTATTTCCTTTTGAGAGTGTCTGTCCTTTTGTCTTCTGAGATCCAAGAGTCAATTTTATTAATCTAGCTTTTTACTATATTTACTCTTTATCTGTATCATATGGTATACCTATTTCTCCCTTTTGGCTCTACTTTTTTGGTTATATGGGGTTTTTTTTAATTGCATAAATATAGTTTACACATATGCTGTAATCACAGTGTTGATTTTTTCCTTTGTGATTTCTTCTTTTAAGAAGCACATTTAGTGGGTACAGGGGTTTGGGCGGGCGGTGATGAAAACTCTAAAATTGATTATCGTGATGGTTGCACAACTCTGAATACACTAAAAACTACTAACTGCACACTTTAAATGGGTAAATTGTTCAGTATGTGAATTACATCTCAACAAAGCTGTTATTTTTAAAAGCATATTTACCAAACTTTAGGGTAACTGCAGGTAACTTTAGGGTAACTGCATTAAACATCTGTACAAAATATACCTTTACTTCATATCCTATAAGAAATAAAAGACTGTTACCTTAAGGTAAATGATAACTTATGGCTAGAACTGGAATCTGAAAAGAAAATGCTATGTTTATTGTTAAAAAGATTACAGAGTGTTTCAGTTACCCCCTACATTATTGAAGTCTAAAGGCTCAAAGTTCATAAACTCGACAAGGAACTTCCTGAGATCTTGAATTTGCACATCAACACACATAATTACGGTGAGATGAAGGGAGATATGATTACAGGCTGATAACTGTGCACTGGAGTCTGGCCTTTTAAATCCTTTACATCTCTCCCTTAAAATACAGATCCCCATTATAATGTCATTTTGCATTTCAAAGGTTCCTTTTATCTGAGAAATCAAAAGTTTTTCAAACAGTAACTGACAGATACAGCCACATGTAGCTCAACTTCACAGGTGGACAAATAAAGCCTGGGGTGCATCCCAAAGAACATGGCAGCAACTAGTAACTATCAATCCAAACAGAAACTCACAGGCCTGCTGCTATCCTACTGCTCCACAAAAACAAACTGACTCACTAATTTAGTCAGCATTTGATATTTTAAAGATATTAATAGCAATTTGTTCTTGTACTCAAATACTGTCTTCTATACGTAAGGCAGCCACCGCATGGACTACGGAAGAGATAGGGATTGGCCTGGGTTCACGTGCTACAGTGTGCCGGTCCCATGTCATCTTATCAGTATGATCATCATCATCACCTTTTAAAAATGTATTTGTTCACTTACTAAAATAAAAGTAGTAACACACATGATAAAAAAAAAAAGAAAAAAAAAGCTGCCTACAGTACAATAGGAGAAGTACATTTCTCTCCCTCCATCTCCTACCCCTCTCCCAAAGGTACCCGTTGTTAAAGGGGAGTTGTGTATACTTCCAGGAAAGCTGGGTGGATGCCAGCCTGTGTGCACACAGACAGACTGTTCTCGGCCTGGCCTGGCCTTTGACACTTTCCGTTGTGTCCTGGAGAGCTTTCCACGTGAGCCCATTGTAATGCAGCTACTGTATGAAGAGATCATAATTTATTTAACTGTTAGCCTTTTGGTGGGCAGTTGGGTTGTTTGCTATTGAAACTCCACTTCAACACACATCCTTTGCAATGTCTGTGCAGGTAAATTCCTGCCAGTGTCCTCACTGGGTTTAAATAATTTAAATTGATGTCTCCAAACTACCCTCCAAAAAATGACGCACCTACTTACACCCCTCTAACAGTGAAAAGTGCCTGTTTTCCCACACTTTCCCCAACATAGGGTATCAAATTTTCTAATCTCTGCTAATCTGACAGTAAAAACAAATAGGGTCCCACTGTTTTTATTTGCATTTCTTTAACTATCACCTTTTCGTCTGATTAATGGCCATCTACAGATGGCAGGGCTCTGATACCATGATAGGTGGCAATCAGGTATTATAAAGCAAGTCACCTACCCATGCTGTACTTTGTTTCCTCACCTGTAAAATGGGAATAATGAAAGAACCTGTTTCTTTTTCTTTTTCTTTTTTTTGGCCATGCAGCTTGCCGTATGTCAGTTCCCCGACCAGGGATTGAACCTGGGCCACAGCAGTGAAACCCCGGAATCCTAACTACTAGGCCACCAGGGAATTCCCGGATAGTATTTGTTTCATAGGGCTGTTTGGAAGATCAAATGAGAAAATACATGTGTAATACTCAGTTCTGCCCCTGGCTTGCGGCGAGCACGTGGTAAGTCTCAGTAGTTGTAGCAGCTGTAGTACAAGTAGCAGTGTAGTAGAATCCTCTGCCTGTTTTTCAGTTGGGTTGTTCATGTTTCTTACTGCTTGGTATGACTTTCTCAAATGAAATTAAGCTCTTCATCATTTATCCAAATATTTTCCCCACCTGGCTACTAGTTTTGTCTATAGAATTTCTCTTTTGTAAAATAACTTTTGTTGTTTTCCTTTATGTAAGAAAGATATATTATTGTAGAAAAATTAGAAAATAGAAATAAAAAAGAAAGAAAACAAACATCACCTGTCATTTCACAACCCAGATACCTTCCATTAATTTTTTGGAGTCAACTCTTCACTGAAAATGGAATTACATACATACTGCTTTGAAACCTAACTGATCACAGTACATTGTGAATATCATTCTACGTCGCATCTCCTTTTGACTCTCAACGTCAGCATTTTGCCCACCACTCAAAACACTCCCGTCTTCCGGAGCCCTGCCTAGTCCAGGTCCACTGTTTGCTGAGACGTGAGCTTTGGGCCTAACATGGGCCTCCTTCCAGGCAGTGAAAAAAGCTGGAAGCACCAAGATTCACAGGCAACTAACTTTTCCCACAGGCAGAGCTTTGAATGTGACTAGTCCTCCAGAACTTGCACTATGATAAACAAAATGTGAACCAGGGCCCCCCTGAAGACTTTGGCAGGTAGCCCTCCTGTTACGCTCTCACTAGATTTTCCTGGCAGCTGCAGAATGACTGCATCTTAATCCTGCCAGGGACAGGTTTGTGAAAGGCTGACGGTGTGACCCAGAGGCTTGACCTCACCAGTTCCAAATAAAGAGATCACTAAAACCCCAAGTTATTTCTGTTTTGAAACGCCGGACTCTCGGGGGACTTCTGACTTCCCTACTATAGTGTTCAGCCAGAGACTGTGCAGGTTCCACAGTCAGGGGACGTATCTCAGCTGAGACATATCTTAGCACCCTGAAACTGAAAGCCCAGGGGCTCCAGGCCAAGGATTCTCAGGACAGACCGCGACGGGGAGGATAGAGCGATGGGGAGACAGGACAGAGGCTCTGCTGAGTTCAATTCGGTACCCAAAGTGGCCACAACTTAAATGAAATTAAGAAATGAAAGAAAGGGGCTCAGAAAAAGACAGCCAAACAAGAAGAAAACGTGTGTGGGGCAGGGCGGGGGATGGGGGCAGTAGAAAAGAATCTCATCTTCTACATTTGAGCAATGAATAACCCAACTACTAAGTCCAAAGAAAAGCTTCCCTCTGGGCCAAGGGATCTCATTCCAAGACCAGATCTGCACCCAGCAGGGCCTCCAGACCTCCCCTCTCCCACTGGTTTCCTCACCCTGTTCTCACATAAAATAAATGAAAAAGATGATTCCGGAGGCAGCCAGTGGCCTGAGATGTCGCGAGGTAAAGGGACGGCTCCCAGAAGTT
Organism: Phocoena sinus; assembly: GCF_008692025.1. Lineage (NCBI taxonomy): Eukaryota > Metazoa > Chordata > Mammalia > Artiodactyla > Phocoenidae > Phocoena > Phocoena sinus. Next base: position 141,577,783 of record NC_045764.1, on the reverse strand, counting down.
TGCTCTCTATCTCACTGCTTGGATCTGCACTCCCACCTGAGATTCCATAGAGATGAACCCAGGTCTCTCCGCTCCAGTGGTGCGGGGCAGGGGGGACACACCCGCATCCAGGATTCTTCAATGAATCTAAAATACAACACTTCTAATGGCGGCAACCACGCAGACAGCCAGGCATGGTGGGTCTTTGCTCCAGGGTTTCTGGTTCTCTGCCCGCTTACTCAACTGCCTTTCTGTCACTGCTGTGACCACGTGCATAGTGTGGGTTTTCAGTTCTGACGTGACACACAGAGAGTTCTGCTCCAGAAACTGCAGCTTCACGTGGAGTTGAGGTGGTGGTCACCGTGGCGCCAGGCACCTGCCTCCCCCTAGCCACAGCCAGAGTGAAGCAGCAGTGGCTCCTAAACCAACGGGACGGAATCCTAGCCTGAGGCGGGAAGGTCCACACTGGGCACCTCAAAATCCAGGACAGACAGCCTATTTCAACCCTCTAACAGAGCGCCCTGGCCTCCGACTCGGTCAGCAGCTGAGGGGAGTCACCCAATCCTGCGTACAGCCCCTGGGCTCACCTTGGGCGTGCAGTGCACGGTGGAGCAGAGGCAGGAGCCCCGCCTGCCAGAAGGAGTAGCAGCCGTCCACCAGCTTGTTGCAGCGGCCCTGAAATCCACCTTCAAACCGCATCTGCCGGCTTGTCACCCATTGCTGAGCGTGAGACAGAGAAGGGAGAGGCAGCTGTAGGTTAAAAGAGACCCGAAATCCAGCAAGCCCAGATCCCCAGAGGCCAATCTGGGAGGGAGGGGTCCCATCTCTTGGCTTCCTGGCACCCGAGTTCTGGTGCTTTGGCCTCGGACTTCCTCACCCTCACTGCCACAGACTACAGTGCAACATCGTCTAACCCTCTGAGGCGACCAGCACGAACCTCCGCTCAGGGCCTAACAGACGACTAACCACCTTTTCCCGGGTTCCAAGTGGGTTCTGGTGCTGAGAGAACAAGTGCGCCAAATTGGCCTGAAAGGAAACCTGCAAGCATCTCTTTTTTTTTTTTTTGCGGTACACGGGCCTCTAACTGTCGTGGTCTCTCCCGTTGCGGAGCACAGGCTCCGGACGCGCAGGCCCAGCGGCCATGGCTCACGGGTCCAGCCGCTCCGCGGCACGTGGGATCCTCCCGGACCGGGGCACAAATCCGTGTCCCCTGCCTCAGCAGGCGGACTCTCAACCACTGCGCCACCAGGGAAGCCCAAACATCTCTTAATAAATAAGGTGTAACTAGGAAGTTTAAGGCCAGACCACCAGTGGCTCATTTCTATTCACCTTTCCTGCTCGGGGAAGTTTATTAAAAGCAGATAAATGGAATTTTGTGCTACAAGTCATCAGCTGATCTCAAACTACTCTTGACTTTTACTTGGCACCTGAGGAAATTCATCGAAGATTTCTTAGCATGGCCCTTGTCCCTCGCAGGACTGGGGGCAGAAGCCGTTAGCCCTGGTGAACGAGGATGGCTCTGTGTGGTCTAGCCTCTGCTATCCCAGGAGAAACTGGCTGGCTGACAGAAGAAAAGAGTTTACTTTGAACCTGTAAGATGGCTCTTGGTGTCACTCGGTGGTCACACATGATGCATACTTATCTCCAAGTTTTCTAAACACACTCTACTATGAATATGGAGATAGTGAAGGGTTTGGCCTCGAGGAATGAGTAGAACCAACTAGCCGGGCAGATAATACCTCCACTTCCCTCCCAGCCCCCCCAGGCAGTTCCAGCCACCTGCCAGCGACTCACGGAGCAGCCTCACCAAACTGAAAGGTACAGAGTACGGTATTTCCCCTGTACCTACGTTCTTACTAGACTGAGTTCCTGAAAGGAGTCACTAAGGACCCTCTTCAGAAGGAGTCCAGCACTCCTTTAATTAATAATTGTACACTTTAGATTATATCCCTGTTCAAAGTAACACCCACCCATAGAGAGTCACAATCCAAAATTCTTAAAAAGACACAGAAAAACTGCACTGCAGGTGCAGGCACTAACATATCCCCAGTCAGTCTTAAATGAACCAGCGCTTTAGGATTGATGCCATTCGATGAAAGCAGGCGAAGCCTTACTCAAGAAAACAGGCACTGCAGTAGGGAGTCCATCCTTCACTTTTACTTACCCCACAGACAGATGCAGTGTTTCTAACCTAGACTAATTATTTTTTTCCAGTGCCTAAGTCCATGGATTTATTCTGTTTCCCTTGCCTATATGAATTCATCAAATCCTTCAAGTATGGGTCCTAGTTCTCCCAGAGCAAACAGAGGGGAGGGAGTAGTTTGGATAAGAAGGTCGCACCTACTATGTACCAGGCTGTTTATACCTGTTCTCTCCTTTGACCTTCAAAGAACTGTTACTTCTACCTTACAGAGGAAAAAAATGGAAGTTAAAGGAGATTAGACCATTTTCCCAAGGTCATGTGGCTGTGAAGTGGCACGGACAGGGTTCAGATCCAGAACACTGCTACTGTAACCGAGGTATCTGCTTATTCCTTATTTCTGCCTGGGAAATGGAGCTTTTATGTTTCACGCCTTGTTGGTGATCGGTTTTCAAAATGTCTGATAAACTCGAAGTCTGCGCACAAAGTTGGCCATTTTGGCATAAACCTTCAAGGCTGTAAGAACCTTCAGGAAGAGTATGCTATAGGAGGCTTCCTAAAGGTGAGGACCAAATGCTGCTGGTCATATCTTATAGAGTATAATAGAAACTGTCTTGGAAGCTCAAGATGGGTCTCACAATGGTTCCTATGATGGGAACCTGACATCTGAACTTGGGGAGAGGACATGAGTATCAGTTGCAGCTGGTTTGCTCTGAGGTCATGGTGAGGGAATAAATGCTTCCCCAAAGATAGCTCCTTCGTGGCTCTGTGTGTGTGTGTTTATGTACTAGGCCTCCAATGATAATTTAGCTATAATCTAACAAGTCCCTGAAGCTGACTGTGCTCTGAGTTCATGCTGAATATTGGGCAGGAGCTTGGAGTTGAGACGGAAATGCCTGGGCCACCTGCTCTGTGCATGACCCGGCTGTGCCTATAGCTCATGTCGAGGTGGTTACTAAACGTTCGCTCGGCTTCAAAATGCCTCAAAACTCTTCTCATAACTTCTTCTCCCAGGAGAATCTTTCCAAGGCACATGATAACCTCTAATTTTAAGAGGCTGAAGCTATACTTCTCTTTGAAGTAGGAGGAAGGTACTCTGGCCCATACCAGATGTCTGAGGGAGTCAAGAAGCCTCTGGAATTGGCCTAACACACTGTACAGAAAGTTCAGAGCAGGAAGATGGAAAGGCAGGAAGGAGGGGACTGAAACCGGGCACAGATGTTCACCCCTTGCACTTTCCTGGTACAGTGCTGAGCACTCCAACAACTGCGTCTGAAGCTTCGTTACAGGACTGTTAGCTCACAGCTCCAGGCAGGAACTGTTAGCCCTTCCCACAGCCAACCGTCCCTTAAGCCGGCACGCCTGAGCAGTCACATCTCAGGGGCCTGGGGCCTGAGAGGAAGACGGATCACCAAGTACTTACTAATAAGCTCTTCAAGTTCAAGAAGCGTTCCTTCTTGAGGATGACCAGTGCGGCCAGGCCACAGAAAGTATAGCCACCGTGGGCTTCCATCCCTGGCACCCCGCCAATTCCACCTTCCCAATTCTGACATCTGGAAGGAGATTGAGAAAAGCAGACTGAGTGTCAACCAATGAGCACAAGTGCAGGACCACCCTGGATGGCAAAGGATGAGTTTGCTTAGTTTAATGCAACTATATTCAATAGCTGTAACTATACTCAGTATCTTGTAATAAACTATAATGGAAAAGAATATGAAAAAGAATATATATATAAAACTGAATCACTTTGTTTTACACCAGAAACTAACACAACATTATAAATCAACTATACTTCTATTAAGAAAATGAACAACATTGCAACTATGAATGGAAAGATGCTAATTAACTTTTAGAAATGCCTTTTCCTCAAAAGAAAAAAGGAAACTCAGACATAGTCTACTAATGTAACAAACATAGTACCTCAAATCACTACTTTTTGGAAAAAGTTATAAAATCATATGTATAGTGTGATAACCGTCAGGTTAAAATAAAATTGAAAAATAATTGCTAATTCTGGTTATCTTTCAGTACAGGTCTATTGCTGATATTTTTCCTCTTTATTTTTCTGTATTTTCAAAAAGTTTCTATAGTGAAAATACATACCTTTATAACCATTCAAAGTAAACTTATTTTTTTTAATTACAATTTCCTACATTTTCAAATTACTTTATTATCATAGTAATTATTTGGGATTAGACTATATATTTAAGAGTGTATTTTCTAGTCATAAAAACATGAGTAATCTTTGGCTTAGCAATATAGGGTCATTTCTAGGAATTAATCTTATAAAGTAAGTAAGAAATGTGTTCAAAAGTCAGATTGTAAGAATGTTTACTGTATTCCCATTTATAACAGTGAAATATCAGAAACAACTCAGAAGCTCAACAGTAAGGGACTCGTTATATAAATTATGGTATATCCGTATAACAGAACACTACAGTCATTTAAAATAATGCTACAGAAGTATACTTAAAAATGTTCCAAATACATTACATGAAAAAGTTATAAAATGATAATGTACTGCATAATTTTTCTGGAATTCTGGAAACATATACAGCAAATGAGCAGTTAGTGGTGGATTACAAGCAGTTAGATTTTCTTTTTGCTTGTTTATAATAAACATGTTTTATCTGTGAAATAAGAGATTTTCCTTTCAGCATATTTTCATATAACAGAACTTTACTTCCAATGATCAACAGGTATGTACATAGAGTCACACTCCCTACAGGTGTGTCTGCCTCGCAAATCCTGACAGGCACACAGGTGGATGAGCACTTAATCCAACTTCTGGGTAGAAGAGAAAGGAACCTGTAACACCTCCTGTCTTCCAGGTACCTCTTGTTAAAGGAGAGGCCTTGGGAACTCAGAGGCCCTTTTCAGAGAGGCCCAAGGCCCAGGGAGATCACAGCAGAGTGCATAGTCAAGAGATGGCTACCATCCCCTGAACAGATTCTTCAGCATCCTCTATCCCCTAACCCCACCACCACCCAAAGACACACAATCCAAGTTTTCTTTCCAGTGCATTTGGCTTCATGGAGCACAGGAACAGCTCAAGTTTGAAAGGTCTGATGAGTGAAGAACATGCAAAGGACCTCTGAATTTTTTTTTCTTAACTTATCTTTAAAAATGTTTTTTGAGTTAAAAAAAAAATAAAACAGTATAAAAGAATAAACAATAAAAAGTTACAACTCCTGCTGAGCCTGGCCTCCTAGTTCCTCTCACCAGCTGAGTTTCTATGTCTCAGTCCCTCTTTCTCTCCACACATACACGCATGCACACACACACAATATACATTTATTTACATATTACACTTTCCATCCCTGTTTTTACATGCATGAGAGCAATTTAGTAAAATTCTTTGGGAGTATCTTCTAGTTAAATATAACTGATTGAACACAAGAGTCCAGTAAAATGAAAGTAAAGGAATTTTAAAAAAGGATAAACCCACAAGGGTAAAGAGAATAGGAGAGGATATGAATACAGACAGGAGATAACAAAATTGTGAAAGCTGGAAAAGGAGAGAGGTAAGACGTAACTGACTTAACAGAACCGACAAACCTACACCAGCCCTGGGAGGAAAGGAGAGAAGAAGAAATAGAAAGCAAGGTGATATGTTCCGATGACAAGCCGGGGGACACAAGGTACCCCTAAAGTGGGATGAGTTTGAACCAAGTTGACTGGTGGTAAATTTATAAGAGAATCAGCTATACCTCCAGGTACCCAGCAGAAGATGGGAGGTTTCAGGGGCTGAATGAAGAGGAACTGAATTCCAGGATTTCCAGCACAGCTGAGAGCAGGTGGAGGCCCTGTACTGAGCAGGGGGATTAAGCGAGTCTAAGATCTGAGCACAAGCACCCTCAACCCCTTTCCCTGTTAGTATTTCACAAAGCTGGCCGCTAACTTCATACCCCAACCAGGAATCTGGAAGATTCTTCCCTAGGGAAATGGATAAGCCTAAGGGAAAAACCCTACAGATATTGATATATGAGAATTCCCCCATGAATGGCTGCATCCCAGCCCACCGTGGCACACACAGTTTTTTTAGCACCTGACACTTAAATATGAACACCAGACATTTGAGCAAAGTCTCTTACGTGAAAGAGACTTTTATGTAAAACATGAAACAAAAATAAGACAAATAAACAAAAATAAATTGGAGGAAATAATGTAGGGAGCAGAAGTAAACTTTAAGTTATATCTTTAGATAAAATATTATATACAAAATAAAAACACTGCAAGGACAAATATCCCTGATACAAGAACAGAAGAGAATATAAAAAGGAAGTATTCTTTATAAATGGAGATTAAAAGTTAAAACAGAACTGCAGAAATAAAAACTCAACAGAGGGATTAGAAGATAAACAGTAAGGGAATCTCTTAGAAAGCACAAGAGATGAAAGATAGGCAAAAAATTTTTGAAAAATTAGAAGACCAATTCCACTTATTGGATGTTATAAAAAGAGCAAACAAAGAAAATGGAGGGGAAGAAGTTATCAAAGAAATAATAAAATTTCTTGGAAGTAAAGCACATGCAATTCTAGATTGAAGATAACTGCTGAGTGCCCAGCACAATGAATGCAAAAAGAAATCCAGGGCTTCCCTGGTGGCGCAGTGGTTGAGAGTCCGCCTGCCGATGCAGGGGACATGAGCTCGTGCCCCGGTCTGGGAAGATCCCACATACCGCGGAGCGGCTGGGCCCGTGAGCCATGGCCGCTGAGCCTGCGCGTCCAGAGCCTGTGCTCCGCAGCAGGAGAGGCCACAGCAGTGGGAAGCCCGCGTACTGCAAAAAAAAAAAAAAAAAAAAAAAAAAAAAGAAATCCATATCATGGTTCATCATCATGAATTTTTCAAACAGCAAGAATAAGAGAAACAAAACAAAAACAACAATGGATTGGGAATACAGTAGATTGGGAGGCAGTAAAGCACAGTGGTTACCCTAACAGGTTTTGGTCACTTAATTTCTTTGTATTTTAGCTTAATGTCATATTCAATATCCCATCATTTGCTATATAGGGAAACTATGGCATGGAGAAGTTAATTTGTCCAAGGCACAAAGCTAATAAATGACAAAACTGGGCTTCAAACCCAGGCAGTCAGAATTTCACATCTAGTTAAGGGCCTAACAAACCAATCCTGCAAATAACTATATAATCTGGACAAAACACACGAAAACAACTTCCTGAGGGCTCAGCAAACTGAAAAAAGCTGGGGATTTGAAAGTTGGAGCAGTCCGTCCCTCCCCTCCCCCACCCAATTTTTTTCTTCCTGATTTGCCCTGAGGATGGCTACAGTCACCTAACAGTGGCAGCAGCAGGTGAGGGGAAGGCAGCTGAAGCTAACAGAAGGCCCACCATATTTCTGGCAAGAAGAACCAGGCTGACAGTAATTGAGGAGGAATCCCAGAAAGAGGAGAGCCAGAGAAGGAAAACCCAAATTCCATGTTTAAACTTTGCTTAAAATTTTACCTGACCCTGAATCACACATGCATTGAGCAAACTGAAAGCAGCTTCTGACCAAGAACTGATCCAAGACCTGAGCCCCTGCCCACTGCAGGTGTGTCTAACCAAGTTGATTGCCTGCTAAAGGAAAAATACCAACACTCTTTAAAGCAATCTAACAGAATCCAATCTCTGCAATATAACATCACAATGTCCAGGGTACAGTCCGAATATTACTTGACATAGACACTCAGGCAAGTGAGACATGTCAACTCCAAGACAGCCAGATGTTGAAATGACCAGGCAAGAATTTTAAAGTAGATATTATAATTTTATATTTACCTTAGTGAAGAAAAACACACTTGTAATGAATGAAAAGACGGGAAATCTCAACTGAGAAAAACAGAAAGTATAAAAAAGAACCAAACCCAGGTAGTCCAGAGCAAAAGGCTACATACTCTCAATCTTTAAACTATTGCTCTCTTACTATTATTACATACCAAATCCTCAGTAAATGCTGGTTACCATTATTATCAGCCTTTCTAACAATGACACTGGTAGCCAGAAGATAATGGAGCAGTGCTTAAAAATTCTGAAGGAATACAATTGATCCAGCTTCCAATTTAGAAGTCTCTAACCAAATAAACTATAAATCAAGTGGGAGACTAGAATAAAAATACATGAAAATCTTTAAAACGTACCGCCGAAGTTCTCTTATTGGGGATCTGTTGGAATACGATATGTGATTCATTAAAATGAGTGAGTAAACCAGGAAAAAGGAGGATGGGGCTTTAACAAAGCAGAGAAGTGAAGTGAATTTCCTGCTGAAAGGAAGCTGCTGGATGCCTGCTGTGCAGCAAGCTGAGAGCAATCTGTCCAGTCTGAAGCAGGAGGGCAGAGGCCCCAGGAGGGATAACTCAAAACGCACGTGCACACACACATACACACACACACACACACACACACACACACACACACACACAAGAGAACTGATACATTACCTGAAGTGTTTAACTGTATTGAGAATAATTTTATAGCTCTGGCGGAAAATTCGGGAATTAAGAGGTAATAATTAATTCCAGGAAAGTAAAAGTCATACAAAAAAGTAAATATGGGGCTTCCCTGGTGGCGCAGTGGTTGAGAGTCCGCCTGCCGATGCAGGGGACACGGGTTCGTGCCGTGGTCCGGGAAGATCCCACATGCCGCGGAGCGGCTGGGCCCGTGAGCCATGACTGCTGAGCCTGCGCGTCCAGAGCCTGTGCTCCGCAACGGGAGAGGCCGCAGCAGTGAGAGGCCCACATACAGCAAAAAAAAAAAAAAAAAAAGTAAATATGATCATAGTATCTCATTTGGTTTAGCTGAAAATTGTATTTTCATAGTAGTAAGTACTACTTTGATAAAAATTTAAATGTAAAAAAATAAAATACAGCTTGGATATAATTCCTCAATAATATATATAAATCTACTATACCTTTTCTTAAAATTATGAAATAATTTGAAGGATCCACAAAAGTATAGCAAATAATATATAGAACATACATGTACCTAACACCTAGCTTTGATTTAGCCATATGCATTTCAGGGTTTTTTATTTTAAACAAACAATTACAGATACAACTGAAGTCTCCTGAGGAGAAGTACAGACCTCCCTTAATCTCATTTTCTTTATTTTCTCACCCGAAGTAAGCACCATCCTGAATTTGGTGTTTATCCTTCCCAGCATGTTTCTATATTACTACATGTGATTCTTCCCATAAACAGTATAGAATTGTTTTGCATGTTTTCAAATTTTAAGCAAATGTGATCTGCATGTTTTCTTTAACATCCTTTTTTTTCCTCAACAGTGTTTTTGAGATTCACCCGTATTGATACATGTAGCTCTAGTTCATTCACTTTAATTGCTATATTATATTTCAATATGACTACACCACAACTCACCTATCCATCTTGCGCTTGTGAACATTTAATCTGTTTCCAGCGTTTTACTATTATAAACAAGTCCTATGTTTGTCTCTCTCATGCATGTGGTGTGAGTTTCTGGAGAAGTGGAATTTTGGGGTCATCAGCAAGGGTATCTTTGAGATATTTCCAAATTGCTCTCCAAACTGGCTGAACTCCATTTAGACTCTGACCAATACTGTTTACGCAAGGTTTTGATCCTTGCCAATCACATTAAAGAAAGTTTGGAAGAAAAGAAAACTTTTAAAGTATTTTTGAAATGCACAATCCTTCAACCCAGACATCTCTTGTAATTTTATATTCCCTTCTCTGGTCCTTCTGCACTTTATTTTTCAGAAGTCTTGACCGCCTGCTGTCTAAGAGGCAGGACAAATCCCAGCTTCTCTCACCTTGCGATCCATTCTGCAGTGCCCTCAAACAGGTCTGGAGTGATGATGTTGGTCAGAGAAGCTACTGACGCGGCACAGTACGCACTTCTGGAAGGACAGAAATAGAGGGGGAAGTGTTAAGCTTTAAGGAGGAGCTTGAACAAGGCTCACTGAACTTTTTGGACGGATTGCTCTCTGCCTCATAAGCTGTAATCACTGCCTGGCCTCACTCCAAGCCCATGGTTGGTCCTCCTGGGTCTCCAACCAGGAGCTCTGACATTCTATTTCAACAGAGTTGCTCATGGCACAGCCTCAGTGAAAGAACATGACATTCTATTCTCCCTACCTCCACATGGTCAAATCTACACCAGATGAAATAACAGCCATAACAATTCCTGTCGACAGTGAATTCAGCTCTTCTTTCAAAGACCTACAACGGCTCCCAAAACTCCATGCTGTCATTCAGGTATTTCTGATGTGCTCATTCAGTTGTCAGTACTGTTTTTAGATCCAGGACTTGTCTGTTTACGGCATGGACAAGTTAAAGGTTAACTGTATCTTTTCCAAACAGACACAACTCCAAAGCAGGCCGCCAGACCACACTGGCTGCTTAGACCAGGCAAGAGGGACTGAAATGTATGAGCCCACTCAGATCCATTCCTTAGGCTTCTAGAGCAAGAAAAGGGTTTTGATTTCAAGCATCCCACCAGTACACACACACACATACACACACACTCTTTAAAGGGAAAAGAAAGAACATGTCTTTTTCTTTTCCCCCCCATGTTATCCTACATGATTTGGAATAATTCTTGCCATTCCATTCTGCCAGCCCTAATTCTTCTCAGGACACCTTTTATTTCAGCTGATCCCTCTATTATGGAACACGTCTACAAACTGTCTTTTCTTCCCTTCCAGGGTCTTTTCAAACATCCGACATCTCAGCTCTGTTTTATGTTGAAGACAAAACCAGTTTGTTCTAATTCTGTTTACAGATCCTTTTTCTAAGGGCTCCTAAGTAATATAAAAGGGAGGAGAGAGAAGGGTCCAGCTTCCGTATTGTTCAGTATGGACATAACACTAAGCCAAGTGTACTGGGGCTTTCCAGTGAGCCACAGGCATTCTTCTCCTCCCAGCATTTTTATCAGCCTGCTCACGCCGGCCAAAGGCACAGCAGAGGCTGAGTTATACCAGCAGGCATCAGAAGCATAAAGAATCCTTTCTGCCAAATGTTACTATCTAGCATAAGCTAAATTCAAAAGCCTGACCTAACTGCTCTCAGGTCTCAAGCCTCTCAAAGGGCTTCAGAGGTATTTGCTCTTGAATCCGAACATAACCTCTGAGGTAGGGAGGCGGCGAACACAGGGCGGTCGCCTCATAAATGGAAGAACTGAGACCTGCTGCCAGATCTCACACGTAGACCGGGAGCGAACAAAACACACCTTTTTCGAGCATCTTCTTCCTCTCTCCCTCTATCCAGTCATCACATCTCTCAGATTTGTCCACTACTCTCCATCCTCTCTGCTGTCACCCAAATCCAAGTCACCATTAACCTGGGTCAGTCTCCCTCTAGCCCTGAAACCAGAGCATTTTCACTAAAACACTACAATCTGTTCACTGTAACTACAGAACTTCTAATAAAATACAAATCAGATTGTGTCACTCCCTACTTAAAACTTGTCAGTGGCTTCCCACTACCCTTAAAATAAACTCCAGCCTTCTCAAGGAGGCTTCGGGGCCCCTCGGGCTATTCCCAGCCTGGCTGTCCAGCTTCATTTCTCCCCCTGCCCACCAGGCCTCTGCACTTCAGCCACACTGAACTTCTCCTTTCCTGAACACACTCTATGCTCTGTCGCCAAAACTTTTGCAAATGCTGGGTCCCTATCTCCCCACTACCCGCCCAGAATGCTTCCGGTTATATAACCTAGATTAGGAGGTCAGGAGTACATAACTGCTCCTTTTTTAAGAACTGAGAAAAAAATGGTGCTTGCTATGAGTTCATTGCAACTGGATTAGTGGCAGTCCACAGGAGCTGTGAATGCCGGAATAAGCTCATCTCAGAAACTGGAAGGAGTTGTGACAGACCTGAAAGATCAAGAGACCAGTTCTGCCTAACCCAGAATGAGACAAGCTAGCCTCCAGATGCCAAACTGTCCCCATCAACTGCTGCTTCTCTTCAGGTCAATCCACTCAACAGCACTCAGGAGTAACTGCTGATGCTTCCAGGCAAAGACAATTAAAGGAAGACAAAGTGAAACATGATGGAACTGGGGCACTAGAAACCACACAAAGCAGGGAAACTGCATGAGACCTGCTAGGTTTCATCCATCATTCGCATCTTTAATCCTCTGTAAATGAAAAGCATGGCTCGAATGGCAGAACATTACCAGAGGAGCTCAGGTAGAGGAAGAATATGGCTACAGTGCTCTTCAGTGAAACAAACATTTTTTATGTCTAGCAGATATGAATAAGAAAACAGAAGGAGAGAAAGACAGAGAAGATGAAAAAGCAGAGGGCTATGTACCAGATGAATGAACAAGATAAAACCCCAGAAAAACAACTAAATGAAATGGAGATAGGCAATCTTCCAGAAAAAGAATTCAGAATAATGATAGTGAAGATGATCCAGGACCTCGGAAAAAGAACGGAGGCAAAGGTCGAGAAAGATGCAAGAAATGTTTAACAAAGACCTAGAAGAATTAAAGAACAAACAAACAGAGATAAACAATACAATAACTGAAATGAAAACTACACTAGAAGGAATCAATAGCAGAATAACTGAGGCAGAAGAACGGATAAGTGACCTGGAAGACAGAATGGTGGAATTCACTGCTGGGGAACAGAATAAAGAAAAAAGAATGAAAAGAAATGAAGACAGCCCAAGAGACCTCTGGGACAACATTAAACGCAACAACATTCACATTATAGGGGTCCCAGAAGGAGAAGAGAGAAAGGACCCGAGAAAATATTTGAAGAGATTATAGTTGAAAACTTCCCTAACATGGGAAAGAAAATAGCCACCCAAGTGCAGGAAGTGCAGAGAGTCCCATACAGGATAAACGCAAGAAGAAACACGCCAAGACACATAGTAATCAAATTGGTAAAAATTAAAGACAAAGAAAAATTACTGAGAGTAGCAAGGGAAAAACGACAAATAACATACAAGGGAATGCCCATAAGGTTAACAGCTGATTTCTCAGCAGAAACTCTACAAGCCAGCAAGGAGTGGCATGATATACTTGAAGTGATGAAAAGGAAGAACCTACAACAAAGATTACTCTACCCAGCAAGGATCTCATTCAGATTCGATGAAGAAATCAAAAGCTTTACAGACAAGCAAAAGCTAAGAGAATTCCGCACCACCAAACCAGCTCTACAACAAATGCTAAAGGAACTTCTCTAAGTGGGAAACACAAGAGAAGAAAAGGACCTACAAAAACAAACCGAAAACAATTAAGAAAATGGTCATAGGAACATACATATTGATAATTACCTTAAACGTGAATGGATTAAATGCTCCAACCAAAAGACACAGGCTTGCTGAATGGATACAAAAACAAGACCCAAATATATGCTGTCTACAAGAGACCCACTTCAGACCTAGGGACACATACAGACTGAAAGTACGGGGATGGAAAAAGATATTCCATGCAAATGTCATGTGAAATCAAAAGAAAGCTGGAGTAGCAATACTTATATCAGATAAAATAAACTTTAAAATAAAGAATGTTACAAGAGACAAGGAAGGACACTACGTAATGATCAAGGGATCAATCCAAGAAGAAGATATAACAATTATAAATATATATGCACCCGACATAGGTGCACCTCAATACATAAGGCAACTGCTAACAGCTATAAAAGAGGAAATTGACAGTAACACAATAACAGTGGGGGACTTTAACACCTCACTTACACCAATGGACAGATCATCCAAAATGAAAATAAATAAGGAAACACAAGCTTTAAATGACACAATACACTAGATAGATTTAATTGATATTTATAGGACATTCCATCCAAAACCAGCAGATTACACTTTCTTCTCAAGTGTGCACGGAACATTCTCCAGGATAGATCACATCTTGGGTCACAAATCAAGCGTCAGTAAATTTAAGAAAATTGAAATCATATCAAGCGTCTTTTCTGACCACAACGCTATGAGATTAGAAATCAATTACAGGGAAAAAAACGTAAAAAACACAAACACATGGAGGCTAAACAGGACGTTATTAAATAACCAAGAGATCACTGGAGAAATCAAAGAGGAAATCAAAAAATACCTAGAGACAAATGACAATCAAAACACGACAATCCGGGCTTCCCTGGTGGCACAGTGGTTGAGAGTCTGCCTGCTGAGGCAGGGGACACGGGTTCGTGCCCCGGTCCAGGAAGATCCCACATGCCATGGAGCGGCTGGGTCCGTGAGCCACGGCTGCTGAGCCTGCGCATCCGGAGCCTGTGCTCCGCAACGGGAGAGGACACAACAGTGAGAGGCCCACGTACCACAAAAAAAAAAAAAAAGAAAATAACGACAATCCAAAACCTATGGGATGCAGCAAAAGCAGTTCTAAGAGGGAAGTTTATAGCTATACAAGCCTACCCCAAGAAACAAGAAAAATCTCAAATAAACAATCTAACATTACACCTAAAGGAGCTAGAGAAAGAAGAACAAACAAAACGCAAAGTTAGCAGAAGGAAAGAAATCATAAAGACCAGAGCAGAAATAAATGAAATAGAAACAAAGAAAACAATAGCAAAGATCAATAAAACTAAAAGCTGGTTCTTTGAGAAGATAAACAAAATTGATAAACCATTAGTCAGACTCATCAAGAGGGAGAGGACTCAAATCAATAAAATTAGAAATGAAAAAGGAGAAGTTACAACAGACACTGCAGAAATACAAAGCATCATAAGAGACTACTACAAGCAGCATTATGCCAATAAAACAGACAACCTGGAAGAAATGGACAAATTCTTAGAAAGGTATAACCTTCCAACACTGAACCAGGAAGAAATAGAAAATATGAACAGACCAATCGCAAGTAATGAAATTGAAACTATGATTTAAAATCTTCCAACAAACGAAAGTCCAGGACCAGATGGCTTTACAGGTAAAATCTATCAAACATTTAGAGAAGAGCTAACACCCATCCTTCTCAAACTCTTCCAAAAAATTGCAGAGGAAGGAAAACTCCCAAATTCATTCTATGAGGCCACCATCACCCTGATACCAAAAGCAGACAAAGATACTACAAAAAAGAAAATTACAGACCAATATCACTGATAAATATAGATGCAAAAATCCTCAACAAAATACTAGCAAACAGAATCCAACAACACATTAAAAGGAATCATACATCATGGTCAAGTGGGATTTATCACAGAGATGCAAGGATTCTTCAATATATGCAAATCAATCAATGTGATACACCATATTAACAAATTGAAGAATAAAAACCATATGATCATCTCAATAGGTGCAGAAAAAGTTTCTGACAAAATTCAACACCCATTTATGAAAAAAACTCTCCGGAAAGTGGGCATAAAGGGAACCTACTTAAACATAATAAAGGCCATATATGACAAACCCACAGCAAACATCCTTCTCAATGGTGAAAAAGTGAAAGCATTTCCTCTAAGATCAGGAACAAGACAAGGATGTCCACTCCCACCACTATTATTCAACATAGTTTTGGAAGTCCTAGTCATGGCAATCAGAGAAGAAAAAAGAAATAAAAGGAATACAAATTGGAAAAGAAGTAAAACTGTCACTGTTTGCAGATGACATGATACTTATACATAGAGAATCCTAAACATGCCACCAGAAAACTACTAGAGCTAATCAATGGATTTGGTAAAGTTGCAGGATACAAAATTAATGCACAGAAATCTCTTGCATTCCTATACACTAATGATGAAAAATCTGAAAGAGAAATTAAGGAATCACTCCCTTTTACCATTGCCACATAAAGAATAAAATACCTAGGAATAAACCTACCTAGGGAGACAAAAGACCTGTAATGTAGAAAACTGTAAGACACTGATGAAAGAAATTAAAGATGATACCAACAGATGGAGAGATATACCATGTTCTTGGATTAGAAGAATCAATATTGTGAAAATGACTATACTACCCAAAGCAATCTACAGATTCAATGCAACCCCTATCAAATTACCAATGGCATTTTTTACAGAACTAGAACAAAAAATCTTAAAATTTGTATGGAGACACAAAAGACCCCGAATAGCCAAAGCAGTCTTGAGGGAAAAAAATGGAGCTGGAGGAATCAGACTCCCTGACTCCAGACTATACTACAAAGCTACAGTAATCAAGACAACAAAAACAGAAATATAGATCAATGGAACAGGACAGAAAGCCCAGAGATAAACCCACGCACCTATGGTCAACTCATCTATGACAAAGGAGGCAAGGATATAGAATGGAAAAAAGACAGCTTCTTCAATAAGTGGTGCTGGGAAAACTGGACAGCTACATGTAAAAGAATGAAATTAGAACACTCCCTAACACCATACACAAAAATAAACTCAAAATGGGTTAGAGGCCTAAATGTAAGACCGGGCACTATAAAACTCTTAGAGGAAAACATAGGAAGAATGTTTGACATAAATCACAGCAAAATATTTTTTGATCCACCTCCTAGAGTAATGGAAATAAAAACAAAAATAAACAAATGGGACCTAATGAAACTTAAAAGCTTTTGCACAGCAAAGGAAACCATAAACAAGATGGAAAGACAACCCTCAGAATGGGAGAAAATATTTGCTAATGAATCAACAGACAAAGGATTAATCTCCAAAATATATAAACAGCTCATGCAGCTCAATATTAAAATAACAAACAACCTAATCGAAAAATGGGCAGAAGACCTAAATAGACATTTCTCCAATGAAGACATACAGGTGGCCAAGAAGCACATGAAAAGCTGCTCAACATCACTACTTATTAGAGAAATGCAAATCAAAACTACAGTGAGGTATCACCTCACATCAGTTAGAATGGGCATCATCAGAAAATCTATAAACAACAAATGCTGGAGAGGGTGTGGAGAAAAGGGAACCCTCTTGCACTGTTGGTGGGAATGTAAATTGATACAGCCACCTTGGAGAACAGTACGGAGGTTCCTTAAAGAACTAAAAATAGAATTACCATATGACCCAGGAATCCCACTACTGGGCATATATCCAGAGAAAACCATAATTCAAAAAGACACATGCAGGCTTCCCTGGTGGCGCAGTGGTTAAGAATCCTCCTGCCAATGCAGGGGACACGGGTTCGAGCCCTGGTCTGGGAAAATCCCACATGCCATGGAGCAACTAAGCCCGTGCGCCACAACTACTGAACCTGAGCTCTAGAGCCCGTAGGCCACAACTAATGAGCCCACGTGCCACAACTACGGAAGCCTGCGCGCCTAGAGCCCATGCTCCGCAACAAGAGAAGCCACAACAATGAGAAGCCTGTGCACAGCAACTAAGAGTAGCCCCCGCTCACTGCAACTAAAGCCCACACACATCAACGAAGACCCAACACAGCCAAAAATAAATTAATTAATTAATTTATTAAAAAAAGACACATGCACCTCAATGTTCATTGAAGCACTATTTACAATAGCCAGGTCATGGAAGCAACCTAAAAGCAACCTAAATACCCATCAACAGACAAATGGATAAAGAAGATGTGGTACATATATAGAATGGAATATTACTCAGCCATAAAAAGGAACGAAATTGGGTCATGTGTAGAGACGTGGATGCATCTAGAGACTGTCATACAGAGTGAAGTAAGTCAGAAAAGAGAAAAACAAATATCGTATATTAACGCATATATGTGGAACCTAGAAAATGGTACAGATGAACCAGTTTGCAGAGCAGAAATTAAGACACAGATGTAGAGAACAAACGTATGGACACCAAGAGGGGAAAGCGGCAGAGGGGTGGTGGTGGTGGTGTGATGAATTGGGCGATTGGGATTGACATGTATACACTGATCTGTATAAAATGGATAACTAATAAAAATTAATAAATACAAAATAAACATACACAGGTTATTTGTGAGTAAAAAAACAAACAAACAAAAAACCAATTATTGGGTCTCTTTGAACTCCAGAATTCAATGGACACCTCTTGCAGAAAAAAAAAAGAAAACAGAAGGAAACCGGCGCCAGAACGAAAAAGTTAGAGAGTAATCATATCTGAAAAAGGTATGTGATAAAATGCCAAAGCAATCTCTCCAGGGTTTCTTTGCTTTCACCTATAATCTCAGGAAACTTTAAAAAGCTAAATTTGGAGTACTTGTAGAACAGGATGAAAATGTAGTGACCAAGAGGGGGGAAAACAGGGCTTCTCTGGTGGCACAGTGGTTGAGAGTCTGCCTGCCGATGCAGGGGACATGGGTTCGTGCCCCGGTCCGGGAAGATCCCACATGCCGCGGAGCGGCTGGGCCCGTGAGCCATGGCCGCTGAGCCTGCGCGTCCGGAGCCTGTGCTCCGCAACGGGAGAGGCCACAACGGTGAGAGGCCCACGTACGGCAAAAAAAAAAAAAAAAAAACAACAAAACAAGAAGGGGAAAACATTTTTTAACTTTTTTCTTTAGATGTCAACACAATACTGTTTTCCTCAATAGTTATATTGGCTTCACTGGCATACACAGTGTAAAAACAAGACCACAGGCCCAAAAGGGAGTCCCTTGTGCTAAACTCCACATTGCCAAACCGGGACCTCATTATGGTTTCTGCCCTCCCAGAAATGGAATCTTAAACCTGTCAATCAGGAATTACCTGACCAGCACCGGTGAGGGAATCTGCCTGGTGGACATAGCCAACCCGCTTTTTTGCCTGGTTTAACTTCCTTGTCCCTGCTCCCTTCTACCCATAAAAGTTTCTCATTTTGTACAGCTCCTCAGGGCTCCTTTCTGTGCACTAGATGGGATGCTGCCTCATTCAAATCAATCTTTGCTCAAATAAATTCACAGAATTGCTAATAGGCCTCCATTTATCTTTTAACAACAGATACCGGGATACTGTGATATAAGAAGAAATATGTATTTGGTCTTCTCCTCAGCACAGAGCTCATAAAACCCGTGGAATATCCTGACTGATGGGCGATAGGAGAGTCTTGTTATTCATAAAATGCGCCCTTCGACCACACCTGAGTTTATGCTAATGAGGTGACTCCTGGAGGATGGGGGCTGGTTACCAGAGGCACCAACCATGGGATTCGAGGGTTGGAACTTTCAGGCCCACTCTCCAGAAGACTGAGTTAATCACCCAGTGGCCGATGAGTTCATCAATCATGCCTACATAGTGGAGCCTCCATAAAAACCCTAGATGAAGGAGTCTGGGGAGCTTCTGGGCTGTGGACGCACCCCTGTGCCTGCTGGGAGGGTGGCACATCCCAACGTCATGGGGACATAAGTCCCTACGCTTGGACATTTCCAGCCCTCACCCTATATACCCCTTCATGTGGCTGTTCATTTGTATCCTTTATGACATCCTTTATAATAAACTAGTTAAACAGTAAAAAATTCTCCTGAGTATTCTGAGCTCTCCTAGCAAATTACTGAAATGAGAAGGGGGTCGTAGGAACCCCTGGTTTGTAGCCAAGTCAGGCAGAAGTGTGGGTACCCACTACTTGTGACCACTGTCTGAGATGGGGGCAGTCTTGTGGGACTGAGCCCTTAACCTGTGATGTCTGTGCTAACTCTGGGTAGTTAGGGTCAGAACTGTTTAATACGAGGAAAAAACACCCTGACATTTCGTGTCAGAAGCATTGGGAGTAGAGAGACAGTTCTCCAGGTACCTAGGTTTCCAGATACCTAGGCTACTTGCAGACCGAAGAATATCCTTCACTGAAGGTCTTTGCAGCCTGGTTACCTACTTTTATCTGCAACGTGTTTTGTGCTCCACAACTTTCATGTTTTTTTCTTCCCCTATACTTTCAAACCAATAGTTAAGCCAGAATATTAATCAACTTGTGTAGAGGAAAATATAAATAGGCAATAAGATGGCTTTGATATAGAAAGCTCATAAAAAATGTATTTATCAGACTAAAGAATAATAATCTGGTATAAAATCTCAATGATCCACACTGCCTTTGAGTACTGACTAATTCAGTGAATTCCCTATATGCTTCATAGGCAACCTCCTGCCAGGTGAGTAAACTACTTGCTAGGTACTTGTAATTCTTGAGAAAAATGATCATTTTGAGCCAGCTGGTTCCATCAGTTCATGCAACTGTTTGTCATACACCCTACTGGCCCCTATGGGTTTCTGCACCACCCAAAGCAATTCTCACACAGTTGTTAAACATTCTCAGGATTTCATCAAATTCATTCAGAAAATGTCTCCCATTCCCATGCCACAGAGATGAAAGATTATATCACAGTATACAGTTACATCTTACAGTATATCCTTTCATACCAAACAAATGTATTTTTCATTTTTAAAACAAAAGCATTTGATTTTATTTCTGTGTTACTCATATTTTGGCATTTACATAAAAGAAGTCAAGTGACAGTGACCCCTGAGGACATCTGTATCGTATTTGCAGTGATTATGAACTGTGTCACTGACACTTTACTCTGCATGTCATTCGCTGAGACAAGGCAGCAGCTTCCCAGTGTTGTTCCCCGGGCTTGGCATCTCTGATGGCAGATAAACCCGAGAATCTGCTGACGCAGCTGCCTGAGAAAAACCCCACTCACCTCACGTCCACCTCACCTCCAACGTGCATGAGAAAAGAGCCATCGGGTTGCTTCAGCGAGTACAAATACTGGAGAAGCTTCTCTCTGAGAAATGAACAGGAGAGAGGCAGGAGATGGCGATGGTCAGTGCACTGTCAGCAGGCGGGAGCCCAGCTGGGTGTCCAGTCCTGCTGGCTTTGACTGTACCTGTTAATGACATCATAGGCCTCTTCGGTGCCAATGATGCACAGCGCGTTGACTGCTGCGTACGTGGGCGCAAGGTGTGGGTACTGGCCAGGGCCCCCTCCAAAGCCACCTTCTGGGCTTTGACACAGCTCCAGGAACTGACACACACTAGGTACACAGCCAAAGGGAAAGACAAGGTCAGACAGCATTCATTTCAAAACACCAAATTCCACCAGTCCATGCCTTTCCAAGCCTCCGCCTTCCTCAAAAGGGAAGAAACCTCCCCTCCCCACCTAGTGAATATATACTGGATACAGTCAACACCTGTAAAGGGCCTAATTCTCTAATGATAGCCTGATTCTCTGCTATCATCAGCTTTGTGTGCCCTCCTTTCTGAGTTTTGTATTTAAGCATTTGCCTAGTCGTGAAGCAAGGAACATAAGGCCGGGCAGTTCTTAGAACTGGGAGTAAGTCTTATGCTTCTTGACCCAATCTTTCCCATACCTTTCTCTCAATTTGCCACCCTGGATCTATGGAACCAGCCCGTTCTCCTTGCCTCTAGGGTACCTCCCAGGCTTCGAATTTTGCCTAAATCATGGTGATACTCAACTGCTGGTCTAGAGCCATCACCTAGGCCTACCAGGAATATTTAAAGAGATGCCTTCTCACCCCAACTGCCGTGTAAGCCCCAGCGGGCTACTGATTTTTACTCCGCTCACCAACAAGAAACAAGCTTCCAATGGAGTCTGCATCCATGGTTAGGAGAATAAGAAAGAGGTGAGCTTCTGCTTGCTCAGCTCACTGTGGCAAACTTAAGCACTGCTGACTCCTATCACAGGAATGCATCCCAGGCCGTAGGCTTTTGGAGAGTTTCTCACAGGCTCCAGCTCCTTCACTGAGGGAAACTGTTTATTGAGGGTTGGCCTCCAAGCCCTTGCTCCCAAGCATGGCATCAGTCTGCCCAGAAGTTATCTTCTTGCTTTAAGTGAAACCAAGAGAGCCCCTCTGTGTCTAAGGCCCTCTAAAGTTCATCGGAAAGGGGTGCCCCCGGAGAGCCCTGGTTCTCGAGCTGTTTCCGCACAACGTAGCAGGATCACAGCTTCCTACTAGGACAAGTCCTCAGTTAAGAGAACCAGCTGCAAATCTGTGTCCTTCTAGTGCGCAGACAGCCTTCTTTTCCTGGGCTCTTTTGTCTCATTTTTTCTTATATACTGCTGCCAGAGAGGTCACACAGAGTCTACTTAAATCTCCACTAAAACACAAGCTGATTGCGCCTTTCCCACGTCGTATTTGATGACTTTTGATTTCAGACCTGCCATTATCTGGGCAGGGACAGCCACAGAAAAGCTGCTGACTTCCTAGTAAAGCCCTGAAGTCATCACAGGTTAAAAGCAATCCACACTCACTTCACATTCCACCCACAATTTCACTGTAGGAAACACAAGGATTGAAACTGAAGTTGATAATCAGAGAAGGAAGACAGTTCTGTGACATGTTTTTAATAGCGATTAATTTTTGCAGAGAAAAATGAGTTTTTTACTAACATGTTTCCCAAACCCTCATCAATTCTTATCCTATTTCCCAGAAACAAATAGCTAATAAACTCCTGGTCTAACAAACGTTGGCTGCATTAGCATACAAAAAGTTTCCTGATCACAAAAATTAAGTTTTTTGACTGACATAAAACTTAACAGCACATTTTTAAAAAGAAAAAGGAAAATTCTCATCTAGTTATCCATTCCCTTCCCCAGCTCCCATGACAGACTTACGGCAAATGCAATACTCCTGACCCTGTAGCCTAAAGTCTGGAATGGGCTGGGATCTGAATGTACCAGAGACACCATTAAATCACCCCTCCACACCAACTGCCCCCAGCTGACAGGCTGCATCTGACTGACTGAGGGCTATGTGGGGAACAGGGGTTGGGCTCTTCTTGAGTCTGAGACACTTCCGTACTATAGAACATTCTGATCCAGAGTCTTTCCAACTTGTACCTTAAGGAACTGGCAAACTGACAGTGAAGCTACCAGCTGTCGTGAGCAGAACTCCTAGCAATTCTGAAAAGCAAAATGTGAATGATACTTCTAACGGTCCAAAGGGGAAGAAAAACTTGTCTTAGAGACCAGAAATTCACCAACTAATTTTAAAAATCACACGCGGGAAACACTGAGCAAACACCAAGAGTGGCACACTTTGTGAAAAACAAGTATTCATAAATCACTCATTTAGTCATATGACTGAAAGATCTAGTAGATCAATTTTCTTTCAAGTCAGCAAGGCATTTCATTCTCGCTTAAATGACGACTTCCAACAAAGTGGGAAACTATCTTCCAGATCAGGAATTTAAAAACCCCAAATGTGGAGATCAGAATCACTGGAGGGCTAGTAAAGAACACAGACCCAGACCTGCTGAAGCAAGAAAGAGCTGGGCCTCTGTATTTTTACCAAATTCCCAGGTGATGTGGATACACACGAAGTTTGAATACCACAAGTCTTTGCTGTATAATTAGAATCACTTTGGGGATGTTTAAAAAAAAAAAACAAAAACCCAAGCCCAGGCCACACCTAATACCAATTAAATCAGAGTCGCTGAGGGTGGGCCCAAGCGGCAATAGTTTTAAAAATTCCCCATGTGACTCCAATGTACAGCCAAGTATCAGTGCTTCTCAAACTCGAGTGGGCCGTGGAAGTCACCTGAGGATCTTGTCAAACTGCAGATCTAATTCCGTAGAACTAAAGGGACCCGAGATTCTGCATGTCTAGCAAGCTCCCAGGTGATGGCAATGCTGCTGGTCTGAGGACCACATTTTGGGTAGCAATCGGATACAGCTGCACTGTCCAATAGGTAGCCACCAGCCACATGAGGCTTTTTTAAATTTCAATTTAAATTAATTAAATTTAAAATTAAGCTCCTCAGTCACACAAGCCACATTGCAACTGCTCAACAGCTACATGTGGCTAGTGGCTGCAACAAAACAGAATATTTCCATGACCTTGTTAAGTTCTATTGGACACCACTGCTTTATCATCCAGCTATTAAAAAGTATGTAAAACTGTAAGAGGATTAAGTTCAAAGCAAGATTATCGATGATTTACTTGGACTTTTAGGGGATGGTTGAGGACTGCCTTAAAGTGGTTGATTCTGGACATCACTGTCACCCGTGTGGATGGAGGACTCAAAAGCATGCATAGTATATAAGCAAATAATACAAAACGAGCAGGGAAACCCTCCAAGGAGTGAAAGTCCAGAATAATATAAAACAAATCAGAAGCCAATAAGAATAAAACAAGTGAAACAGGTGTAAGTAGCAAGTAATATACTTAGAGATGGCAGGAGTAGGGGATAAAGAATATAAAGCATATAAGAAATAACTAGGAACACAGCAGAAAAAGGACCGGGGTTAGGGTCCGTGACTTGTAAACAATACAGAAAATGCTTTTTCAAAGCATCATAAACACAAAACTATATCTGGCTCAAGCCTCCATTTTCCAACTCAAAGGAATTTCAGAATAGACTTGTAAAAATGGCTAAGTATAAAAGTGATTAAAAGGCTTACCATTAGAGAAAACCACAGTGTGGAAGCTACTCAGCAAAATACCTCAAGAATACAAAGGGTAATTATGCAAACTTTCTAGTAAAGAAACAAAAATTGGGGCTTCCCTGGTGGCGCAGTGGTTGAGAGTCTGCCTGCCGATGCAGGGGACACGGGTTCGTGCCCCGGTCCGGGAAGATCCCACATGCCGCGGAGCGGCTAGGCCCGTGAGCCATGGCCTCTGAGCCTGCGCGTCCGGAGCCTGTGCTCCGCAATGGGAGAGGCCACAGCAGTGAGAGGTCCGCATACCGCAAAAAAAGAAACAAAAATTGAAGCTAATCCGCAGCAAGAAGAATTTAGGTTAGATTTAAGAAAAACTTCAGCACCAGACAGGTTACCACTGATAGACTTAAGGCCTAGAATAAGTTAGAAAGATGATAGCTTTGGAAATAGGCACAGTCATCCTTGAACAGATAACTTAGGAGCAGATGCAAAGACAGGATGGATGACTTGACATCAGGCTAAGACATCTATGCTAAGTCTTCCGATTTTCATACTGTAAGACAGCTTCAGCTGATAGAAGGGAGAGGAAAACTTCCCTGGCAGAAGAGAGCACTGAACAGGGGAAAGACAGGCAGGCTCTCCTGTTGATTCCAGGAGGCCAGTGTCTCCCTGGGGAGGACGACAGGTTCTCTGATTTCATCAAGAGGCGATGCCTGGTGTGCTGCTGTTGTGGAAGTGTGGTCAAGTCTAAAGTTGGTTATTTTAGAGCAGGGGTTCTCCACCGTGGCACTACTGACATTCTGGACTGGATAATTCTTGGTTGTGGGGACTGTCCTGTGGAGGATGTTTAGCAGCTTCCCCAATCTCCACCTACTAGCAGCACCTGGCCAAAAAATACCCAGAAGACAAATGACCATGTAAAGTATCTTCATTGAAAGATAAGGAAACAAATTAAATTTAAAAGGAAAAATATTTCAGGAGCTATCCAGGGGACAAGCAACTAATAACCTTTCAAAAGGGAAATAATAAAACACTGACACATGAAAATTTAAATTTAATCTTTAGAAAAACTTTACAAGTGGAAAAGTCCTAAAACAATTTTTAAGTTAAAGATACTTTTCAGATCTTACAAAAGCTAAAAGACCTAACAGTACAGTAGTTTCCCTGTGGTTTTCATTTTACTCTGTGTGTTTCATTAACGTAGCATTCAATAACAACGCATGGGATTCTCATTAAAAGATGCTTCCTTTAGTTCCAAAATCATTAACAAAGCAAACGCACTTAGCATGGTTCCAAAATATTAATTTATTTTAGGTAAACACATGCATAAATTTGTGGATACAATCTCTTAAGAGAGTCACACTGAATTCCTACCTATGAATATATTATTCTTGAAAGGTCCGATACCAGCAGTAAAAGCCTGGCCTTGCTGGCTTTGGTCAGCAGTCACAGTAGCTGACAAAAGTGGTTTTGTCCACTAGAGGGAACTCAGCTTGTCATATTGTTCCCAGAACAAACAGAAGTACAACAGTGAACAAAACAGGAAAGAGAGAGAAACTTGCGTATGTGTGTGTGTGTGTCAGTGTGCTGCACACTAGGCTGAGGAGGGGGAAGAGAGGACAGCAGAAAAATAACTAAACTCTAGAGCTAAACTCAACCTCTAGGTCACCTTAATATTTGTATAAAGAAGAGGGAAACAAAAAAAACCTAATCACATTTTCAAAGCATTTCTTTTCCCTGTGCAAAATAAATAAAAAGGCAACATCCAAAATCAGGTAGTCTTTTTAAAAACAAATCTCCATATTTTTATAGAAGCATTAAGATTTCTCTTTCTTACTAAAAATAGTTTATTCCCTTATAAGCCAGAGCTACTAGGCTCTGTTCATTACAAATATTATCTGCACCTAGAATTAACTGCCTGCTAGGCACAGAACAAAGTACATTATTGGGAAGTCAAAGTAATTCTTTAAAAGTCTATTAAACCAATGCTCAGAAGAACCATAGGTAAAGCTTTTAAGTTGGCTGTGAAACAGAAAATTTTGGTCATTAACTATCAAGTGGTTCTTGCAATGAGGACAAATCACCATTTTTTTTTTTAACATCTTCATTGAAGTATAATTGCTTTACAACGGTGTGTTACTTTCTGCTTTATAACAAAGTGAATCAATTATACATATACATATGTTCCCATATCTCTTCCCTCTTGTGTCTCTCTCCATCCCACCCTCCCTATCCCACCCCTCCAGGCGGTCACAAAGCACCAAGCTGATCTCCCTGTGCTATGTGGCTGCTTCCCACTATCTATCTATTTTACGTTTGGTAGTGTATATATGTCCATGCCACTCTCTCGCTTTGTCACAGCTTACCCTTCCCCCTCCCCATATCCTCAAGTCCATTCTCTAGTAGGTCTGTGTCTTTATTCCTGTCTTACCCCTAGGTTCTTCATGACGTTGTTTTTTCTTAAATTCCATATATATGTGTTAGCATGCGGTATTTGTCTTTCTCTTTCTGACTTACTTCACTCTGTATGACAGACTTTAAGTCCATCCACCTCATTAAAAATAGCTCAATTTCGTTTCTTTTTATGGCTGAGTAATATTCCATTGTATATATGTGCCACATCTTCTTTATCCATTCATCCGATGATGGACACTTAGGTTGTTTCCATCTCCGGGCTATTGTAAATAGAGCTGCAATGAACATTGTGGTACATGACTCTTTTTGAATTATGGTTTTCTCAGAGTATATGCCCAGTAGTGGGACTGCTGGGTCATATGGTAGTTCTATTTGTAGTATTTTAAGGAACCTCCATACTGTTCTCTATAGTGGCTGTACCAATTCACATTCCCACCAGCAGTGCAAGAGTGTTCCCTTTTCTCCACACCCTCTCCAGCATTTATTGTTTCTAGATTTTTGGATGATGGCCATTCTGACTGGTGTGAGATGATACCTCCTTGTACTTTTGATTTGCATTTCTCTAATGATTAATGATGTTGAGCATTCTTTCATGTGTTTGTTGGCAGTCTGTATATCTTCTTTGGAGAAATGTCTATTTAGGTCTTCTGCTCATTTTTGGATTGGGTTGTTTGTTTTTTTGTTATTGAGCTGCATGAGCTGCTTATAAATTTTGGAGATTAATCCTTTGTCAGTTGTTTCATTTGCAAATATTTTCTCCCATTCTGAGGGTTGTCTTTTGGTCTTGTTTACGGTTTCATTTACTGTGCAAAAGCTTTTAAGTTTCATTACGTCCCTTTTGTTTTTATTTCCATTTCTCTAGGAAGTGGGTCAAAAAGGATCTTCCTGTGATTTATGTAATAGTGTTCTGCCTATGTTTTCCTCTAACAGTTTGATAGTTTCTGGCCTTACATTTAGGTCTTTAATCCATTTTGAGCTTATTTTTGCGTATGGTGCTAGGGAGTGATCTAATCTCATACTTTTACATGTACCTGTTCAGTTTCCCCAGCACCACTTATTGAAGAGGCTGTCCTTTCTCCACTGTACATTCCTGCCTCCTTTATCAAAGATAAGGTGACCATATGTGCGTGGGTTTATCTCTGGGCTTTCTATCCTGTTCTATTGATCTATCTTTCTGGTTTTGTGCCAGTACCATACTGTCCTGATTACTGTAGCTTTGTAGTACAGTCTGAAGTCAGGGAGCCTGATTCCTCAAGCTCCATTTTTCACTCTCAAGATTGCTTTGGCTATCCGGGGTCTTTTGTGTTTCCATACAAATTGTGGAATTTTTTGTTCTAGTTCTGTGAAAAATGCCAGTGGTAGTTTGATAGGGATTGCATTGAATCTATAGATTGCTTTGGGTAGTAGAGCCGTTTTCACAATTTTGATTCTTCCAATCCAAGAACATGGTATATCTCTCCGTCTATTTGTATCATCTTTAATTTCTTTCATCAGTGTCTTATAATTTTCTGCATACAGGTCTTTTGTCTCCTTAGGTAGGTTTATTCCTAGATATTTCATTCTTTTGTTGCAATGGTAAATGGGAGTGTTTTCTTGATTTCACTTTCATTTTTCATCATTAGTGTATAGGAACGCAAGAGATTTCTGTGCATTAATTTTGTAATCTGCTACTTTAACAAATTCATTGATTAGCTCTAGTAGTTTTCTGGTAGCATCTATAGGATTCTCTATGTGTAGTATCATGTTATCTGCAAAGAGTGACAGCTTTACTTCTTCTTTTCTGATTTGGATTCCTTTTATTTCCTTTTCTTCTCTGATTGCTGTGGCTATAACCTTGGGCAACCTTGTCTTGTTCCTGATCTTAGTGGAAATGCTTTCACTTTTTCACCATTGAGGACGATGTTGGCTGTGGGTTTGTCATATATGGCCTTTATTATGTTGAGGAAAGTTCCCTCTATGCCTACTTTCTGCAGGGTTTTTATCATAAATGGGTGTTGAATTTTGTTGAAAGCTTTCTCTGCATCTATTGAGATGATCATATGGTTTTTCTCCTTCAATTTGTTAATATGGTGTATCATGTTGATTGATATTGAAGAATCCTTGCATTCCTGGAATAAACCCCACTTGATCATGATGTATGATCCTTTTAATGTGCTGCTGGATTCTGTTTGCTAGTATTTTGTTGAGGATTTTTGCATCTATGTTCATCAGTGATATTGGCCTGTAGTTTTCTTTCTTTGTGACATCCTTGTCTGGTTTTGGTATCAGGGTGATGGTGGCCTCATACAATGAGTTTGGGAGTGTTCCTCCCTCTACTATATTTTGGAAGAGTTTGAGAAGGATAGGTGTTAGCTCTTCTCTAAATATTTGATAGAATTTGCCTGTGAAGCCATCTGGTCCTGGGCTTTTGTTTGTTGGAAGATTTTTAATCACAGTTTCAATTTCAGTGCTTGTGATTAGTCTGTTCATATTTTCTATTTCTTCCTGATTCAGGCTTGGCAGGTTGTGCATTTCTAAGAATTTGTCCATTTCTTCCAGGTTGTCCATTTTATTGGCATAGAGTTGCTTGTAGTAATCTCTCATGATCTTCTGTATTTCTGCAGTATCAGTTATTACTTCTCCTTTTTCATTTCTAATTCTATTGATTTGAGTCTTCTCCCTTTTTTTCTTGATGAGTCTGGCTAATGGTTTATCAATTTTGTTTATCTTCTCAAAGAACCAGCTTTTAGTTTTATTGATCTTTGCTATCTTTTCCTTCATTTCTTTTTCATTTATTTCTGATCTGATTTTTATGATTTCTTTCCTTCTGCTAACTTTGGGGTTTTTTTTTTTCTTTTTTCTCTAATTGCTTTAGGTGCAAGGTTAGGTTGTTTATTCGAGATGTTTCCTGTTTCTTAAGGTAGGATTGAATTGCTATAAACTTCCCTCTTAGAACTGCTTTTGCTGCATCCCATAGGTTTTGGGTTGTCGTGTCTCCATTGTCATTTGTTTCTAGGTATTTTTTTATTTCCTCTTTGATTTCTTCAGTGATCACTTCGTTATTAAGTAGTGTATTGTTTAGCCTCCATGTGTTTGTATTTTTTACAGATCTTTTCCTGTAATTGATATCTAGTCTCATAGCGTTGCGGTCGGAAAAGATATTTGATACAATTTGAATTTTCTTAAATTTACCAAGGCTTGATTTGTGACCCAAGATATGATCTATCCTGGAGAATGTTCCATGAGCACTTGAGAAGAAAGTGTATTCTGTTGTTTTTGGATGGAATGTCCTATAAATATCAATTAAGTCCATCTTGTTTAATGTATCATTTAAAGCTTGTGTTTCCTTATTTATTTTCATTTTGGATGATCTGCCCATTGGTGAAAGTGGGGTGTTAAAGTCCCCTACTATGAATGTGTTACTGTCAATTTCCCCTTTTATGGCTGTTAGTATTTGCCTTATGTATCGACGTGCTCCTATGTTGGGTGCATAAATATTTACAATTGTTATATCTTCTTTTTGGATTGATCCCTTGATCATTATGTAGTGTCCTTCTTTGACTCTTCTAATAGTCTTTATTTTAAAGTCTATTTTGTCTGATATGAGAATTGCTACTCCAGTTTTGTTCTGGTTTCCATTTGCATGGAATATCTTTTTCTATCCCCTTACTTTCAGTCTGTATGTGTCTCTAGGTCTGAAGTGGGTCTCTTGTAGACAGCATATATATGGGTCTTGTTTTTGTATCCATTCAGCCAATCTGTGTCTTTTGGTGGGAGCATTTAGTCCATTTACATTTAAGGTAATTATCGATATGTATGTTCCTATTCACATTTTCTTAGTTGTTTTGGGTTTGTTATTGTAGGTCTTTTCCTTCTCTTGTGTTTCTTGCCTAGAGAAGTTCCTTTAGCATTTGTTGTAAAGCTGGTTTGGTGGTGCTGAACTCTCTCAGCTTTTGCTTGTCTGTAAAGGTTTTAATTTCTCCATCAAATCTGAATGAGATCCTTGCTGGGTAGAGTAATATTGGTTGCAGGTTTTTCTCCTTCATCACTTTAAATATGTCCTGCCAGTCCCTTGTGGCTTGCAGAGTTTCTGCTGAAAGATCAGCTGTTAACCTTATGGGGATTCCCTTGTGTGTTATTTGTTGTTTTTCCCTTGCTTCTTTTTTTTTCCTTGCTTCTTTTAATATGTTTTCTTTGTATTTAATTTTTGACAGTTTGATTAATATGTGTCTTGGCGTATATCTCCTTGGACTTATCCTGTATGGGACTCTCTATGTTTTCTGGACTTGATTAACTATTTCCTTTTCCATATTAGGGAAGTTTTCAACTATAATCTCTTCAAATATTTTCTCAGTCCCTTTCTTTTTCTCTTCTTCTTCTGGAACCCCTATAATTCGAATGTTGGTGTGTTTAATGTCCCAGAGTTCTCTGAGACTGTCCTTGGTTCTTTTCATTCTTTTTTCTTTATTCTGCTCTGCAGTAGTTATTTCCACTATTTTATCTTCCAGGTCACTTATCCATTCTTCTGCCTCAGTTATTCTGCTATTGATCCCATCTAGAGTATTTTTAATTTCATTTATTGTGTTGCTCATCATTGTTTCATCTTTAGTTCTTCTAGGTCCTTGTTAAATGTTTCTTAGTATTCTTACAAAATACTAGACAAATAGTATTTTGTCTATACTATTTCCAAGATTTTGGATCATCTTTACTATCATTATTCTGAATTCTTTTTCAGGTAGACTGCCTTTTTCCTCTTCATTTGTTAGGTCTGGTGGGTTTTTATCTTGCTCCTTCATCTGCTGTATGTTTTTCTGTCTTCTCATTTTGCTTATCTTACTGTGTTTGGGATCTCCTTTTTGCTGGCTGCAGGTTCGTAGTTCCCATTGTTTCTGGTGTCTGTCCCCAATGGCTAAGGTTGGTTCAGTGGGTTGTGTAGGCTTCCTGGTGGAGGGGACTAGTGCCTGTGTTCTGGTGGATGAGGCTGGATCTTGTCTTTCTGGTGGGCTGGTCCACGTCTGGTGGTGTGTTTTGGGGTGTCTGTGGACTTATTATGATTTTAGGCAGCCTCTCTGCTAATGGGTGGGGTTGTGTTCCTGTCTTGCTAGTTGTTTGGCATAGGGTGTCCAGCACTGTAGCTTGCTGGTCGTTGAGTGAAGCTGGGTGTTGGAGTTGAGATGGAGATCTCTGGGAGATTTTTGCCATTTGATATTACGTGGAGCTGGGAGGTCTCTTGTTGACCAGTGTCCTGAAGTTGGCTCTCCCACCTCAGAGGCATAGCACTGACTCCTGGCTGCAGCACCAAGAGCCTTTCATCCACACGGCTCAGAATAAAAGGGAGAAAAAGTAGAAAGAAAGAAAGAAAGAAAGGAAGAAAGGAGGGAGGGAGGGAGGGAGGAAGGAAGGAGAGAAGGAAGAAAAGAAAGAAAGAAGATAAAATATAATAAAATAAAGTAAGATTAAATAAAATAAAGTTATTAAAATAAAAAATATTAAGAAAAAAAATTTTTTTAAAGAAAAAAAAAAAACGGATGGATAGAACCCTAGGACAAATGGTGGAAGCAAAGTTATACAGACAAAATCTCACACAGAAGCATACACATAAACACTCACAAAAAGAAAAGGGGAAAAAATAATAAATCTTGTTCTCAAAGTCCACCTCCTCAATTTGGGATGATTAGTTGTCTATTCAGGTATTCCACAGATGCAGGGAACATCAAGTTGATTGTGGAGCTTTAATCCGCTGCTTCTGAGGCTGCTGGGAGGGATTTCCCTTTCTCTTCTTTGTTCTCACAGCTCCCGGGGCTCAGCTTTGGAATTGGCCCCGCCTCTGCATGTAGGTCGCCGTAGGGTGTCTGTTCTTCGCTCAGACAGGACGGGGTTAAAGGAGCCGTTGATTCGGGGGCTCTGGCTCACTCAGGCCGGGGGGAGAGAGGGGGACGGAGTGCGGGGTGGGCCTGCGGCGGCAGAGGCCGGCGTGACATTGCACCAGCCTGAGGCGCGCCGTGCGTTCTTCCGGGGGAGTTGTCCCTGGATCCCGGGACCCTGGCAGTGGCGGGCTGCACAGGCTCCCCGGAAGGGGGGTGTGGATAGTGACCTGTGCTCGCACACAGGCTTCTTGGTGGTGGCAGCAGCAGCCTTAGCGTCTCATGCCTGTCCCTGGGGTCCACGCTTTTACCCACGGCTTGCGCCCATCTCTGGAGCTCCTTCAAGCAGCGCTGTTAATCCCCCCTCGTCGCGTACCAGGAAACAAAGAGGGAAAAAAAGTTTCTTGCCTCTTCGGCAGGTCCAGACTTTTCCCCAGACTCCCTCCCGGCTAGCCGTGGCGCACTAACACCCTGCCGGCTGTGTTCAAACAAGCCTCTCGGGCTGGTGAGTGCCGGTCGGCACCAATCCTCTGTGCGGGAATCTCTCCACTTTGCCCTCCGCACCCCTGTTGCTGTGCTCTTCTCCGTGGCTCCGAAGCTTTCCCCCTCTGCCACCCGCAGTCTCTGCCCGTGAAGGGGCTTCCTAGTGTGTGGAAACCTTTCCTCCTTCACAGCTCCCTCCCACTGGGGCAGGTCCCATCCCTATCCTTCTGTCTCTGTTTATTCTTTTTTCTTTTGCCCTACCCAGGTACGTGGGGACTTTCTTGCCTTTTGGGAGGTCTGAGGTCTTCTGCCAGCGTTCAGTAGGTGTTCTGTAGGAGTTGTTCCACGTGTAGATGTATTTCTGGTGTATCTGTGGGGAGGAAGGTGATCTCCGCGTCTTACTCTTCCGCCATCTTCCTCTCCTCTCCTCCAAATCAGCTTTTTAGTTTTAAAACATTCTTTTAATTACAAAACAATAGTTTCATTGTAGAAATTTTAGAAAATGCAAATCAGCTTAAAAAAGAAAAGAAAAAAGATCACCTTCAACCCCACCATCTGCACAAATAACTACTACCATATGTGTATATATCCTTGTTTTTTTCTATGCATAGAACCACCTTTATTTTTAATCTATAAAAAATGAATCTTTATCTTTTCTCATTTAAATATCTTTCTATATAAATACATACATTTTTATATACAAATATACACATTTATATATATATAAATTTTTAATTGAGGTATAATTGACATGTAACATTATATTAGGTTCAGATGATTTGACATTATGATTTGACATCTGTATATACTGGGAAATGATCACCACAATAAGTCTATTTAACACCTGTTAACTTTTAAATTTTTACGTGGCTGCATAGTATTTCATTGTATGTATCATGACATAGATACTTTACCTAAACTTTACACTTATAGCACCCCTGACTGTTGATATTTAGGTTGCCTCTGATCGTTCAGTGTGAAAAGCCCTCTAAGGGGGTCCTCTCTTCCTATCTGATGTTGCCACAAAAGCTGCTCTGACACTTATTCCCTCAGAAAAGCCTTACATATAAAATACCAAGTATACAACCTGGACAAAACTCAAAATCGATGCTGACCCGAGTTTTTCCACGTCAGGAAGCCCCTTATCACCATCTTCCCACTTCAGACCAGTTTACGTCCACCTCTAGGGGGCATCCTTCCTGCTCCAAACCACTGCTCCTTTAGGGGGTATCTGCACTTCACTCACAAAATCCTCCCATGTCTTTTGTCTTCTGTCACATACGACTTTCCCATTCCCATTCCCCCAGCGTGCATCCTGATTGTGTATGTGGAGGATGGGGGGAACTTCCCAAACAATCCACAACCCCCAACTGGTATTTCAAAAACACACAGGCCTTTATTTTGACAATTAAATTCCTGTTACTGCAGAAACTGTGTCCAACTCTACATCCAGAGCTAGAAGCAACTAGGCTTGCAGCAGCTCTGTGATGTGGAAGACAATGCATATTTTTCCTCTCCCTCTGAAAGCATCATACACATCACAAGGGTTAATGGCCTAATTCTTTATTATCTTCCCTATCCACATTCATCACAAGACACCCTGCCCAGGAAGGCAAGAATGAGAGGTTATTGTTAAGACGGAATGAATGAGACAATGTGTGGCTCTGTTCTTCTGACCTGACAGTGTGACCCAGGCAGGGGGACTGCGGCCAGGGAGGGGTATGTGCTGGCCTCCACGCATCCCGGCACAGCTGCCCCTGTGTGCTGCGGGCAAACGAACCTGGCTCAGGGGCCTCCCTCTGACTCTCTCCCTCCGGAGCAGCAGCAGGAGAGATGAGGTCGAGGTGCTGCTGAGGGGATGCGATCTCTCTCAGTGAGAACTGGAGCATTAGATCCAATTCCTGGCGGCTCTCTGCTACCTCAGGTACCCCTCAGACTAGAGGGACGATCGGTTTCTTCTTTAAAATACACTATGATGAGCGTCTAAGGATGAGAAGCCACACTGAGGACACCATGTGCACCAGCACTTTGGGAAGGATCCTAGTTGCTTAGATCTTTAACCATAAATCAGAAGCTTAGGAAAACGATGTCATGACATTTGTACGCCAAGACAGTAACACATCCACTGCCATCAAGAGCCATATTGTCCCTCCCAGGCATTGGTGAGGAGGGACTTCTATGGAGGTGTTTACGGAAAGCAGAGGCATTTTTGTCCATTGGGTTGCCACGTGTTTCCCCACAGAAGCTATTCAGTTGCATACTGTACTTTCTGGCAAAATCATATTTCTCCAGAGTTGATGATGAAGACTTTTCTCAAAGACCAGAGCAAGAGCCAAAAGAAAAGGCCACAGAAGAAACAGAATCCTTATCTTGGGAGTTCAAAGTCTTATTCTACCCATGAGCATACAATGGGCTTCTGAAGTGGAAGAGTTTCAGGAAGTTACTGGAGGTCAAGGGAAGGGCAACGGTTTCTTTGTAGTGCTCTGTGTTTTTCATTCAAAATAAATAAAACAGACACAAAACAAAAAGAACCCCAAAGTCAAAATACAATTTCAGAGAACAC
Organism: Phocoena sinus; assembly: GCF_008692025.1. NCBI lineage: Eukaryota > Metazoa > Chordata > Mammalia > Artiodactyla > Phocoenidae > Phocoena > Phocoena sinus. The sequence continues at coordinate 141,542,174 of NC_045764.1, read as the reverse complement.
CCCAGGTTCCCCAAAGCCAGACTCACTCTGTCGCCACCATCTGGGGAATGGGCTCATCTAGGAGTTCCAAGCTGTGCAGGATCCAGTAGCAGAGCCATGGGCGGCTGGCATCCAGACACTGCAAAAGGAACAGGGCAGAAAACACACCCCTTATTCAGAATCATTCCAAGACCCTGCTGAAAAGGCAGCAGGGTCTCCAACTGTTCAGTGTGAAAAGGGAGACATCTGCCTCCCTCCTGGCAGCCTGGCAAGGAGGAGGAGGACAACCTCTGAACAGTGAATGAAGGACACTTTGCCTGGTGGCTTTAGCCAGGAGCTGAAATGACCATATGTGAGAAAAGGACAATGGGACAAAGGTGTTTAACCTGAACCCAATGGGTCCTTCCCTGACAGACATCCAAAGAAGCCGAGCAGAGGACTTCTCACATGCCAGAAAGTTAAGTGCTACTATTTTCTCAGTGCAGACCCAAGAAGATACACAACCTCAGGATGGGATTACCTGGAGTAACTCATCCAGTAAGTATCTCCTCATGCCAAGCTCTGGGGGCACAGTAATGAGTAAAATTCAGTTCCTACTCTTAAGATACTTTGTTTAGGATGTGTGTGGTTTTCTGTAGAGGAAGAGGGCAATTAGAAAGACATGTAAGTACAAGTGTCTTTCTGAAACAAGGCAGAACAAAACTAATGCATACATATACCCGGATAAACGCTATAATGGGCACATGGAAGAAACTGACTACCTCTGCCTGGGGAGCTGGGAAAGGTTTCCAAAGGTGACATGTGAGCAGGTCTTGATCCTAACTCAAGCCATAAATATTCAAGCATTCAAGGCTAGGCGGGCAGGCAGTATTACTGCCCCAGTTTTACAAATCCAAAGTGTATATATGAGATCCAGAGAGATGAACTTTTTCCAGATTACAGAGAGTAAACGTCAGAGATAAGACTGCCGGTTTCTAGACTCTCAGTCCAGTGCTCTTTCCATTGTCCCAAACTGCCCTCTTCATAAATGTGCACATAAATGTGCTAGCTCCCCACCTGGGGGCAGCTGGTGTGGTGACAGAAGACACTGCTATGGGTTTCAGTGCCAGCTGCTCCTCTCACTAGCTATGTGCCTTTGAGCAAATACTTAATCTTGCTATGCCTATTTCCTTATCTATGAAGAAATAAAGACTTACCTACCCCCTGGAGTAGCTGTGAGGATTAAATGAGACAATGAACAGCAAGCTTTTAGCAGACCCTTCAGTGAATTGTTAGCTGTCACAGTATTAATTGTATCAGGGTTGCCTGGACCCTAATCACTGAGGATTGAATACTGAAAGTCCACAGGCCAAACGTAACCCCGGGATGCATCCTGCTTGTTCCCTGTAGTGTTTTGTTTGTTTAATTAAAATTGGTTGTAACATTTACATGTTGAGAGATCCACAGAGAAATCTGAATTTCTGGCTTCATTTGAAAAAACAAGAAGAGATCTGGCAACCCTGGGTCTGCACTGCTGTTTGGCAGCAACTGGCAGGAACAGAGTAAAAGCATGGGTCCTCTGCTTTGCCTCAGTTCCACCCCACGCACCATCCCCCAACCAAGCCCACATCTCTCGTTTATGCTACCCGCTTGGGTCTATTCGTCCAAATTCCTGCTGTAAATAATCAAATGTAGAACCCCCAAATAAAAGCAAATTCAAAGCAGAGCTGCTCTATGTAAAGTGGGGCAGGGAAACTGGTGGCCTCTGGTTCACATTCACCCTCTGGCTGCTACTCACCCCTATTCCCAACACCCCTCCCCTCCACCTCCGCTGGCCTCCCCTGAGCCCCTCTCTGGACCCCTAGGGCTCTAAGGAATATTGATTTAAGGTCCACTCCACGTTTGGGCATTTTTACAGTGTTAAACCGCAGGGACTTATATACTGGTCCTTTGGCCAGTAGAGAAATTAGATCAGCTTACAGGGCCAAGGGGTGGGGATGAACAGGTATCTAGACCACCTTTTAGCGGTCAAGGGGTGTCTAGAAGAACACCATGTGAACCCCCCTCAGCCACGATAGGGGTGAAAGCCCCACCCCATCTGGGGCCTCCACCAGCTCTAAGGGAGGACGAGACTAGAGATCGGGTTCTGTCCTTTCGGAAGTAGGAGTCCCGGCTCTGTGGGGCAGAGCTGCTGCGGACCCGGTTCTCACCAGAGCCACACGGGACGGTGAGTGAATCTACAACAGGGCAAGCCCGTAGTGTCTTTTACATCCAAACAGTAAAAAAGGAGAAAGATCTGACTGATAATTTGATAGAGAAAGCTCCTGGGCAAGGTGTTTACCTCGTAGGCATCTGTCAGCTGTCGGAGGCCTCTCTTCAGATAATGGAAGTGCTTCTCCCTCTGCAAAATAAGCCTGGAAAGATAAAGAGCTTTGTAAACCTACTCTAACAGCCTCGGCTTCCCCCACTACAGAACACACGCACACACTCACTCACACCTTCTGGTCATCCCCCCACAGTCAATGAGCAGAAAACAGCAACTTCTTTAGCTCCCCGGGGCGGCTAAACCAGAGAAAAGAGCCCAGCCTCTGAACGTCCCTAACGTGCCTGGGGCAGGGCTTCCCTGGTGGCGCAGTGGTAAAGAATCCGCCGTCCAATACAGGGGACACGGGTTCGAGCCCTGGTCGGGAGCTAGGATCCCACATGCCACGGGGCAACTAAGCACGCGCGCCACAACTACCGAGCTCGCGCGCCTCAATGAGAGAGAGCCTGCGTGCTGCCAACTGTGGAGCCCACGCCCTCTGGACCCCAACACAGAGCCCGTGCGCTGCAACAAAAGATCCTGCATGCCTCAACGAAGATCCGGCATGCCGCAACAAACACACGGCGCAGCCAAAAAATAAATAAATAAAATGTTAAAAAAATTAAAAATCAGGGCTTCCCTGGTGGCGCAGTGGTTGAGAGTCCGCCTGCCGATGCAGGGGACACGGGTTCGTGCCCCGGTCCGGGAAGATCCCACATGCCACGGAGCGGCTGGGCCTGTGAGCCATGGCCGCTGAGCCTACGCATCTGGAGCCAGTGCTCCGCAATGGGAGAGGCCACAACAGTGAGAGGCCCGCGTACCGCAAAAAAAATAAATAAATAAAAAATTCGTGCAGACAAAAAATAAATAAAATGTTAAAAACAAACTCTCCTTCGTGGCCGGTAGCTTTGGGCTAGAAATGCCACTGTGAGCACACTTAGCCAGGCGGTAACAAACCACCCAGAAAGTTCCTCCAGGGTCTAGCTGAGAACAGATACCTTGCGGCTCCCCATCCTGTAAGCAATTTAAATCTGAGCCTCGCCACTTCCCTGATTTGGTTAGCCTCTGTCGTTCTGGTCATTTCTTCTGGGGTCACTTCTCTGAAGTCTGTGGTTTGAACTCTGCCTACCCGTCACTCATCTGTCTAGTATTCCCTCCCCGAAATTCCACCTCCCACGTGCTGACCCACAGCCCTGGCCTCAGGATCATGTCTGTATTCTGCAGCCAGTCGCTCTCCTTGGCCCTGATGTCAGCAACACTGGCTCTAAGATGTACTGTGCTGGCCATGGCCACCTGCACAGGCAGGCAGAGGACAGGGGCTGCACTTCTCGCTGGGTCTGACAGAAGGGGTCTCTGTGATTACGGAAGGAAAGAAAAAAGTAAAGAATTTAAGATATTCACTGTGCTTGCTGATTCCAGAAATAAAGTGAAAGAAGAGCCAGTCTCTTTCCTAGGTATTCAATTCAACAACTGTTTATTGAAATCCCACTGTACTGTGTCGAGAAGACGTAGTCTTTACTCCAAAAAGTCTAATTCAGTACTGGAAGTGAGATAAGGACATAAGCGGTTACAATATGAGGAAACCTGGGTAGGTTTCATAAAGGGAAAACAGATAAAATACTAGAAGCTCTAAAGGGTTTGGGGGAGGGCATCTCATTCAGAAAACAACGATCAGGGAAGGTTGTGTGAACAGGTGGAATTTGAGGTAGGGGCCCTGGAAGAAGGAGAATATTGTAACAGGCAGAGGAAGTGAGGAGTTGGTGGGAGGACAGTTTAGCCAAGAAGGAACAAAAACAAAAGGAACCGACCAGGGCCGTCCAAAAGAACTTCCAGTGATGATGGAAGTGTCTTTGTCTGTGCTGTCCAATAGGTAGCCACGAGCCACATGTGCATACTGAGCACTTGAAATGTGGCTAGTGTGACTGAATTTTAAACTTTATTTAATTTTAATTAATTTACGTTTAAACAGGTACAAGTGGCTAATGGCTACTATACCATGCAGACAGGGATAAAGTGTGCAGAGGGAGTGCAGGTCGGAGATTTGGCCTGGCTATTAGGAATGAAAGAGGAATGGTCAAGAGGCCCTTTTTACAGGGATCTGGGATGCCAGCTGAGGAATTTAACTCAATTTAATACGCAAAGGGAATTTGCAACAACATGGATGGAACTTGAGGACATTATGCTACGTGAAATAAGTCAGATAGAAAAAGATAAATACTGGACAATCTCACTCATATGTGGCACTCTAGGGCTTCCACCAAAAAAAAAAACAAACAAAAGCCCTGAGCTTGTGGATACAGAAAACAGATTGGTGGTTGCCTGACGTGAGAAGTGAAGGCGGAGGGCAGTGAAATGGGTGAAGGGGGTCAACCTCCAGTTATAAAATAAATAAGTCATGAAAATGTAATGTACAGCACAGTGATATGGTTAATAATACTGTACTGCCTATTTAAAAATAGCTAGGAGAGTGGGTCTCAAAAGTTCTCAACACAAGAAAAAGAATTTATAACTATATATGGTGCTGAATGTTAACTGGACTTACTGTGGTGACCATTTTGCAATACATACAAATATTGAATCATTGTGTTGCACACCTGAAATGAATATAATGTTATGTCAGTTATACCTCAATTTAAAAAAATAGGCAAAGGAAAACCCTGAGGGTTTTCAGCTGAGAAAAAATGACCAGAACTATGCTTTAGAAAAATTACCTGACCACAGTAGGTATTCAATCTGTGTTTACAAACTGTACTGATGAAAGCAGTAAGTGGGGAGAGAGATGAGGTGGGAAGACAGGGTAAGATGCTATTAAGAGTCAACCAGGTGGGAAGAACTTAGAGTTCTGAGGGCTCCACCTAGCACGGTGCCCAAGACAAGCTGACTGTGGACAGGTGGACGCTAAAGCACTGGAAATGTATTCAGGTGGGGATGTCAGTCACATCGCTGGAAACACATGTGAGACTCTGGAGAGGGATCCAGGTGACACAGATGAACTGGGAATCATTTATCTGCAAGCAGGTGACAGGTGAAGCTGCAGGAGTAGAGGACAGAGCAGAGAGAAAAGTTTGAAGGCAGAACTGAGGGAAGACCCATCTTTAAGGGCTTGGAGGACCAGGAGCCAGAGGAGAGAAGTAAAGAGCAGTACACAAGCAGAGGAAGGACAAAGGCAGTGTCGCCTCACAGGCAGAGCAGGAGGAGAGAATTTCATGGAGGTTTTTTTTTTTTTTTTGCGGTACGCGGGCCTCTCACTGTTGTGGCCTCTCCCATTGCGGAGCACAGGCTCCGGACGCGCAGGCTCAGCGGCCATGGCTCATGGGCCCAGCCGCTCCGTGGCATGTGGGATCTTCCCGGACCGGGGCACGAACCCGCGTCCCCTGCATCGGCAGGCGGACTCTCAACCACTGCGCCACCAGGGAAGCCCTCACGGAGGTTTTTAACAGTGGCAAACAGTGCAGTAAGAGTGAGGAAAAAGAGGACAAACTATAAAGTGGCTGGTGACCTTCAAGAGAGTTCAGGGAGTGAGGAGAGCAGATTCCAGATCATAAAGAAGAGATGGGGCTTCCCTGGTGGCGCAGTGGTTGGGAGTCCGCCTGCCGATGCAGGGGACACGGGTTCGTGCCCCGGTGCGGGAAGATCCCACATGCCGCAGGAGCGGCTGGGCCCGTGAGCCATGGCTGCTGAGCCTGCACGTCTGGAGCCTGTGCTTCGCAACGGGAGAGGCCCCAGCAGTGAGAGGCCCGCGTACCGCAGCAAAAAAAAAAAAAAAAAAAAAAAAAAGAAGAGATGGCCAGACTCAATTTCTCTTTCAAGGAGGTCCAGGGGTCAGGGCTCAGTGAGCACAGGGACAGGTGGGCTTTAAGCACTGGAGGTGTATTCAGGTGAGGGCGTCAGGAGGAGAGGTGAGTCTGAAAATAATGAATGAGTCTACATTCTCAGAGACAGAAACAATGGGAGAGTGTGAAGTTAGACAAACAGAGGACTCTGAAGTGGGGAAGAGGGAAACCAAGGAAACGTGGGACGGCCTCGGTTTTCTCAGGAATTAGGAGGCAAGACCTGGGAGAGTGTGCGTTGCCCATAAGGGGGAATATGTTAGGAAATCTACACAAGATGAATGAAGGACGATAAACCGGAGTGAAGGCCCAGCTGAAGCTGAGGAGTATAAACTTTTGATGAAGCCATTCAGAAGGCACTGTTGTATGATTTTTTTTCTTGGCAATCTTGCTAGGACCCTTTAGCAGAAGCAGTGACAGGGGTACTGTGGTTAGGGCTCGTAAGACGGGAAGAGCAGAAAGGTAGAGGTGTGAGGGAGCGGAATGAGATCAGCGGACAGCTGACGAGAGCACACCGCGCGGCCCAGCCCTGGCTGGGCAGGCTGAGTGTGGCCAGCATAGGTGTGATGGACGAGAAAAACCAGGAGGGCGCAGGAGACCGTTAACAGGGCAGGCAGGGACCCACTCAAGAAGTGAGAGGAGGCTGAGAAACCCAATCCAAGGTGAGGGCAAGCACAGAATTTGGAGGCAGAACTCCTGACTTCTAACTATGAAAGGATCAGGTCACAGAGGGTTTTCTACAGGTCAGTTCTTTTCAGTCTGAAAAACAGTCAGAGGAATTTGAATATGCCAAATACCCTGGGATGCTAGGCCACAGAGGAGAGAAGGGAAAATACTCTGTTCCAATAACGAGAACACTTTCCATCTCATTTAAAATGTCGGGCAAGACAGCATTAAAGGTTTCTTGCGAATAAAATTTTGTGATCCTCAGTGAAATGCTGGGGAAAGGGACCAGGTACTGACTGGAATTCCCTGTTGGGTCTGCCTGCCTACTGCATACCCTATAACCCCGTGAAGGGAGCGCGCATCTAGCTTCAGCACCTGGGCCCAGCACAGAGCAGGCTCTCAACATTTACTGTCGAATGAACAAGAGAAAGAATAGAGGAATGGTAGCGTCAGTTTCTGACTAGCCCAAAGAGACTTCTCCCTGGGTACGTGTCCTGTCAATTAAAAAGAATGACAAACCTCAAAGGGAAAGTTAAAATGCGAGCAAGCAGAGAGGACAAGGAGGGGTTGGTTAGATTGCAGATGGCATCCACTCTGGCTCAGGGGTGCTTCCCATCAGTCTCTCGTGTGGTCACACATGCCACACTGCAGGAGACCTGTCAGCCAGGGGTTAAACTTCCCTGGAGGACTCGGTATTTCTAGAGAGCTGAATTAAGCCACAAACAAATCCTTCCCTTTATTGTGGGGAAAAGGAAAAACCAACCCTGGAGAATGAACCCTTTCCCTTGTCTTCTCACTCCTCTCATTTGACAAGGGGCTTGTCCGTCCTAGGAAATGAAAGACCTCAGAGGCAAAGGCTTTTCTATGTGTAGGGAGGAAGAGACTCTGCTACTCCTCAGGACCCTGAAGTGACAAGAAGCTACCTGAAGCCTCACCTGACCAGAAACATCTAACTGAAAGAAGCTTCAGGCACCTTTTCTGCAGCTCTGAGTTGGTCCCTAGAGGTGGGACCTGAGGCAGCCCAAAGGGGGCTCCCCAATAGCTCTCCTCCCACCCCGAGCCTCACTCACAGATAGCCAGGCCCTGGGAGCCCTGCTAAGAGGGAACTAGTGAATTCCTTTAGCTGGCTTCATCTGAAGACCAACTTTAGCCACAAGCAGGGGAAGAGAAATTTCTTTCCGTGACTTTTTCCACAAGGGAAACTGTCCTTTCACTTTCATCCACTTAATCATAAACACACGTACACATGCATGCAAGCACATACACAAAAGTGCTAATATGTAAATGTTATTCTAAAATCTCGGGAAATGTTTCTTTGTTTATCTAGAGCTTCAAGGGCCACAACGCTGACTGAATTTTAACTTCTTCTTTGAGGCTTATGATTCTTTTAAATTGAAGGGACATATATCCAGTTTCTTTTGGTCAGCCAGAGACTGTACTAAGAGCCTTACTGTTATGGACTAAATTGTGTCTCCCCCCATCCCCAAATTTCATATGTTGAAGCCCTAACCCCCAGTGTGACTGCATTTGAAGATAGGACCTTTAAAGAGGTATTTAAGGTTAAATGGGACCTGGTGATCCTATAAAAGGAGTAAGTGACACTGGGGAGGAGTCCACACAGAGAAAAGGCCATGTGAACACACAGTGAGAAGGCAGCCTCTGCAAACTAAGGAGAGAGATCTCAGGAGAAACCAACCCTGCCAACACCCTGATCTTGGAATTCCAGCCTCCCAAACTGTAAGAAAACAAATTTCTGTTGTTTAAGCCATCCCATCAGTGGTATTTGATTATAGCAGCCCTAGCAAACTAATACTCTTACCATTCTTTTATTCTAAAGTCACCTCTAGATCTAAAACTCTTTTCTGTGTAGGGCGTTAGAAAAGAAAAGCTAGAGCTCTTTCCCTTTCCTTTCTGAGTAATTCAGCCCCAAAGCCATTCAATCAGGTGGAGCAGAACAAGCCAGGCTCTGCGCAGGAGTGGGGTGGCAGGGCACACGGCAGGGCACGCGGCAGGGCACGAGTGCTCAACTGGTTGAGGAGGGCATCTGTGTGGCTGCGGAGAGAGGGGTGGGAGATTGGGACACACAGGAATGACCAAATAAATGCATATATTTAGGATACTGGCAGCCTGGTTCCACTGCTGGAGAAGTAACTTAGAAATACTTGTGTACCGTGCAGCATGTACAGTACAGTCCCATGCCCTCACCAAGCTCCAGTCACACTGCCTTGGGTGCACTCTGCTCTTTTCAGTCTCAGAGCTGTAGCTCATGTTTTCCCTCTGCCTGGAAAAGTCCCACCACCTCCTAAACTGGCCAATTCCTACTCACCCCCCAGGTCTCAGCCTAAGAGTCACTTTCTCTGAGAGGCCTCTGCTACAGACTTAATGTCTACATCCCTCCAAAACTCTTATGTTGAAATCCTAATTCTCAGTGTGATGGTATTAGGAGGTGGGGACCTCTCTGCATGGTGATTAGGTGGTCAGGGTAGAGTTCTCATGAAGGGATTAGTGCTCTTATAAAAGAGACCCCAGAGAGCTTCTTCCACCAGGTGAGAATACAGTGAGAAGATGCCATCTATGAACCAGGGGTGCGGGTCCTCGCCAGACACCAGATCTGCTGGTGCCTTGATCTTGGACTTCCCAGGCTCCAGAACTGTGAGAAATAAACGTTAAGTCACCCAATCTACAGGAAGTTGTTACAGCAGCCCGAATAGACTGAGACACCTTCCCTAATTTACATCCAACCTAATTTACACCCTCCCTGTTACTCTCTCTCGGAGCGCCACGTTCCCTTCTTAAGACAGTTACCTCCGGGCTTCCCTGGTGGCACAGTGGTTGAGAATCCGCCTGCCAATGCAGAGGACACGGGTTTGAGCCCTGGTCCGGGAAGATCCCACATGCTGCAGAGCAACTAAGTCCGTGCGCCACAACTACTGAGCCTGAGCTCTAGAGCCCGCGAGCCCCAACTACTGAAGCCCGTGCACCTAGAGCCCGTGTTCTGCAACAGGAGAAGTCACCGCAGTGAGAAGCCCGTGCACTGCAACGAAGAGTAGCCCCCGCTCGCGTCAACTAGGGAGAAGCAACGAAGACCCAACGCAGCCAAAAATAAATAAATAAAAGAAATTTATATTTTAAAGAAAGAGAGAGACAGTCACCCCCTTGGTAACTATGTTCTTTGAATTCATTGGTTTAATAACTACCTTCCCCATGAGACTGAGAGCCCAGCAGGAGCAGAACCTGGGTCAGCCTTGCTCACCCTGTTCCCAGAGTCCAGCAGTGCCTGAGCCCCTAGATACCGTTGCCAAATGGGTGAAGGAATGAATGACTTTAAATGAACACAGCAAACTGAATGACAGCAAACACACTCCCTCCCCCTAAACGTGGACCATCCCTGAGACTCATGCCTTTGTTTGTGACAGATGAGAGAACAGGGATTCAGTCCATTGTTGGCTGCTGGGAGGGTTTTAAACCCACTAAAGCCAGGGGCTTCTCCAGTCAAAAAGTAAGCCTCTGGCACATAAGCAGTAAGTCACTTGAGAGAGGGTGGGAGGGAAGATGAACTTACTTGTATGAACCTTGGAAAGAACAACAGTATGAAGGTCCACATCTTTTAACTGCTCAGGATTTGGAAAATGCTAAAGTATCATTGCATAGCGAAATGGCAGAAAACATGGAAGCTGAGCAGGTGCCCGTATGAAAACTGCTTTGAGAGCTTAACTCAGAGCATTTTGGCTTTAGAGCAACTGCCAACACTTAACCTTTAGTGCTCTATTAGCATTATCAATATTTCCCCCTTACAAGGAGCACCAGGCTACTTTATCCCAATAAAAAAACAATTTTTTGTTTGTTTGTTTTTTGGCCATGCTGCACAGCTTGAGGGATCTCAGTTCCCAGACCAGGAACTGAACCTGGGTTACAGCAGCGAAAGCCCGGAATCCTAACCACTAGGTCACCAGGGAACCCCCTGACAATTTAAAAATTTTATGTGACTGTGTGTGTGTGTGTGTGTGTGTGTGTGTGTGTGGTTTATGCATTTCAGGTGTCTTACTAAAGCTAATATAATACATGGAAAAGGGTAAATTCATAAGCATGTGAAACTGTGAGAACGACTAACCACAGGGAAAGAAAAATTAACTTTTATGGGAAAGCAGGATACTGATAAACAAAACTGTTCAAAGCATGGTCCAAAAGCTCCTTGGGAGGGACCACCTCACTCCAGGAGAGAATGCATGTTTCACAGTCTGAGAGTGAGGAAAATCATTTCTGGGATGGGGAATAAACTGTAGAATGTAACAACATTCAGCTTCAGCCTTGAATTTCAGCCCAATCTTCTATTTGGCAGTGGCTCTGAAAGGCTGAATACATGGAGGCCCCGCTCAGCATCGTTCCTGGCATCCCTGGACCTGGGCATGGTCAATGATCCTGGGAGTGTGTGTGATTCTGCCACATCTGATCAGCAGCATGACCTCAGAAACACAAACAAGCCATGTCACCTAGATTAATTGCTCTAACTGAATATTCACTTTAGCTAACAAGGAAGTTTCATTCCTGCAATATAATACTAGACTTTTAAAATTTGACTACTAAAATGTTAAATATTGTAATTGTAATTTAAAATGCTGATAAATTTTCATATTTATTCTTAAACCCCAGAAGTTCATTCTATGGTGAAGATGTTTGGCTCCAGCCTTATGTTGATAAGTTGATTTACATTCTCAGCCACTTGGCCACAGTGTGTAATATCTCTAATATTAATTAGCATGCCGTGACATAAGATGCTAATTAGCATCCTTTAAAACACTCATTTTCATAGGCAACAATGACAAAATGGGAAATGTCAGATTCCTGACATAAACCCAGAGCCCTGGTATATTCTATTTCCACAAAGGATACAAACCCAACAGAAACATTTTTGTTTTCCACCCACACCTGACCTAAGACCTATGAATCAGGGGATTTTACTCCTTTACTGTCCTCTACCACCACTCCCAAAACACAGCTTCTTCCCAGATTGTAACCTCCTATTCTCCCTCCCCTCTCAGTAAGAATAAAAGGAAAGTCCAAGGGCTCTATTCTGATGGTGGGTGAAAAAGGAACGTCAAATGATCAAAGGTCCCTTTGGAAATACAGAGGATATGTGTCCACAGAGCTGGAGACAGGGCACAGTGACTCAGAGCACAATCAGGTGAGTCATCGTGATGCAACTCTAACCACAAACCCCTCCTGAAGCCACCATGCCCCTCACCATCACCAAGTACTACCGCCTCTGGGGAAACAGCCTGTACTGGGCAGAGAGCTCCTTCTCCCCAAGCTGTTTACACAAATGGTGTCATTTGCTAAGCTCCAACTGTGGCTCACGACAAAAGCAATAATTCATTTATTGAGGTCTGGGCTACGAGTTAAAGTAGAAATTTAGGTTAGCAGTTTGGAAGAAGACTCCTCTGGTTAGTTGATGCTTTCCTTTTCTGCTCTAGGGAAGAAAGATGAAGAGAACTTTTCCACCTGTCTTTCCATTTTTCCAACTGTTTTCTGCCTTGGCTAATCAGAATATTTTAACTAAATTTCTTCTCATGGAAATAAAGGCAAAATGGAATGGTGCCCAAAAAAAGACACAAAGTTAACTCAGGCTAGAAATATCTGTAATACTCCAGTAAGCAGAAGTACCCAGAGACTGACTTGCCAGGAGTTAGTGTGTTAGGAGGCCTCAGGAAATTGGGAGACATGACAAAGGAGGTCAGGCTGGACCTCAGACCCTTCAGCTTCCCATCCAGAGAGAATCAGCCAGCGGCCCAACTAGACTACATCCAGAGACTGTCAAGGAAAAGTGCTATAACATTAAGATAAAACAATGACCAAACACAATTTGGACTATTGATCAGGAAAGATAACACAGGACAGTTTCAGAGAAGCAATCTATGATTAGAAGAGAAATGCTAATAAATGAAATAACCTTATGAAATCCTAGTGTGATACATTACAAAACTGGGGGAAAAAAAGAGAAAATGAAGGTTCAAATCAATAAGTTTCTGCTTATAACCCTCCTTTTGGAATTTCTGACATCAAAGAGCTCAGAAGGCTTCAACTTACTAAGCACCAAGGAAAACAAAAGGCATTCTATCTCTCACTTGAAATGTCGCCCTCGGCAATCTGCTGCAGTCACCAGTAAAGGCCAGGCTGGGAGAAGCTCAAACTTCTCACATTTTCCCAGTCAAGTCATAATACACATCAAAGGAAGCCATCCTTTGCCATCCCCCTGGACTCTACATCTGTTTCAAAGTGTTATATGAAAAGCTTGAGAGTTCTGAACACCAGCACAGCAGGTCAGAACTAAGCTTCAAGATCATGAACTTCCTCTCTCCACCTTCAGAGCTCAGAGTTCAGGCCCTGAGGGCATCCCCATGTAACACCTGATGGCTCAGTTCAAGTGAGCGGCTCCTCTAGACAGTATTCTAATAGTGGCAGGAGCTGGGGTCAGGAGCATCTCCAGGGAGCCACAAGGTCAGGGAACACCAGCCTCACATCAGACTCATCCCCTGAGGTTGGACAAGCTCAAGGAGGAAAGAAGAAAGGCTCCCATGGGAGATGGTATTTCCCGGATCCCCTCAAACACTTAACCACAGCTTACCTTGGTACAAGGTGGTTGAACTTGTAAGAACTGAAGACCTCTTGGATCTTTTCTTCTACTTTTGCCTGGTAAGGATGCAGGAGATGGGAGAGAGAAAACAAATACAGATGAGACCTTTATCAACTTTATGTTCCTACTGCCACAAATGCCTACCGGCTAGAGTTCCTTGGTGTGACTTTGTACCTCTCAGCATAACAAGACTGCATTCAGGAGCTCTGCAGGATGACAGGCTTGGGACAAGGACAGAGAGAGAAAGAATGCCCTGTACCACATTAGCATCACAACCGACTTCTCCAGAAAACGAATCCATGATATCCAAACTAATGGCGATTCTGGAGTTTGGCACCCTGTCACCAGTTACTCAGGGAGCAGGTGAAGATGGACCCCTTTTGCTTGAAAGACCTGTTCTTGCCTGCTCTATGAAGTTGTTTAGGTGTTCGTTAACCGGCCATTCTCAAATACGCAATTAATTTCTGCCAAGGGTCCTACTTCTTATTGTCAGATTTAATGGTTTAAATATAGATTGAACAGTATTAAAATCCCCAAAGGGATTTACAAGAACATCAATCATGGAAACACCAAAGAAATAGCACATCTGGTCATTGGACCTGTGTCACACACCGGATTCCACAGTCCCATAAAACAAAGGATCTCGGAAAGTTAGGTCACAAAAGGAATGAGATGACCTGTCTCCTCTGAAGATACACCATGATGTGGTCACACAGCACAGCTTCTGTAAGGAAAGGGTACGGCAGTGCAGGAGGGGGCTGGTCAATGGGTTACAGGGTTTCACCTTCACGGCCATCCCTGCTTTGTGGTGAGGCAAGTCCTTGCTGAGATTTCAAGATATATAATAATGTCCTCTCTGGGAAATATCAAAAATGCATTAGTTTTTTCTGAAACACCTGAGTTAGAGCTTCCAGTCCTTTTGACAAGCTTCCAAAAATCACGATGAGGGGAGCAGTGATGTGAGTCAGCTAAAATGGCAGCCCATCTAAAATTCATTTATATTTGGTTTTAGGATATGCTTTGGTATTTGCCTTTGAACATGAGTTTCAGGGATTAGCTGGCCAAGAATTTATAATACTTCAAAAAACAGACTGAAGTCACTGTGAGAATTCGACTCAGAAGAAGTAAGAACGTTCTCCCAGACCCCTCACGATGCTTTCTCCATGCCAGACACTGATGTGGGACTAATACAAAGCACCAGCCTAAATGAAACACAGACTGCATTTTTCAGTCGTGCCTTCCTTGGCTATACGTTGAAAAGGATAAAAAAAAAAAAAAAAATACAAGAAACATATGTCAGGAAGATCATGAAATAAAAATATTTGCCTACCAGGTTTGGACACACAGTTTTTCTGGGCAGGAGCGCACTGTTTCCCCCTTTGCCTGCCAAAGCAGTAAAGCTATTCTTTCTACTTCACCCGAAACTCTATCTCCAAGATTCGATTCAGCCCCAGTGCACAGAGGTCGAGTTTTCGGCATCACTATGAGTGGAACTGCTGGATCATTATGATAACTTTATGTTTAATCATTTGAGGAACTGCCAGACTGTTTTCCAGAGCAGTGGTACCATTTTATATTCCCATCAGCAGTATATGAGAGCTCCAATTTCTTCTTCACATCCTCAGCAACACATTATTATCTATGTTTCTGATCATAGCCATCCTAGTGTGTGTCAAGTAGTATCTCACTAGTTGTTTTTTCTTAAATAAATTATTTATTTATTTTTGGCTGCGTTGGGTCTTCGTTGCTGCGTGTGGGCTTCTCCCTAGTTGCAGCGAGCGGGGGCTACTCTTCATTGCGGTGCACGGGTTTCTCACTGTGGTGGCTTCTCTTGTTGTGGAACATGGGCTCTAGGTGTGTGGGCTTCAGTAGTTGCAGCACGTGGGCTCAGTAGTTGTGGCTCGCGGGCTCCAGAGTGCAGGCTCAGTAGTTGTGGCACACGGGTTTAGCTGCTCCGTGGCATGTGGGATTTTCCCAGACCAGGGCTCGAACCTGTGTCCCCTGCATTGGCAGGTGGATTCTTAACCACTGAGCCACCAGGGAAGCCCTCACTATAGTTTTGATTGCCTTTCCCTGATGACTAATGATGTTGAGCATCTTTTTACAGGCTTATTGGCCATTTGTAGATATTCTTCGGAGAAATGTCTATTCAGGTCTTTGTTCATTTTTTAAAGTGGGTTGTCTTTTTATTAATGAATTGTAATAAGTCCTTATATATTCTATCAACAGATACAAGTTCCTTGTCATATTCCCATTCTGTGGGTTGTCTTTAGGAACTAGTGTATTTTTTAATAGAAAAAGATCACTTCAGAGCACAAAGTATGATTTTTAGAGTACAACTTTTAAAATAATACTAGCAATAAGCCTGTATCTTTTTTGACAAATAGTAATGGATTAATATAGAAATTTAAAACTAGTCATCTGAGGATAAGAAAATGAAAGTAATCCCCAAAATATGCGACATCCTCTTTTGCCTCTCCTTCTCCAAATACAGTCTGCTAGTGTGATATAAATCGTAGTAATTTTGTCACTGGGAGGATGTAAGCATTCTTTGAATGTTCTAATTTGCATAGTGGAAGGAAAGGAAGAAAGCTAGCTGTATACAAAAGAGTTAACACAGCAGGCCTGAGACTACTATCCTTAGAAAGGCCTACTTGAAAGGTAGACCCTGGCTGGAGTCTGGGAGCCTGGATCTCAGGAGGGCTCTCACCATTCCCAGAACTGATAAGAGAGGCTCACTGATCCTAAACTGTATAAACAACGTGGTTTATGGTGAACAGCTATCTTCCTTCTGGGAGTCTGGAATTATGCTAGAAAGAGGGTGCCTATGTGACCAGCCCCAGTAAAAACCATGAGCACCCAGTCTCTAATGAGCTTCCCTGGTAGCTCTGCATGTGTGGTCACAATTCAATGCTGGAGAAATTAAACACGTCCCCTGTGACTCCACTGGGAGAGAACTCCTGGAAGCTTGTGCCTCGCTTCCTGCAAACTTCACCCCATGAGCCTCTTCCCTTGGCTGATTTTGTTCTGTAGCCTGTTGTTATAATAAATCATAACCATGAGTACAGCTATATGCTGAGTTCTCTGAATCTTTGTGTAAGCAGATAAGGTAGAGGGCCCCCGGAGAAAGAAAACCAGTCATGGCTTTCTTGACATAAGAGAGGCCATTTGGGCCTAAGCCATTCTGGGATCTAAGCCTGGCCACAATGCTTGCCCTTTAATAGGTCTTAGAAATCAATGATCTTAAGAGAAGAAAGAATGTAGACGCTGACTGTTATCAAGCAAGAGAAATAACAATAGCAAAGATAATATATTAGTTATAAAGACTCCCAGTTCTCTTTCAATGGTAAAGAGTAGCCTGAAGCCTCAACCACCAGATGTACTGGAACCTAAGGGCTGATGATGTTGGCCTTTTCTGAACTTCTGACTTCAATCAACTAAAGCTTGGACTCTGTTGACCACCCAAGCCCCATCATGAATATGCATGTGCCCTTAGCTTAAAACTTCCCCAATTTTGCTGTTGGGAGAGACACTGCTTTGGGAAAGACCCCCAGTGTTCTCCTTACTTGCTGCAAGTAATAAATCCTTCCTTCTCCCCATCTTTGGCTCCGTTGTGTCTTTTGGCTCAACACGCACCAAGAGGCAAACCAGTTTTCAGGTAACACTAGTAGTGAATCAGTGAACCTAGGAGTGGTCTTGGGGACCTCCAAAACATGAGGAGAATTAAAAATTTAGCCTTTGGGACAGAATTAAGAGAAGCAGTCACAAAAACTGCATAATGTCTATGAAGCAAGATCTATAGTTAAATTCCTTTTTAAAATTTTATCGAAATTCTCACTTTAAATATAGGAGAACTGGGGGTAACTATTAAAAAACAAAGTTACCTAAGTCATGAAGAACTCTAACACTACACAGCTCTCAAATCAGAATTAGGAAGGGAGGGAGGGAGGGAGGGAGGGAGGGAGGAAGGAAGGGAGGGAGGGAGGGAGGGAGGGAGGGAGGAAGGAAGGAAGGAAGGAAGGAAGGAAGGAAGGAAGGAAGGAAGGAAGGAGGGAGGGAGGGATTGGCTTCAACATAGGGATGCTAAAGCATGTCTGCTTTCCCTGGCCTTTCATTTTATCTTGAATTTCCATGTTTCCTTTCCATCCCGAAGGAAGGGACTCTTCTATTTTAGTTAATTTCTCTTTTCTGCATGAGAGCTCCCACAGGCAAGGCAGCTATCAACTGAGTACAATACAAAGGGTTATTAACAGCCCTACAATAGCAGATAATTTTCTCTTGCATAAACAGCACAAAGCCCATAGGTTCATTTCCCTTGAGCACAAAGCACACAGTTTGTGACCATGTTAATGAAAGTGATATGGCTCTCTTGGGAAGAGGATGACATCCTAAAGCATCTGTTAGGTTTCAGAAACATTGCTACATGAAATGTTATAAGAAATGCCATCAGGACTAGTAACCAAAAAATTCAGTCCCAAGGGATTAGCTCTTCAAAAATTTTAAACAGCCTGAAATAAAGGACCCTTGATTGGCTCCTGATTCAAAACACACACCAAAAAGATATAAAAAGAATCTTGAGACAATTGGGGAAATTTAAAAATAAATTGGAGGGAATTCCCTGGTGGTGCAGTGGTTAGGACTCCGTGCTTTCACTGCCGAGGGCCAGAGTTCAATCCCTGGTCAGGGAACTAAGATATCACAAGCCACATGGCTTGGCCAAAAACAAAACAAAACAAAAAAATAAATAAATAAAACATAGAAAATAAAAATAAATTGGATATTAGATGATATAATACAATTACTTTTAATTTTCTTAGGTGTGATATTATAGCCCTGATGTAGAAGAACATTATTCTTAAGAGACGCATGCTTTATTATTTAGGGGTAAAGTGTCATAATATCTTCATCTTACTTTCAAAGATTCGGGAAAAAAAAACAGTCATATACATATATACACATGTGTACATACACACACATATAAACATACACACACACACACACACACACACACCCCCAAAGGAAAAGTTGTGTCCATCATTGTGAAACAGGAGGGAAGGGGGCAGGGCACTATCCATGAAAGAATGACATAGCCGGAGGACATGACATAAACTGATTAGAACCAAATGGGTCCAAGATGGCAGACAAGTTAACTTCCACTAGACCTTGAGTCTCAGTATACACTCATTGTAACACATCAGGAAGCTAAATGACACACCCACAGGCACCAAGACAGTTCGAAGACTGACCATAAGGATCAAAAAGTGGGCGGTGGGGCTTCCTTTGTGGCGCAGTGGTTGAGAATCTGTCTGCTAATGCAGGGGACACGGGTTCGAGCCCTGGTCTGGGAGGATCCCACATGCCACGGAGCAACTTGTCCCGTGAGCCACAACTACTGAGCCTGTGTGTCTGGAGCCTGTGCTCCGCAACAAGAGAGGCCGCGATAGTGAGAGGCCCGCGCACCGCGATGAAGAGTGGCCCTCGCTTGCCACAACTAGAGAAAGCCCTCGCACAGAAAAGAAGATGCAACACAGCAAAAATAAATTAATTAATTAATAAACTCCTACCCCCAACATCTTCTTTAAAAAAAAAAAGTGGGCGGTGGCCCAATTCCTGGAAATCCCCGCCCCTTCCCAAAAGAGCTGAAATACTCCTGCCACTCATTAGCCTATGAAATTACCCAACCCTATAAAAACTGACAACCCCTTACCCTGGTGCCTTTCTCACCCTCTGAGATGGTCCACACTCTGTCTGTGGAGTGTGTTTCTCTCTAAATAAATCTACTTCTTTTTTTTTTTTTTTTTTTTATTTATTTATTTATTACGTTTTGGCTGCGTTGGGTCTTTGTTGCTGTGCCCGGGGCTTTCTCTAGTTGTGGTAAGCAGGGGGCTACTCTTTGTTACGGTGTGCAGGCTTCTCATTGTGGTAGCTTCTCTTTGTCGCGGAGCACAGGCTCTAGGCACGCGGGCTGCAGTATTTGTGGCACGCGGGCTCTGTAGCTGTGGCTCGTGGGCCCTAGAGCGCAGGCTCAGTAGTTGTGGCACACAGGCTTAGTTGCTCCATGGCATATGGGATCCTCCCGGACCAGGGATTGAACCTGTGTCTCCTACATTGGCAGGTGGATCCTTAACCACTGCACCACCAGGGAAGTCCCTAAAGCCACTTCTTATCTATCACTTTTGTCTCTCACTGAATTCTTTCTGCGATGAGACATCAAGAACCTGAGCTTCATTAAGTCCTAAAACCAGGTGTGTGATCTCAGTTGGAAGACTGTAGGTTTTGGCCAGGTTCAAGTCCCAGCCTCGTGGGTTCAAGTCCCAGTCAGGTTTTTGGCAGGGTTCGAGTCCCGCCACGTGGGTTCAAGGCCCAATCTGAGGTGCATGGTTTCAGCTGGTAACCACGAAGGGATGGTGATAAGGTAAGAATGCTGAGAGTTAGGTTTTGGTCCTAAAGAGGCCCTTGTGATGCTGCGAGCCAGGTATACTGGGGAGGACGCTCTGCCAATGTCTGCTCATTTTTGACCAGTAGGTCAATCCTGTTGCTTGTGCACATGCAACAGCAGATCCAGGACAGAATTGTTAATCTCTATACTCATCTCCCTGACTGAGGTTTCTCTCCTACATTCTTGTTCATTCCTACTCCATTTCTTTCTTTCTTCCATTAACCCCAGAAAACCTGTGTGACCACCAAGGTGTACTTTTTATTGCTTTTACTCCCCTCCCTCTGACCCTTACAAGTGCTGACCCTTTTTTTTTTTTTTTTTTGCGGTACGCGGGACTCTCACTGTTGTGGCCTCTCCCGCTGCGGAGCACAGGCTCCGGATGCGCAGGCTCAGCGGCCATGGCCCACGGCCCCAGCCGCTCCGCGGCATGTGGGATCTTCCCGGATCAGGGCACGAACCCGTGTCCCCTGCATCGGCAGGCGGACTCCCAACCACTGCGCCACCAGGGAAGCCCCATAAGTGCTGACCCTTTATTTCCAATTTATAGCTAGACCAACTCCCACTCATTATCAACACCATTGGGGATGTCTTCAATGCTGTTTCTTTGTAACAACTTTTTGGGCACTAACACCTCGTTGGGAGACTACCCTGGAAGGGACAGCATCTAAAATCATAAGTGCAAATCTTCACCAAATTGCACGTGGATTTTACTTAAGAGTGGAGTTTTGGACAGCTCAGGAGCTTGTCTAAAATGGGTCAGGCTGCATTAATCCCAACCAATACCCCTCTGGGCCATATACTCTGGGATTGGGAAAGATCTGGACAACAGGAATTAAGCGGAAAAAACTTAGTAGGTTATGTAATCAGGTTTGGCCGCAATATGAGTTAGGAAATTTAAAATTGAGTGAAGTACCCTGTGTTCCAATTTCCATGGCCTTGTATCTAGGCAATGGAACCCAAAAGGAATTTAAGGCATGTGTAGCTTGGAGGGATAACTCTAGGAAGTACACTGAGTACATTTTAACTGACCCACCCTACAGGGCCATGGATCCCGAAGGAACGTGGTTCCCTTCTCCCCCGAGGTACAGGCCCTTTTGGCTATGCATTTCATAGCCCAGTCTGACCCAGACATCAGGAGCAAAATTCAGAAAACAACTGCTGGTCCTCAGACTCTGATGAACAATTTGTTCCAATTGGCTTATTTGGTTTTCGGTAATTGGGATATGGTCAAAAAGGCTGAACGCACCCAGAGAAATATGTAAAAGGCCCAGATGACGGCAGTGGCTTTGTCCACTCAGAGAACACCAAAGGGGAAGTTGGCTTTTCTGGGCCAACCTGGCCCTGGCAGACCACAAGGTCCATGGGTAGCCATACAAGGCCAGTGTACCCTGTGTGGATACAACGGACTGGAGGGAGGATTGTGATCAATGCGCCCTTTGCAAACAGCCCGGGCATTGGAAGAGGGAATGCCCCATAGGCCAGAGAGCGACGGGGGTGGGGGGGGCCCTCAGTCATTGATGGTTTTGCAATCAGAAGACTGAAGGGGCCCAAGGCCGAAAGTGGCTCTGCCTAGAGATACCATCTACATAACTAATGTAGAGCCTTGGGTGGATTGATGTGGTGGGCCACATGACAGAATTTCTTAAAGACACTGGTGCAACCTTGGTCTTAACCCAGAGGATTAGAAACCTTAGCAGTCATAAGGAATGAAATGCCCACGGTCACGAGACCCCTCCACAAGACCACCAGAGACAAGAGTCAAAGCCAAACGGCAAGGGTCATTTATTGCAGGTTCGAACCTGGACCTCCACGCACTCGTTGCCGGTGACGCTAAGAGGTCCCGATGGAGTTTAGTACAGCTCTTTTAAAGACAGGTACAAACAAGCTCGCGACCTTCAGGGGTGGGGAGTACTGATTGGCTAACTTTTAAACAAAGACACTAGTCACTGATTGGTTAACTTTTAAACAAAGACACTAGTCACCGTCTGATTGGTTGGATGGTTGCAAAAGGGGGTTCAGCAAGCATAGTTACAGAAGCGAGAGCGGCTGGTTAAGTTTCGGTTTCCTGAGGCTTTGTTTTTCAATTAGGAATACTTAAGATGGGGCCATAGTTACAAACAGTACAAACAGGAAGATCGATGCAATCCTAGCAGCGCTATGGCCTAATGGCAGGGCATCAATTCAGTCCTATTTCTACCAAAGTAGAACATAGCCCTTCAGGAATACATAATGGGGTTGTTAGGGAAGAGACAGGGGCACACCTTCCTGGAACCCCTTTTGTGCAAGATCAACGGCCAGCTGTTTTTACATTCCTTCCTGTTTGTGCCTGACTGTCCCATCCCTTTAATGGGAAGAGATCTATTAACTAAGTTAGGGGTCACTCTGTTTCTTGAGGGGCAAGGGAACCACCCTCATCACCAAATGGTTCTAACAAAAAGCAAAAAGGAACAGATAATCTGAAGCTAAAATAGAAGACTTAGTAGACCCTGGAATGTGGACTATCGAGGTTCTGGGCTTGGCCAAAGGTATCCAGCCAGTGGTTATTAAGTAAAAAGGGTTATATAGTGTCTAAATATAAGACACAAATTTCTTAAACCTAGGGAAGATCCTCAAAAATGTTTGTAAATAGATTACCAAAACAGGAGGCCACTGGTCTGACTAAACTAACCATAGCTGATATTCAGAGCCTGACAGAAATTTTGGAAGAGGCCTTCTCCCCTAAGCTAAATGAGGAAAAGTAAAACTTTCCAACCTAAATGAATGGGTATGTCAGTCCTTCAATATCATTGAGGTAACCACCCAATTCTTTGAGAAAGAAAACAAGACTGCCCTTGTTTTACAAATGTAGTCTTTACAGGACCGGAGGTGTGGCTCCAAAAATAATCCAAAACCCACCAATCCTTTTACCACTCCCCAAACCTTCCCTATTTATCTTAAGAGACTTGTAAGTGTTAAACAAAGGGGAAACAGTCATCCTAGGTGGAACTTGCCAGTATCTTTGAGATGCAAATGTCCTATCTGGTCTTCTCAGGAACCCTTATCTCTGCCACCTTTTTAAACACAAATTTTAAAAAAGAGGGTAAAATAATTTAGAACCTGACTTGTCAAGGATAAATAGAAATCCTAAGTGTCTTTTCTGTAAACACTAGTAAAAAGGGTTTAACCATCTACATAAGGTGACCTTGATTTATTCCATCTGCCAGAAGCCCAATTTGAATCCAACCCCTTGTAACTGATAGGTTTTATGTTGTATCTGACTCAGGACTGAAATTTTGGAATGGGAACTGTGAGGCCTGTGTGTTTGTTTGTGTGTTCATATGTATCTATATGTGTGTTGTAGGCGTGTGATATTGCCAAAAATGAATTCGTAAAAGAGCTCTACTTAACTGGCTTAAAAAAAATTCAGTGCTTATATAAATACTCAGAAATAGAAAATAATCTGGCCAGAATGCATTTCAGGTTCATGTCATCTGAAAAATATTCAGTACTAAACTGATATCTGGTATTGAAGGTGGCTTAAGCTTGTTGGTTTGATTAACACAGACCTGTTAGAGTCATCAATGATCAATGTCAAGTATAATCCTTCTGTTGTACCTAGGTTTATTAGAGGTCAAATAAGACCTTTTTCTGTTACAACTTTGTCAACAAGTAACTCAATGTGAAAAAAACTTTTAAGAAAAGTTAGATATGTGTTTTTAGTAAAAGAAGGTGTGAAGAATGAAGAATACTGAAGAGTTATACATGATCAGGATTTTCTAAGACTGGATTAAATTTAGTTGGGTAAATGGATTTTGCTGGGAATGGGCTGGGA
This sequence comes from Phocoena sinus, assembly GCF_008692025.1. Lineage (NCBI taxonomy): Eukaryota > Metazoa > Chordata > Mammalia > Artiodactyla > Phocoenidae > Phocoena > Phocoena sinus. The sequence goes on along the minus strand of NC_045764.1, from coordinate 141,518,537 downwards.
CAAGACTGGATTTGGTATGTTTCTTTGCCTTTTAAGTGATCTGTATTTGTTTTTGAGATCTCCTGTAACTTTAGTTAGGGAATAAGTATTGTCTCACAGTGACCTATGATCTTATTTGACCAAGTGTTTTGAAACTTTTTGACAAGCTTCCCAAATGTCAAATTTTAATTGTTTCTTTTGATTTCCAGCTAACTTTGGGGTACTTTAGAGGGCCCCTGAGGTATCTTAGAGAGAACTATTTAACTAGGATTATTTCGTATGTTAAGTTAAATGTAATCATTCGTAACTCTGGCTATTATAACCACATTTCTTTATCGATTACACTGTTACCAGATGTTTAACCATGCCTTTTAAGCCTTTTGTCATTTACTGATATTTTTGTACTCTGATGCTGTTACAAAAAATGCTTCATCATCAAGGAGATTCACAGAAAGGCCTTGGAAGCAGTTACAACAGTTCCACACCAAGATAATGGCTATGCGAGGACTCCAGCCCATACTGACTTAGAACAAGGAGCTGTATTGCCCCTGGGGCCCCTAGATCAGGTATCCAGAGATTTTTACTCCCTGACAGGCAGGGTGAAGCAGTTACAGAAGACGGACCATCACCCTTCTGTTTCCCATAAGAATATGGGATAGGGGCTTCCCTGGTGGTGCAGTGGTTGAGAGTCCGCCTGCCGATGCAGGGGACACAGGTTCGTGCCCCGGTCCGGGAAGACCCCACATGCCGCGGAGCGGCTGGGCCCGTGAGCCATGGCTGCTGAGCCTGCACGTCCGGCGCCTGTGCTCCGCAACGGGAGAGGCCACAGCAGTGAGAGGCCCACGTACCGCAAAAAAAAAAAAAAAAAAAAAAAGAATATGGGATAAAATCTCTGAGGGGGAAATGAAACAGGAGGGAAGGAGGCAAGGCACTACCCTTGAAAGAATGACATAGCCGGAGGACATGACATAAACTGATTAGAACCAAATGGGTCCAAGATGGCAGACAAGTCAACTTCCACTAGACCTTGAGTCTCAGTATACACTCATTGTAACACATCAGGAAGCTAAATGACACACCCACAGGCACCAAGACAGTTCTAAGACGGACCATAAGGATCAAAAAGTGGGTGGGGGCTTCCCTGGTGGTGCAGTGGTTAAGAATCCGCCTGCCAATGCAGGGGGCATGGGTTCGAGCCCTGGTCCGGGAAGATCCCACATGCCGCGGAGCAACTAGACCCGTGCGCCACAGTTACTGAGCCTGTGAGCCGCAACTACTAAAGCCCGTGCACCTAGAGCCTGTGCTCCGCAACAAGAGAAGCCACCGCAATGAGAAGCCCACGCACCACAACGAAGAGTAGCCCCGCTGCACCAAGATAACGCAGCCAACTATAAATAAATTTTTTAAAAATTTAAAAAAAAAAGTGGGCGGTGGCCCAACTCCTGGAAATCCCCACCCCTTCCCCAAATAGCTGAAATACCCCTCCCACTCATCAGCCTATGAAATTACCCACCCCTATAAAAACTGACAACCCCTTACCCTGGTGCCACTCTGGCCTTCTGAGATGGCCCACACTCTGTGGAGTGTGGTTCTCTCTAAATAAATCCACTTCTTATCTATCACTTTGTCTCTCCCTGAATTCTTTCTGCATTGAGACATCAAGAACCTGAGCTTCATTAAGTTCTGAAACCAGGTGTGTGATCTCAGTTGGAAGACTGGGGTTTTGGCCAGGTTCAAGTCCCAGCCTCGTGGGCTCAAGTCCCAATCCGAGTTTTGGCTGGGTTTGAGTCCCAATCTGACTTGCATGGTTTCAACTGGGTTATCTCCACCTTTGTCCTTTTTTTGTGGGGGGGGGGGGGGGCGGGGGGGCCAAGCTGCACGGCATGTGAGATCTTAGTTCCCCCGACCAGGGATGGAACCCATGTTCCCTGTGGTGGAAGCGAGAAGTCTTTAACCACTGGACCGCCAGGGAAGTCCCTCCACTTTTGTCCTTGACAAGACTATCTCACAATTCTGTAGAGGTAGAATTTGAAGAAAACTGATAGTAATGCAAACAATTTCTGTCCACAGAAATACAAATTGTATCTAGTAAAATGGAAGTACTTGTAAATGCAAGTAATAATGAATATTGCCCAGTTTTGCATCCATTTGCAAATTTAGTTCAGCATCCCTATCTGACTTTAAAGGTGGTATGTTGAGTTCCTGTCTGAACTAGTTGTAATATCTTACTGGGTCCATGAGTCAAATAAAATCTTGGACATGTGTTCATTTTATATTTGTGTGAGTCTTGATTTTATCTTCTTTTAAAATTTATCCTTGAACAGTTTATATGGGGGGGGATTAGGTGGAGGACAAACAGATACTGTCAATTTTTCTGTATATTTGACATTGTTTGTAATAAAAAGTTGGAGGAACCAAGATTCCATCACAACTACGTTATCTAGGCATAAGAAAGATTTTTGAAAAGTCAAATACATCTGCACACACACCCACCAGTACTTTATATGTATAGTAGCTAAATAAATGTTTAAACCAATTAGAGAGTGTTTCTGTCCATTTAAAAGCAAATACTCTACAGTGTGACACCAGCAGAGACTTTCCTTGACCAAACTTTAGTCAGGCTCCTCTGAATCCTCCTCCCAACTACGCCTTGACTTTTATACTTCTGTGTCCATCATTGTATCACCTATTTTTAGCAAGAATCCTGCTAAGTTGGTTTAGCCAGAATCCCCATCCCCACTATCTGATCAGGTTCCTCATCCTCCACCATCCCCCAGTGATGTCTGACCACACTGGCCTGCCTTCACAAGGAATCCTTTTAAGTCAGTTTAGCCAGATTCCCCACCTACCTTTGATGATTCCTCTTACTAATTTACCATCCACCAATCCCCCCACCTTGCTCCTTGGCTATAAATTCCCACCTTTCCTTGCTGTTTTCAGACTTGAGCCCAATCTCTCTCCCCTACTGCAAAACCCCATCATAGCAGTCCTCCTTGAACAAAGTCTTCCTTTAACAACTGTCATGAATAATTTTTTCTTTAACAATACCTCTCCACACCCACCAGCAGAATGACTGAAGTTGAAAAGAGGGAAAACACCAAATGTTGGCAAGGATGTAGAGGAACCAGAGCCCTCACACATTGCTGATGAGAATGTAACATGTCTGATCACTCTGGAAAAGGCCAGCAGTTTCGTTTAAAACTAAACATACACCTACCCTGTGATCCAACAATTCCACCTGTAGGTTTTTACCCATGAAAACACATGATCATAAAAAGACTTCTACAAGAATGTTTATAGCAGCATTATTCATTATATCCAAAATCTGGCAACAGCTCAGTTGTCCATCAATAGGAGAATGGATTAAAAAACCAGCAACAGCAACCATTAGATCAAGTAGCTCAGAGGCAGTTTACCTGCAACCAAGCTGATCTTGTTAAATATGTAAACTCTCAGGTCATAGACGTATAGAATCAGAAACTACTGGGATGGGGCCCACCCAGAGGATTCTTTTTAACAAGTCCTCCAGAGGATTCTGATGCATGCTGATGTTTGATAGATCAAAGGTATTTTTTTTTTAAGTAGTGGTAATAGTCACTCAGAGGCTCAGAGGCTGATGCTTGAGTATGACGTCAAACAGGACTTTCTTTTTTTTTTTTTCGTTACACGGGCCTCTCACTGTTGTGGCCTCTCCCGTTGCGGAGCACAGGCTCCGGACGCGCGGGCCCAACGGCCATGGCTCACAGGCCCAGCCGCTCCGCGGCATGTGGGATCTTCCCGGACCGGGGCACGAACCCACGTCCCCTGCATCGGCAGGCGGACTCTCAACCACTGCGCCACCAGGGAAGCCCAGGACTTTCTTAACTTATAATTATTGCTGTTTTTTTTTTTTAACCTGCTCACCACACTTTTCTTCTTCTTAATTAGCAAAGGATAAACGAAGGTGAGAAGGTAAAACATTCCTCTGAACAAATATCCTAATACTTTGAGTACAAAATTCAGAGGGAGGTCAGAGTTGACCTAGTCTCCTTAACCAGCTGGCATTCCTCTCTATCAAGGCTGAGATCCCTTATGAACCATGGGTTCTCAACCCTGGCTGCATATTAGAATTACCTGAGGAGCTTAAAAAATACTGATGCCTGGGTCCCACCCTCAAAGGTTCTGTTTTAATTGGTCTAGGGTACAACCCGGGGTGGTGGGCAAGACCAAAAGCTCCCCAGGTGATTCTAATGGTCAGCCAGGTTTGAGACCCACTGCCCTCACTGCCAATTCCCTTAAAAAAAAAACCTTGTTTTAACATCAGATGTTCCAGAAGTAACGAAGGAAAACTAAGTTTAAATCATAAACCAAAATGAACACTAGAAAAAAGTTCCCAATGGCCTACAGATCCACAGGCTATGTTATCAGCAGTAACCTGCCTCATTCAAAGGACAGGTGCTTATCATCACTGTGCTATAATATTCAATAATCCTCCTCTAACAGCTTTTTTCATTAAAGAATTCCTAAAAGCCCATGCATATATGAAAACTTGGTTTAAGGCAGAGATGGGAAAATCCAATATCAAAGGAAAAGACATGGACAGTAAGTGTTGCTAGTGTAAAAATTACTTCCTATCTCTCACCCTAAAAATAAATAAATGAATTCCAGGTTGATTAAATTTGAACATGAAAAACTTGAGTCAAGTCATTAAAACAGCATATAGGAGAATATCTTTATATTCTTGGGATAAAGATTTCTTCAAAAAGCCCAAACTATAAGGAAAAAGACAAAGAAGAACATAAATATAAGCAAGGTTAAAGGCAAACAAGAGCCTAGGGGAAGATATTTGGAACATATGTAAAAGATACTATTTTTCCCAAATTAAGACCGCTGACCACCAACAATATCAGGTCTTACAGAGGATGTGGACAAAACAGATCTCCAGTACATCACTGACTAGTGCTTAAATTACTAGAGTCACTATGGAGGGCAACATGGTAGCAGGTAATAACACTGAAAAGGCACAGACCCTACAACCCAGCAATTCTAACTCTCCAGTAGAGACATACCTAGAAAACCCTTGCTTGCCCTCCCAAGCCTCTTTATAACATAACTTAGTCCTAACAGTACATCTCTCACTTTTCCAGTCATGAGGCACTTGATCACTTAGGATATGGCGAAAGGGGAACACAAGAGTTCAGAGGTAAGTCTACTAGTTTGTCAGAAGTTTACCCCTGCTTCTGACGGGGCACAGGCTAGGTGTTGCTACGTACAGAATGGTTTTACGTTTGCCGAAGTAAGATTATACATATCGAGGAGTCCTAGAATATGCCATCCCAAAATATGCTTCGTTGGCATATGGATTATTTTGAGCTAAAGGCCATTGATAACCAGGAGGTGAAGGAAAAGCTCTAAAAACAGGGCATTAAGTTTCCTTTTGCAAAGATGTCTCCCTCTCCACACCAGGAAGTGGAGAACTCCTAACAACTCTTATCTATGGAGAAGGCACGGACTTAAATCTGAATAACAAACCTTACTAAACAACTCTTGTTTACCATACTTTTCCTGGACTTAGGGGAAACATAAGTTGTCTCCCTAACCCAGAAGCCCCAAACGCTTTTCTTTGTTTTAGCCTAAAATGGCATATAAACTCAAGTTCTAACTACCCCTTTGGGTGACTCATCGATAGGTCTCCCATGTGTACACAACAATGCACATGTTAATAAATTTCTGTTTATTTTTCTCTTGTTAATCTGTCTTTGGTCAGTCTAATTTACAGGGCCCCAGCTAGAGAACCTAAGCTGGATAGAGGAAAAGGTTTTTTCCTCCCCTACTATATATTTATGTGGACGTATATGCACATGTATCTTTATATAATATAAACTAATAAATATATATTTGTGTTGTGTATAGTCTGTGTACATGCTATAAACTACTATGTATATTACTTTGTGGTTTTCAACGATGGAGAGATTATGTGAGAATCTAGGGGTCAGAGATGAAGTGACTACACCCACGTCCCCAAGACTTAGGTGCCACGGCAACATAGATGCAGATCTAACCATCTGCCTGCATTCTTGACAGCTCTGTTTAAAACATAGCTCCTGGAATTCTTCTAGAAATCCAATCGGAAGCACAGAATAATATCCATTCATAGCTGAGTGGTAAAAAACAACAAATGTATTTAGAATTTTCTCTTTCACAGCTTCTATCTAAAGCAAATCTCACGATGCACCAACTTTCGTACCATAGACCTTCCCTTCTCCCTACATCTCCCCCTCTCTCCCAGAGGAGGACCCTTCCAGAAAGCAGATTTGCTGCCCGAGACTCATGCTAATGCTGAAGATGTGGTAAAAGGATCATTAACAGATTAACTATAAGAAAAGGATTCTTCCTAAAAAAAAATTATCCCTCAGAAAAAACAAGTCACCTTATAAGAAATCCTTACAAAGTAACTCTTGCTGTGGGGAGTTCTTTCAATTCCTTATTTTGAATACAAAGTACAGTTGGGGTTGACACATCATCCTGAAACAACCTCAGTCAAGGTCTGGTGTTGGCTGCCCACAGAAGTCAGCTGATGGTATCAATGAAAGGAGACAAATTAAACACAGATTTAATTCCTGAGGATATGAACTCACACTTGCACGTGCAAACTGCCACTGTAAACCCTTTTAAAGATCACTTTAAAAGTTAATAAAGTGTTTAAGTTGCGATGATCAAAGATATGCACCAACTGGACACACTGTAAAAGAATTAGAATTGTAATTTGTGATAAAATATTCAATATCTTCCCCACATTTAAAAGGGATGGATCTCAAAAAACTGAAAGTGTGGTCTGCAAAAACATATTCACTGATCCAAAGTATAGCTCCAGTGATGATAAAAACACAAAGGTCAAAGATGGATGTGAAGAGTTTGAAGACAAATGTTTTATGAATTTATGAGGAGGAGAAAGAACAATATTTCTAAATTAGTGTGATTTTATAAAGTATGTGATTTTAAATAGGCACAGGTACCTAAATTTAAAATGCAAATCGTGTAAACAAGCCTTTGGTTTGTTTACCTACATACCTAATAGTATGTGTATTCTCGAGTTGACCAAAAAACACTTTAGGGGACTTTTTAATAGGGAAAATGGGGAAATTTTGATATTTGCACTTTCTAATAGTTGGGCAACATGGTATACGCTGAATTTCAATAAGATAAAATTGATTCACATAGCTAGCCTACTGACCACTTAACAAGCAGAGCTCTGGTCCCATCTATCAGAAGCATAAAAATCTAGTTAGTGTGACTATATTTAGGGACTTGCTTCACCTCTGTTTAATAATCTTTCAGATACTAGAACTTGAAACAAGTCAACAGCAGGAGTTCGGGATTCATTCCTGGATCCCTAATGTTCCCTCCTTCAGGATCTGCAGTGGTGCAATGCCCGTCACTTGCAGCCAGCTCTTTAGCCTGGCTCTCCATCCTGTCCCCACCCGCCACCAGCACTCACTCGTCATCAGGTCAGCCCCACCCATCCAGCTGACCTAATTCCCTACCACAGCCAACCTGGTCTTTCCCTCCTAACGGCTCCTCCCACTGGCATGGCTGCCGCCCCAACTCCATCCTTTACAGCCTAACCCGAGTCCCACATCCTCCATGAAGTTGTCCTGACCGCCTCACCCCACAACAGATCGGCTTCCACTCCCTGAAATCCTCATGCAATGCAGTCATAATTTAGCACTTCATTACATGCTCTGCTGAGTCATTCTGTGATTGCTTCCGGCATATTCTTCTTTTTTTTTTTCCCCCTAAGAGAAAAGAATTTTGACTGAGACAAATAATTCTTCTAGATTCCCCTCAGAGTTGACTGGCACTTGACTGAATGTCGTCTAATGACATCATGCCGTTTCAAATGGAGAATATTTCTGCCCCTGTTCAAGGGCAGTCTAAAGGGAAAACAAAAGTAGTACCTTCAGTAACAACTGTTGTTGGCAAACCTGCTACCTCTGAGATCGTACCAGTATTACCCTACCGGCCTGAATCACAGAGCATTTGCAATGGGGTGACTGCAGGTGGCACAAAAAAGGAAGACAATCGCTAATAATACAACCACATCTTGCTTTCTGGAGTCATAAAAGGTTCTCCGAGCATCAAATTCATCAGCTTGTCAAGAAATAAAACAGCCTGTCACAACAGAGACCTTCAAAAGATACCCAGAATCTCACCACTGCTCATTACCTCTACTACCACAGCCCTGAGCGAAGCTGCCATCACGTGTCACCTGCAGTTCTGCAACAGCCACTAACTGGTTTCCCTGCACCCACGCTGAACTCCTCACAATCTACTCTCAACAGCGACCTAAATGAGCCTGCTGAAATGCTCAACAGATTGTGTCAAAACCCTTCAATCATAGATCAGTCTGACTCCTGGGAGGAAACAGATGGCATATTCAAAGTGGGTGATTTGAGGAGAGTTCATATCATAACACGGGGCTAGCAACACAAGGGTACTTCATCCCCTTCTAGACCTGAAATGTGAAGAGAAGGGGTAGAGAGGGAGACAGAGAGCTCCACGGAGAAGGCACCTAATTGGAGATGTGACCTTAAGTCTAGAGACACTCCAGCCCACACAATCCTGCGGGAAGGGAATATATACGCCAATCTCATCCTTCTCCCTCACTCTCATCCCCTATCAATACTCCCCATGGCCAAATGCAAACAGAAGGCAGAAAGCAAGGTTGCCTGTCAGTGCAGGTCCACCTCCTGGGGCACATCTACAGAGCAGGGTAGAAAAGGGTAGAGTGAATCTGGGGAGGTAAATGGAAGCTATTCAGCCAAATGTCTTCCCATCTCCATCAGTGTATCTGAAAGTACGAGATCCAACCTTATCTCCTGTTCTGTTTGCTAACCTCTCTACTCAGTAGCTCTCCACTCACCAGGCACACCCCGCCTCAGGTCCTTTGTACTTGCCGCCTTCTCTGCCCAGAATGCTTTTCCCCCAGATACACACATGGCTTGTCCCCTCACCTACTTCAGCTCTCAGCTAAAACGTTACATCAGCAGAGGTTTCCTTTACCACCTTATATAAAAACCTCCCTTGCTCCTATCCCACCCATGCCTGGCACATCTATCTCCCTTATCTTGCTTTATTTTTCTCCACAGCACTTCTCTCTAACATTAGATAGACAGATGGATGGATAGATATTTTTTTCTCCTTTTTAATTGACTGCCTCTCTGGCCTAGAACAAAAGTTTCATAAAGGCGTCCATTTGGCCTCTTTTGTTCACTCCCTTATACCCAGTGTCTAGAACAGTGCCTGGCACAAAGAAGGCACTCACGTATTTGTTGCATGAATGAAAATGAATGAATGGAACAGAAGAACCCATAGCTAAGGACTCTTTCCACTGTTCAGAGGTTTCACTCCTACTATCAAATCATTGTTAAGCAAATAAATAGGCTCCTGATAATCAGACAGGAAGCAGGTGACAAGCATTTTTTATTGGCAATGGCACAAAATTGAGTGCTGTCAGTAAACCCCTAAGAACAAATGGAATCTTCAGTCAGAACCAAAGGAATGACAGCAGTGTCTTCAGTAAACAACTCCTAGCAAGGTTGTTTCTTCTTATGACTATATGATCATTAACCTACCAACCTAGTCCTTCTATAAGACTCAGTCTTCTCCTCTGTAAAATGTGTAAGGATTGAATGATACAATGTATGGAGAGCATTTATTGTGTATGGAACCCAATAAATGGACACTATAATGATTATTAAAACATTGAGGAAGCCATGAGAATGAGATACCACGTTATCTTCCTATGATCTGGAACTGTTTATCCTAGACTTTGAAAACGTGAGCTGGAATAATGACACGGAAAAGAAGTATAAGATGCTTTGCTATCCACCACACAGTTGGGCCTAGATCTGAAAGACATCCTACAGTACCAGTGCTCCATATCAGAACCTAGTTTCCACACCTGGCCCAGACTTTGGCCAACCCTTTTGCAGGCCAGTACCTTGTTGCATCCATTTCTGCATCGCTCATTATATCTAAGCACTTAGAACATAAGTGCTGCTTTTTCCCTCATAGGAACTAAGCAGGGCATGTGACTGAAAAAATAGTGTAAGCAAAAGAGAAAGAGCAGATCAGTAAAGCTCCTGGTGATGCTCCTGTTTTTGACTTACCCCTCTAACCATGGAAGTCTCTGTTCTGGTCCGCAAATTAGACCAAATTCTGATTCCCTTTTCTCCACTAACATTTTATCTATCCATAGCCTCATCTGCTGGGTCAATTCAGTTAACTATGCAAAAGGTGACCCCATAGTCTTAGGTCAGATAAAAAGAAAAAGGCTTGACCCGAATCCACTCAACAATCCATCACTTAGGAATACTGCAAAGATCCTGTAGTAGCTTGTTCATTGATGGGAGATTTCTTTGCAATTTTTTGCAGAAGATTTCTGTAGAAGGACACACTGGTGGGCTAACTAACCTGGGAAGCTAGATTCAAAAGGTAAGTTTCCTTTCTACCCTAAAACCCATGAAACTTAAATCTCCAGTTAAAATATTCCCTCTGCTACTATGTGTATACGTGTGTATTCAAGCCCTTGCTTTTGTTATTTTAGTCATAAATATACAATATAATAATTATCATTACTAATTTTTGCCAAAACTGAGGCTTCCAATCTCAGGCATGAAAATCAAAGCAGGTCCCTCCAAGATTAAGCCTAGGGATTGATCTTACTAAGAGATCTTATTTTAGTAGGCAGCCTGATGCTTACTTGTTAGTGCTAAAAAAAGATCATTCTGATCACTTCTCCTAGTGACAGATGGGTAACCATTTCCACAATAACTAACTTGGGACCAATTCCAATTGAGGAACGAGAAGAAAAACAAAACTATAATTCACTACTCATTCCGCAAACACGTTTCAAAGTGATAGGTCCCATCTACTTCGAGGCCTCAGTGAATGGCAAGTAGTACAAAATTCACACTCTTATTACAGCACTTCCCAAACTGTGCTGTTTTCCTCTCCGTCTTCCCCAACCAGGCTGTGCCATGCTCCTGATCAGGGGCTGTTTTATTTCTTTGCATTTCCATTGTTCGACATTGTGACCAACACCCTGCTGGTGCTCAAATGATTGAATGGCTACTAAAATGTCCCGCCACGAGGCAGGCGTCAAACCTGGCACTGTGGGTCATAAATTAAACATCATGGAATGGCATGACCGCAGTCTGGCCACTTCTTTTCCCCTCTATGTCCCAAAACTATAATGCAGGGTGGGGAAAGTGCATTATCCATACGAGAACCTCCCGATGTCTGGCAAAATGGAGTGGGCTGTCCGACCCACCCGGGCTGCTTCAGTCCTGCAGGCACAGAACAAGATTCCCTCCGCTCCCTAAGGCAGAGGGGGCCCAGGTACTGTCCTCTCCCTCCAACCTTGACAACGACCCCTCCCCAACCGGCCCCACAAGCATTCCACTCTCCAGCCCAAGCCTGGGCGCCGGGAGCGTCCCAGAGGTGGGGGGGCGCCGCGGAGCACTGTGGGAGCTGTAGTTCCCGGGTGGGTTCCGCACCCCGGCGGCCCTGAGGACCAGACTCCCGCTCCCAGAAGCCCCCGCGCGGGCGCCTCGCCCAGTCAAGCCAGCTCACCTGTTCCGTGGACGTGACTGTTTCTACCGAGTCGTCCTGCAACCGCTCCCGCGAGTGCTCGGGCCTCAGACTGTACAGCGGCTCTGACCAGACAGGGGAGGAAGATGGAGGGCAACAGTAGGGGAAGGAACTCGGAGAAGCCATGCTCTGGAAAGCAGCAGGCGGTGTATAGGACTCAGCTTCGTCAAAGAACAGCGCGCCTTGAAACTCTAACGGGCTAAGGCGCTACGGAGAGCGGGTAGAGTCAAAAGATTTTGAACGCGAATCGCTCCTGCCGCCTACACAACCTCAGGGAGTGAGTTGCTGGAATGCTGCCGCCCCCCATTGGGCAGAGGCGCTGCTGCAAGAGGCTCAGTTTCGTGGCGCGCAAGGAAGGATGTGTACATCTGAATTTCATTTCCCACACACACACCTTTTCAACGTTCTGCTCATTCTCACTTACTTATGTCAGCAGTTCACAGTTTCGGGTGCCCAAGAACCCAACGAGGGTAACTTTTAAAAAGGCATTTCTGACAGCTCTCCTGATTGCCTCAGTCACACGATTATGAACAGAATTATTGCACACCTTTGGGTACATGACAACCGCCCAAGAGAAACCAGCAGCTTCTCCACAAAGGAATTGCCACCTCAGTAGTCAGTGATGGAGGGAAGTGGCACTGCAATTCTCTCCTATCAATTTGGGGGTTACAGTACAGTAGCAGGAACTAAAACTCAGTAGAAGGGACAAGTGTAAGTGAAACAACCAAGAAAGTATTCACTCATTTATTCAGCAATTTTTTTTATAGAGCACCTACTACATGTCGGGCACCCGTGCTGGGCCTCAAGAATACAAAAGTGAACAAAACAAACAACGTCCCCCCGCCCCCTTGAGAACCTTACAGCCTAATGGAATTGATAGAATTAAGTGAACGAACACTAAAAAATCTGTGAACACTAGTGATGAATTGTATGAAGAAAAATAACAGGGTCTATGAGAGAAAGTAAACGAGGAGGGGACTAATTAGATTGGGTGGTCTGGCCAAGCCTCTCTGAGTAAGTGACATGTAAGCCGAGACCTGAAGGATGACAAGGAGACATCTGTGTTAACAACATGGGGAAGCGCCTCATGAGGGAAGGGCCAGCAAGCTTGACAGAACACCCCATAAATATACTCATGTGTGTTTGTATTCATTCTGATGTTTAATCTGAAGGTGTTCTGAATAAAAGAAATTCCTATTGAGTGGAGTTAATCATCATATATGCCTCCATTAAATGTTCAAGTAGTGATTTTAGGAAAACCCTGCTACCTTTGAACAAGCAATAGAAGAGGACCTCTTTCAGGGCCCACAACAAAAAGACTGCACCAAAATTATAACACCAAGAGCTTAAACTAGAGTGGGGGTGAGGGTTTTGGGGGTGGGAGAAGATAAGATAATAACAGACTTTCCAGATAGACAGAAACCCAACTTCCTGCTCGGAGCATTTTACTCTGTTCCCACTAAATTCCAAACCACATGTCCAGGACCCAGGGGACCGTGGTGCCACCCTTCACAACAAGCCATTCCCCTGTTCTCAGACTCCAGTGTCTAAGGATGAGGCTGGGATGGCCTACGGGCCTCAGGTAGGTAAACACTATCGCCCTGTCCATTTTAGACATACCGTTGCTGAGTTAAGTCCTGGAGGTGCCGGAATATTTCTAAATCTGGGAATAAGTAGGTGTGTGGGTTAGGGTCACAGATATGGCTGTACAACGTGAAATAGTCTCATTATTATTTCCTCTGCATTGGCATCTTATTGTCTTTGCCTTAGTTCTATTTTGGAAAAAATGATCTGTTAAGGTCTGGGTCATATCTAAGGATTCTGCCTTCTTTGTAAAGTGTTGCCTGGCCAGCTAGAAATTTAAATTGAACTACTGAAAGAGTAGCTGGAACAGTTTTGTAACAGATTATTACATCTGTTACTGGTGCACCTAAAGCAATTGCCAATTGTATTCAGGAAATAGAATTCTATTTCTGAAACGCAATCTCCTACACGGTGGGATCTGAACCATGTTAATGGAGCCGTGGCAAGAGTCTCCTGCAGGATAGTGTCTGTTCATGTGCTGGGCACTGAACTAAGTGCTGAGGAGAGAGTGGTGAACAAGACACACACATTCTCAGCCCTTACGGGTCTCGTGATTTACCAGAAGAAACAGACGTTAAACGATCATTACAGAATTGACTGTTTTATTGCAGTTGAGGGAAATGGCATGAGGGAGAAAGAAGAACAGCACACTGTGAGATTGCATAGCAGGGGAGACTGAAGGTAGTCTGGAAGATCATGAGGAAATGCGTTAACCCACCCAGGTTGAGAGAACATACCAGGCAGAGGAAACCCAATGACAACAAAATCAAGTGAAACAAGGAATGGAAAATATGAGGAATTCATACTCTTCGGAGCATCAAAAAGAATTTTCAGCCTTGGATCAGCGGCGGCCCACCAGTTGTCCTTCCTCTGAGTTTAATAAAATGACTCATTCAAGAAGCAGAATGTACATAAATACTGGTGGTATGGTGGAGAATGATGTATTTACAAGAGAAAGTCTTAGCAATGATAATTAATTAATAGTCACTCCAGCTTGGACCGCAGATGGTTTGGGTTTATTTTACCCAGTGTATGATATTTTTCTAAATTAAACTGTGGACTGTAATTGTTTTTTTAAAAAATAATATAAAATGTGGATAGTGTTATTTTGCACTTCTATCTAGAGCAAGAAAATAAGAAAAAAAAAGTAAAGGTCTAAATGAACCACTAGAGGGCACTTCTGACCCTAGAGTAGCTTCTAGAGTAAGCTTTAGAACCGCTCTCACTGCATTACTCACACAAGTCCATATGTCAGCAAGGATTGTTTCCTTTAATATCTTGCAAATCTATGTAATAATACATATTTTGGAGAGTTTGGAAAATGGAAAGAACTCCTCCATTATCCTGCTAGGTAATTAATTTTTCTCCCCCACAATTACTTCTCTCCCTGCATCTGTGGTCTCCTACTTTGCCTTCCCAGTCCCTGTCCCTCCTGTCTCCTGGATACAAGTGTTACCCAGCTCTTACCTAGGACCAATCCCTCCCTCCCCCTCATGCCCATTCTCCCTTGACTCTCTTAAGACATCAAATTGTTCCTGTACTTGATCATGCCCATCACCCACAAACAGGCTACTTCTCCACTCATGGGGAAAAAAAAGACATTTTTAACCCTCTTGATTCCACTCCTTCTTCAGCTACCTCCCCATTTCCCATTCCCTCTCTACCAGTCGCTCCAATTCCTCTCCTCCCACTCTCTTGAACCCATTCCAAACTGGCTTCCCCATTGGCTCATGTCAAGTCCCCGTTAAACTTCTAATTGCTAAATCCAAGGGCCAGTCTCAGCCTTTGTCTCATCTTCCTACCTGACCTCCTAGCAGCATGTGACGGGGTTGATCATTCCCTTCCCCTTGAAATACCTTCTTCTTGTAGTGTCTGGCACCGGCCTTTGCTATTTCCTCATCTCCCTCACGCTGTAACTTTGGAGTCCCTCAGGGTTCTCTGTCTACAATCACTCACCTGTAGCTCAGGCAGTCCCAGTATTTCAAATACCACCAGTAGATTGAAAACCCCCTCATTTATATCTCCAAACTGGATCTCTCTTCTGAACTCGAGTTCATCTCTCATATCCTATTTGCATTTCCACTTAGATATCTAATACAATCAGTCCCCTACATACGAAGGAGTTCCGTTCTGAGTGTGTGTTTGTTAAGTCCAACAACGTTAGCCTGGGTACCCACCTAACACAATCGGCTATATAGTACTATACTGTAAAAGGTTTAAATACTTTTCACACAAATAATACATAAAAAAAAACACAAAAAATAAAGAAAACACTTTTAATCTTACGGTACAGTACCTTGAAAAGTACAGCGGTACAGCACAACAGCTGGCATGCAGGGCCTGGCATCGAGTGAACAGGCAGGAAGAGTTACTGACTGGAGGAGGGAGAGGAGGTGGAAGATGGTAGAGCTGAAGGATCGTCAGCAATAGGAGATGGAGGGCAAGCTGCACGTGGCAATGTACACCAGACACGTGAACTAATACGTGATTGGACATGCGAATGCACGTTCGCGTCTTTGAAAGTTCACAACTTGAAGGTTCGTATGTAGGGGTCTTAGTGTGGTAAGTGTGTCCACAACAGAGCTGCTGGTATCTCTTCCAAATCCATGCCCTCAGCCTTCCCCCCTCAGTTAACTCCATCCTCCCACTTTCCTCCAAATACCTTGGAGCCATCCTTGATGGCTCTCTTCCACTCTCTCATAATCTTGGTGAAAATACATCCAGAATTTAACCTCTGCTTACCAATTCCACTTCTGAGGTCCTGGTCCGCGCCACCACCATCTGTCACTTGGATTCTCACACTCATCTCTTAACTATGTTCCCTGTTTCCACTCTTGTCCTCCTATAGCCTAATACAAACTCAAAAGCCAGACTGAACTTCTTCAATATAAGCAAATGAACCCCTCACTTGAAGCCCTCTTGTCATCTCAGAGTCAACCGCAAGGTCCTTACCCTGGCCTAGAAGGCCCCATGACCTGGTCTTTTCTCCTTGCACTTGCCAGCTTGTTCACTCTGTCCACCACACTGGCCTCCGGCTGTCCCGTGTCCACCCTAGGCATGTGCCAGCCTCCCAGCGGTCATGCTTGCTGTCCCCTCCCCAGCAATGCTCTGCCCGTCCCCCATGTAGACAGGGCCTGCCCTCTCATTTCTTGAAGTCTTTACTCAGATTTTAATACTCTGTCCCACTCCCCTGCTTTCTTTTTCTCCGCAGCACTTACCACCAGCTGACAGACTTTACACCTTATGTATTTATTTTGTTTACTGCCTGTCTTCTTCCCACTAGACTGTAAGCTCTCAGGGAAGGCTGTATTTTGTGTTGTTCGTCACTTATTCTCTGGCACATAATAGGCACAGAAGAAGTTAAATGACTCAGATGACTTCCAGTCGCTGTAATAAACATTTGAGTGCTTGTTTGTGTAACACACTGTAGAAGACGATGACAATGAACATAATACTAGCCTTACCCTTCAGGAACTTACTAGCTAATAAATACAGAAACTGTATACATATAAGTACAGTAAACACACAAAATATAAGTATAAAATAATAAATAGAGATAGACATAAAATAAGACATAATACACACACACAATGTAGTGGGAGAAAATAGGAAAGGAATAATGAAGATGGCTTTTTTTTTTTTTTTTTTTTGGCAGCACTGTGCGGCTTGTGGGATCTTACTTCCCTGACCAGGGATCGAACCTGGGCCGCCTGCAGTGGAAGCCCGGAGTCCTAACCACTGGACTGCCAGGGAATTCCCAAAGATGGTCTTTTAATATATAACACTTGTGTTTAGTAATAGTTTCAATAGAGTAAATATTCTCTGGTAAAGATTTTTAAATAATTACATTAGAATGTGGAAATTGTGAAATTCTATTTTCATTCTTATCTCCTGTAGCACACACAATGTACACAAATACTGAATTATTTTGCTGTGCACCTGAAGCCAATAGAATGTTATACATCAATTATACTTCAATAAAAAAAGGAAGGAAGGAAGGGAGGGCGGGAGGAGGGGACCTTCCTGTTCACAGCATCCTACCTCTTGCTTACTTCAATGAATGATTATTACAGTCACCGTTCCATGTCAGCCCACCTCCCTCCTCCTTGTTCTCTCTAACCTCTGTCTGGTCTCTATTCCATCCGAGATTTTCCATCTGTATCAGCAACGTCACCCCAGCAGATGCCTGCACCTACTACTCTGTGAAATTTCAGAAGGGGAGCCCTGAGGGAAAAAAAGTTTCAAATCACTCCAAAAAGAACAGCTTTCTGAACAACGATTTTATGGCACAGAGAACAACTATGAGCTTCTCAGAAAGCAATGTATCATCAATTACACATACCTGCATTCTTTTACTGTGTCAAATATTGATATAAAATTAATCATTATATATTACTAATCATTACATAGATTCTACTACTGAAAACCTGTACAAAAGTATTGCCTTTTAATCCTGCTTGGGGTTTACTGTGGTGAAAACTATTTTACCGGCACATACAAAATTGAAGCCGATTAAAAAGCATTGTTCACATTGAGAAATCGGAGAAATGATTTTTTAATTTATTTATTTGTTTTTATTTTTGGCTGTGTTGGGTCTTCATTGCTGTGCGCGGGCTTTCTCTAGTTGTGGCGAGCGGGGGCAACTCTTCGCTGTGATGAGTGGGCTTCCCATTGAGGTGGCTTCTCTTGCTGCGGAGCACGGGATCTAGGCACATGGCCTTCAGTAGTTGTGGCTCACGGGCTCTAGAGCGCAGGCTCCATAGTTGCGGCACATGGGCTTAGTTGTTCCGCGGCACGTGGGATCTTCCCAGGCCAGGGATCAAACCCATGTCCCCTGCATTGGCAGGCGGGTTCTTAACCACTGCGCCACCAGGGAAGCCCAGGAGAAATGATTTTTAAAACTGTTGAGAGGCAATGCTAGACGTGTACACTCCAGAGCCAACCAGTGACCCTCAACCTAGTCTGTGCCTTTAAAAATACAGATTCTCCTGGGTGTCAGTGCAGGCCTTACCCAATCAGAATCTCTGGGGCTGGATCCCAGGCACGTGTATTTTTTAAAGCTGTGATGCTGATACACAGTCAGGGTTGGAAGCCACCCCAGCCTTCTTTTTATGTGGCAGGAATGCTGGCTGTTCACTAGAGGTCTGATCCCTTTCCAGAGGGGGCATTGCAGCTGGGAAGTGACAGCCCATCAGTCCCCCTTGCATGTAGGCAGGGCCTTCTGACTGAGTTCTGGCCAATGTAACGTGAGCAAAAGTGATGTCCACCATATGCAGGCCTGGCCCTCTGCAACCTCCTACTCACCCTCTATTTCCTCTCTTCCCCTCCCTGTCAGCAGGCGGTTGATGCCTAGGGCAGCCCTCCCTAGGCTGTTGAAATTGAGATTTTTAACTTTTTAGGCCCTCCCTAGAAAGTTAAAAGTTTCAATTAACCTAGAGATCTTCAGTGTTTTACTCCACTGGACAAGTGGTAAAATAGATTCAAAATGATTTTCTGGACAAATATTTCAACATCTTCCAGATGTGTATTATTACCACTCTTTCCAAACAGTATTTTTGAAGTTTGCTAACTTATCACCACAGGGTCAACTCTCCCCACCCCTGCTGAGTGTCCCATAGTTTCATCTTCCCTACCCCAGTGTCACAGAGCCCCTCCTTCCCTGCTGTCTACAAGGCAACCTCAGAGCGGGTATAGGTGTATATGCACTTGGCTCAAAAGCTTGCCCTCTCCCCTCTTTCCTCGTCATTTCAGAGTCTCTTCCTTTATTTATCAGAGATAGAAAAGAAAAAGGATGTGAATGGAAGACAATACTGTATTGAGATAATCAGGGTGTGCGGGGTTCCATCTGTTTCTTCCAATCCTGAGATAAGGAAGAAATCCTTCTGCTAGGTGAGCACAGTACTTACAGTCACCCAGAGTTGGAAACCCGAATGTGAGTCTGGAAGAAGCATAGCGTTTTGCTAATGAGGAGTCCCACGGTCCAACTCTGTTGAGTCTTGGCAGTGGGCTGCCTGTTGGAGCATTTCTCCAGTTAATTTAGCTGTTGTTACAGCAGATCCCACAGTGGTGCCCTTGCTGGCTGTTTAAACAGGGAGCATGCTCAGTGTGCCTAGGCTGTGGGTGGCAGGGAGCAGGGCAGGCACTTGTCTCCCTGGTAAAAGAATCAGTATAACATACTTGAGAGACTGATTCTTGGAGCCTTCTTGTGGGAGAGACATCCAGCAACCATTCCTCGGACGGCTCCCAGCTCTACTAAAGACTGCTCCAGTCCAAGCTGACCTCCACTGGGGAGGACGCCAAAAGGTCCCACTGAGTGAGTAAGGTAAGGGGGCAAAATTAAGTATTTCCTTTACAAAGACGCTAGTTAAAGCAAACTTTGTTGTTTCCACTAGTTTATGTAGTTCTTTTGCTAACATTGTCCCCAAATCTCAGCTTCTCCAGGGCCACGTGCACACACACACACAGGAAAGGAAAGAGAGAATATCTCTCTATGATGGCTTTGAAAGTAGCCAAGCCAGGATGAAAAAACTAGAAGCTTGGGTCTCTAGACTATTCCGTTTTTGCTTTTGTTTTGGTTTTTTAAGCAATGTAAGCTACTGGATTTGAAGTCTAGTATGATGAAGTCTCTTCCATTTTTTATAAGTCTGAGCACTCATTTCCCCGGATTTGTTCAGGAAACCGCACTCCCTTTCCTGTCTTACCTAGGGAAAGTCATTTCCTTTAAAGCGAAGTTCCTTCTTGGACTAGGAACTTACCTCAGGTTGCGTCTTCTTTGCTGTTCCCCTGACAGAAGCAAGCAGAGAGCCACTAATGGTCCCAGTAAGGAGGCCTGTGGAGAGTATTGACCATTACAGTGCCGATCGATGGTAAAGCAGCTGCAGTGCCCAAAGGGGGGTGGGCTGAGCTGAACCTGCACCCTGGCCAGCTGTGTATGGTGCTGTGGATGAAAATCACAGCAGGATGGCGGGAGTCCCTTGAAAACACCCCTGACCATCTGTGGGAAATACTTACCACCCACATATGCATAGGGAAATCACTGCGGGGTGATTTCTGTCCCTCAGCACTTAATGAGTACTGGGGTTCAGTAACATGCTCAAGACTGCACAGCTGGTGAGTGGAGGAGCTGGGACTGGAACCCAAGTGGGCCCGACTCCAGAGCCTGCGGCATGCACCTGAATCCCAGTGTAAAGCCGTGAAGGGAAACACACCTGGAAATCTTAGTGGAATCCACAGGATTGGTTTCCTTGGCTTTTAATGCCATCAAAGTAACTATCAGGTTCAGGATTTTTCCCTCTTTATTATAAATGTATACACTTTGCCTGAAATATAGCTCTTCAAGCAAAGTGAATGGACTTACTGCTTTCCTTGACCCACTACTGAAAAATGCATTCTCCATCCAATACTCAGCCTGAAAACAAACACACACACTTTTCCATCACTTTTTAAAGATTTAATGAGCTAGACTTGTTCTCCCTTAAAACTTATTCTCAGGAATAGGCAATTTTCTAGACCCCAGAGAGCATTTATTTGCCTCTCTCTTGTGCTAACACATTCAGTGATAGTAAATTAGGTCTTGAAAGAGGCCCATTCATTGTTTGGTGCCATTGGTGTGCACCAGCAGAAATACTCAGTGGGCTGAAATAATGTATTGGCATCCTGAGCACCGACCCTAAGCAGCTTAGATCCAAAACAGAGACTTGCTTGCACAACACTTCCAAAGGATTGTGCATCTGGAAATGTTTTTACGATCAGCTATATTTTCAGCCTGGTGAAGGAGGTCAGCAGACATTTTCCCTGTTTAAATGGGATGGGGGGGAGCGCGGTTGGAGGGAGGTCACAGTCACACAAGGTTATGGAGAAGCCAGATGGCAGACAGGGAGAATTCTAGCAATAACTCCCCAGGGTTCCTGGAGACCGCGACTTCCAGAGTAGACCGGTGCTTGAATCGCGATCCAGATCAAGGCCTTCCGACCCAAGGGTGAGCCTAGGTGAGGACCAACCACTGCCCCCTCCCCCCGCCCAGTAGGCTTCCGCAGGGGCGGGGCGCTCCGCTGGGTTGGAGCTGGCAGGGCCAGGTTCGGCATGCTATTTGGAGAGAAGGGACGAGATCCGAAAGCCGAGTTTGGTAGAGGTGAGCTGGGTGGGAGCTCATTCCAACTCCCCCATGCAGAAGGTCTGCAGGTAAACAAAAACGTTCCCCACCCCGCCACCGATCTGTCCCGGATCCCGGCGTAAAGAGGGCGGGAGGGGGGCGGGAGGGGGGCGGGTCCCTCCCGGGCGGGTCCCTCCCCGGGCTGCGCACCCTCGGGGCGGGGAGCGCGCACCGCCCTCGCTCCCCCCGCCTAGGGGTCTCCTCCCAAGCGCGCGTTCCCCGCCCCCTCTCCGGGCGGTGGCGGCGGCGGCGGCGCAGGGGAAGGGGCGGGCGGGGGCCGGCTCTCTCCTCCCACCGCGCTCCCGCCGCACACGCTTCCCGGCACCGAGCGAGCGAACGGCGGCGAGGCGGCGCGGACCGGCCCCGCTTCCTTCTCGCCGCCGGCGCAGTTCTCGGGCGGGCGCGCGCCGCGATGGCCCGGGGCGAGCGGGGCTGAGCCCGCCGCCCGCCCGCCCGCTCGCCCGCCGGCCCGCCGGCCCAGCCATGGCGAAGCAGTACGATGTGCTGTTCCGGTTGCTGCTGATCGGGGACTCCGGGGTAGGCAAGACCTGCCTGCTGTGTCGCTTCACCGACAACGAGTTCCACTCCTCGCACATCTCCACCATCGGTAAGGGGCGGTGGCCGGGGGCGCCCCACCCTCCCCGCCGCCGCCCCTTGTCGGGGCGGCCCCTGCCCCTTCCCCGGCCCGGGAACAAGGGTCCGCCCCTCCGGCTAGCGGCGGTGTCGTGGGAGGCGAGAACGAGGGGATGAGTCCCGGGGTGAGGGGCCACCGGCTGGGGATTTAAGCCTGGGTTCCTGGAGGTGACAGGCTCCCTGCTGCTGTCCGTGACTATGGAAGGCGCTCGGGCCTCACGCTGGGGAGCCTCCCCGTAGAAGCCGAGATAACAGGGTGGCGTAGGCCTGGGTACCCTAAGCTGGGGCAGCGAGAATCAAAGCCACCGATATGACATCCCCCCAACCTCAGGTGCAGAGGGGGAGGGGGAAAAAAAGCTTGTGCTCGGGGACAGGGGTTCACTGTGGGGGGAGCCGAGTTCTGAGTTACTGGGTACCCTCAGTCCAGGGGCGACCCAGTGTGGAGCCAGGAGGGGGAAGAGAGGAGGAAGGGATTGACTTGACAGGGCACAGTTGTGGAGGGAAGCCACAAGGTGGGACACCTGCGAGGAGGGCATGGACAAGGTAAGAGCCCATGTGCCGGTGAAGGGGGCATTTACTAGCCAGCTTCCGAAAAGCAGCCAGCTGAAGCATTTGTCTTGAAGGCGGCTAAGGACCAGGAGGATTACTTGCCAGGCAAGGGGGGTCAGAAAGCAGGCAGGACTCACCTTAGAGTAGATCTCTTTGCTCTGGCAACGCTGGAGCCTGTGCTTAGAGGGACGAGGCCTTGTGACATCCCGGACAGGACTGTTATGGGCTCACTGGTCCATAGGAGTGGGTGGCCTGCCCTCTGAGAGTCCCCTCTTGGACCCTGAGTGGCCTCCTCCTCTGAGAGGTCTGAGTGGAGGGCATTCCACTCACATCTAATGGGTTCCCTGAGTGATGCCCTGGAGTGGCTTCAGCACTGCCCAGGTCCCCTCTCCTGTCAGGAAGGGCCCCAGACTAGGCTTCCACTTGAGACTTCCGCTCTTCCTCCCCACACAGACTCCTTGCCAAGAGAAAAGAGGGAGCAGGTAGAGCCGGGAGGACAAGAGCCTCATGGTTCAGAGGCAGGCTTTGTTGTCAGACAGACCTGGAAACCTCTCTTTGGGGCAGCGTGACCTTGAATATCACTTAAGCTTCTGAGCTTTAGTTTCTCATCTGTAGAATGGGAATGATAACTGTTCCTACCTGCCCAGCTGTTGGAAGGATTAAATGAGATAATGTTTGTAAAAGACTGCTGCTATTACCGTTGTCATCATCACTGAGCTCCTGGGGTCTCATTCTCTCTTTGCTTCACTATCTTCAAGGGGCTCAGGGTCAGGGGACAGATAGATGCATTCATCTTCCTCAGGGGAGCTGTAAAGCTAGCTCCTAGGAGGCCCTGGAGCTTGGACTGGGCCGCTGTTTGAATGAGACACATCTCAGGGATGGGACAGGTCTGGAGACCAAGGGAGGGCTGCAGGCCTCTGGGGAAGGCTCAGGGAAGAGGAGATATTGGGGGAGTGCCTGGGAATGGCTGAGGAACCAGATGGGATGTGAGGACAGGTTGCAGGCTTGAGGACAAAGGGCAGCAGGTTAGCACTTTCTCTGCACTGATGGCTGGGTCCACCTTTACCCAGGATAGAGAGGACTTTTTAGGAGTTTAGATTCCATGAAAGAGAAAGAAACCTGCCTTTCTTCACAACAGCCTTTAAAAATCTGCCCCACTGGGTTTCTTAAATGCTTTCCGGTTTAAAGCTTTCCACAGCACTTGTGACTCTGCCTTGTCTTAGGCGTGTTTTTGGCTGCAACTAAGACTTAGGAGAAGAGTTGGATGGTCAAGAAAAGCTTTCCCTTCTGGGATACAAAAAGTTCCCCAGGGAGATGGAAGGGGCAGCCAGGAGACAAATCAAGGAGCCAAGAAAATGGGTACTACCAAGTCCTATTCATTAATTTATCCATTCCAAAAAAAAAAACAAAAACAAAAAATGTGTGTCCTGTATCTGGGCTTGGCGCTGCGACCTGATCATGGACATTGATCTCTGCACGTTTCCCAGAGCTGCTTCTGTGGAATAGGGAAAACGGGGCGATTCACCAATGACTACCAAGACAGAGTTCAGATTCTTGGATCATGTCAATTTGTGATTCACTGTTTGGGCCACTTACTGTAAGAGCATGTGACATTCCAGAAATGGGCCTGCAGGGGGCAGTGAGGAGACCTCCCAGGTAGGTGGAGGCACTGACCGCCCCTCTTCTTTCTGGTCAGCAGGTGGGCAGGTGGCCCTGAGCTGGGTCCGGGCCAACGGCATTTATTTCCCATGCAGCTGTGCTGACCCTGAAGGGGCCCGTGCAGAGGCGGGCAGTCAGCACCGTGATGTTTTCTGCTGTTTCTTCACCTGTTAAGCCAATTAATTAAACATTCACTACAAAGTACCGTGCCAGGCATGTTAGAGACAGATTGCAGTCCACCTTTTCCTGCCCACAGAAGCCTGTGATCTAGTTGGGGAAGCAACACAGGCGAAAAAGAGCCTTGGCCACAATTAGAGAATCTCTTTGCAAGCACTTGTGAAGTACTCTTCAAATGTAGGGGATGGATGATGATCCTTATTGTTCCTAGCAATGAAGGTATCACATTCGGTATCAGCAGCTAAATAACCACGCAAGACTTGTCTGAGGCAGCCCGTGAATGGTGAGGGGCCTGTGCGTGAGTGCTAATGCTACACAAAGCACTAGATGGAGGAGGTCACGGAGAGGGGCCGTGTGGACGGAAGCGGCAGGGAGGCTCAGGGAGGAGGGAAGGCTGGAGAGAGGGCTTGCAGTGTGGGCTGCATCTCAGTTCCTGTAGGGGTAGGAGCAGATGGAGTGACGGGAGCAGAGACGACAGAGGTGGGAATTCAGTGGGTGTTCATGGAACTCTGGGCAGTCTGGCTGGAACAGAAGGGAGTTTTAGGGGAGGAGAACATTCCTCTGTTTATCTCTCTGTCTCCCAAACTATACTTCACGTGCCTTGAGGGTCAGACCAAACCTCATTCCTCTTTGTTTTCGTAGTCCCAGAACAGGGCCAGGCACGCTCTCCATAAATGTTAAACTAATGAACAAACGAGGGCAGAGGTCACTGAGGGCCTGGCTGAGGAGCTGGAACTCCAGCCTTCGCAATGGCGTCAAGGGTTTCTCGAGCAGGGGGACGGCAGGATGAAGGTGGCACTTAGGATGTCGGCTGGGAGAGGGGCTTAGGCCTTGGGGCAGGGAGACCAGTCAGGGGAGACCAGTGGTAGTATGTGGGCACGTAGGACCCTCTCAGCTCGTCCCTTCTCTCTCTTCCACCCCTCCCCCTCCTGTGGCACCAACACCAAACTCCACGCAATCCCCTGTTCTTGTTTCCCTCCGGAAGCAGCGAGTAGTTCAAACCTGAGAGGGCCTCGTGTGGCTGGCGCTGCCTGCCCAGCGGGGAGATGATTTCCCATCCTAGTGGACATCGACATGCAGGGGACCTTTGATTTCCTTTCTGTGTGGCGGCCACGTGTCAGCCACTCATGCAAGCTGTAGGGACTGCCCGTGAGTTGGTTTTCTCCCCCCAGTCCTTGGTCTTCCCTGAGACCCTGTCATCTCTGTCCCTGTCCTGGGGACCTTTTTGTCTTAAAGGCCACCTTCTGGGCTTCTAGGAGGCTTCGGCCTATAATTTTCCGGCTTCACTGGTTGAACGGCTGTGGCTTCAGGCTCGGTTCCTCAGGCTGGGTTTGCTGCTGCAGTAGCAGCTTTCTCAGGAAGTTCTCTTTGAACTGGCTCTCCTTGCCTGGGGAAAGGGCTCGTGAGTAACTGAAGATGGGGGAGTGGGCTGGGGAAGGACCAGGGGGGAGAGATCAATAGCCTGCAGTCCAGTGGCCTAACAAACATGGGGGCCGACGCTTGGGCACCGTGGTCCTGAGGTCTGCGGGCCCCCAGACCGCAAGGCACTGTGTATACATGCTGTGTACACCGCGGGAGGGTCCGGTGGGTCTGTGTTCCCCACCGTGTTGGGAGGCCTGCAGAAAGGAAGGGGAGGTGAGAAGCTGAGTAGAATAGAAGGAGCGCAGACCACATGCCTAAGATTTGCCGTGGCCTTACAGACACTTAACGTCTCTGCCCTTAATTTCCACATCTGTAAATGGAAGATAGTAACAGAATCTTCCTTAATGGTCTTTGTGAAGACTACAGAGGCTAATAGATACAAAGCACTTGGCAGAGCTCTCAGAAAAAAAAAAAAAAAAAGGCAGCTGCTCTCATTGTATTATGATTATCCCTAGCTCATAAGAAAGTTGGAGATGAACAAACTGTCGATATGTGCTTTGAGGTCATCCTGTCCATCAGTCGTGCATTTGGTCATCCGGGCACTCTGCAGAGCACCCGCCGCTCTGAGCCAGACAAGGAGCTGCGGGGACAGCAGTGAACAACATGGGAACCAGGGTGCCAGCTGCCCTTCCTGGGGAGCACATGAGTAGACTCTGGGTTTCATTTCCGCTTTGGTGCTGTTTCCCCCCTTGCCCTGACAGTGCCGGGGCTGAGAAGGAAGAGTGAGTTGGCGAGGATGTGCAGAGGCGGAGGAGTGGGGAGAGCCGTGACCGGAGAGGACGGCTCTGCCTCAAGGCTCTGACCTCAGCCAGGTGTCACCCTGCCTCCGGCCCTGCTGCGCACACCCCTGCCCCGAGGACGTGATCCCCGAGAAGGGCTCAGAAGCCCTCATTTCAGCTGCTCTGTGCACCTGTGCCACCTGCACAACTCTGCAGACTCACCCACAGCTTCGAGCACCCTGGTTCCTGCTTCTTCCTCCTCTTCTCCTCCTCCCTGCTTCCCAGACAGCTTGGTGATGAGCTTTATAACATGAAAGTCGATATTTGGCTATTACTCTTCTACCCTGATTGCCACCTCGTCTCAGAGTGCCTTTTTCTGTAATCTAATATTTGCGCCTGTTTCCCTGTAAAAGTGCCAATTTTCTGCACAGGGCTCTGACCTCTCCTTGGCTGTTCTGCCCTGGGCAATGTGCTTTGTCAAGAGGACCACAGAGTTTCCTGGACATTTAATCCCTCCCACTGAGGAAGAAAGAACTAATCATTGGCCCGATTTTATAACGAGGAAAACCGAGGCCCCAGGGAAGTGAGGCTCACGTCTTGCATGCAGGTGACCCTAACGTGAACCGTCTCCTCTCCTCCACTTTCCCCAAACTGCATTCGGCATGCCCTTACTCACCCCAGAAGGCCCATCTGCGGCTGCCAAGCAGAACCTCTCTCCTGGGAGCCAAAGGGGAGAGGACGTGTGCCTCCCTCACCCCATCTGAGGGCCCTGGGCTGGAGGCACCGTTGTGCCACTGCTGTTGGCTGAGTCTGCTTCCTCGACATGACCCTCTGGGGGACAGTCTGGGGCCGTGATTGAGGAGTCTGGCCGGGGCACCTTTGAGGATGAGATCTGAGTGTTGCCTTCATGTTACTATTTTGATAACATATTTACGGGGAACTCTGTGACTGGGGCCCCATGATCCAAAGAGAGAGCCGACAGTTGGCTTCAAAATATGGGTCATTCTCTGATCCCTCTTCTCTGATTAAAATTTTCTCTCCACGGATCTTTTCTACTGGAATGTTCTGGCTTCATTCATTCACTCACTTATTCCCTCACACACCTACTCGTTCATTTTTTTCTTTCATTGATTCAGTTTTGTTGAATAATATACACTGAGTATCTGCCTTCTGCCAGGCAATGAGACTGCGAGATGAGCGAGATGCTGTTGTGCCCTCTGGGAGCTCACAGAGCTGTTGAGGAGTCAGGGATCCGAACAGACAAGCAGAGTTTATGCAGGAACCACGTCAGAATGCTTTGGAATCACACAGGAGTGATCAATTCCTCCTGCATCGTTGGTGAAGGCTTCACGGAGGAAGTGACATTTGAGTGAGGCCTTGAAGACTAAGCAGGGTGCCCCAGGGGACGGGGCTGGGGGCGGGGTGTGTGGAAAACAGCTCAGGACTCGGGGCTGCTACTCTTCTGCCTGGCCGTGGTCGCACCAGCTTAAGTTCAGCTAGAGCCTTGCTGGGAGTTTGCTCTTTGGGCTCCGAGCGAGGGCAGATGCATCGAGAGGGCCTGTTCCCTCCCAGATGTTTGCTCCTGGGGCTCCAGGCTCCAGTCTCTTCCTCCTGGAACCTTCTGCCGCCTGTCAACATGGCCCAGCCCAGAAGAGGCTCTGCGGAGGGCGGAGGAGTGAGTGGTCAGAAGCCTGGCAGGTCTTGGCTGCCTCAGCGGTACCCACGGACCACTCAGCAGCCGGCTGAGGGAGCAAGGCCCAGGTCAAGGGTCTGCTGGAGGGGAGCAGGACGGGGTTAGCTGGAGTGCGTGGCACACAGCCCGGAGGCCCTCCGGAGGTCTGTGCATGCAGCCGTGGGAAGGGCAAGGGGACCGATGTTTCCCGAACACCTACTCTGCACAGGGATGGTGTGCTTTACATACGTGAGCCAGTCTGTGTAGAGATCTCATCATAAAGTGGGGGGCGAGGAGTCTCCAAGTCGGCCTTGCAAGTGTTTGAGAAGTTTCTTGGTACATTCTTCAGTTAGAGCCTCCAGACAAGTTTCTATGTCCATGAATGTGTGTTTCTATGTCCATGAATGTGTACGCACACGTGCGTGATGACGGTGGGTCCCCAGGAGAGCCCAGAGAAGGGCAGGGCCTTGCTGAGCTTTCCCTCTTTTATCACAGAGGAAAGAATAATGTGGCCCCTCTTTTTTTTCTCTTCTGAGGAACTACAAGTTTGACTGAAATGTGTTCCTGCCTGGGGCCCTGATCCTTCAGATCTTCCCCCTGCTGGTACCTTCTTGTCATTTAGTCCTCAGCTCAGATGTCACCTCCTTTAAAAGATCTTCTCTGACCAGCCATTCTAAAGCAGCTTGTGCCCGGGTGTCCTCATCCTCTACTCCATTATTCTGCTTTTGCCTCAATACTTAGCACTCTCTGAAATTACTAGTTTACTTAATTATTATCTGTCTTCCGCACTAGAATAGAAGCTCTCTGAAGACAAGGATCTTTCTGTATTATTTGCAGCTGTGTCTTCAAGTACCTAGCTTAGCTCCTGGCACATGGTAGGCAGTCAGTAATAGTTTGTTATGAATGAATGGATGAAGGCGTGCGTACATTTCCTAGAGAACTTTTGCTCTTCCCTGAGGGAAGTTGCAAGTAGTATTGGTTTCTTGGGTCTCACAGACAATGAGAAACTCACTGTGTACTCATGTACAGTTTGGAACTGTGAGAAGAGGGGAGAAGAAGGGGAGCGTTTTGTAAGGGGTGAACAGTCTCCTGTAGCTTTTAGCTTTCCTGCTCAGATACACGCTATAGGAGAAGCTCAGACATAGCACGGAGCAAGGAAGTGGCTCCCGTGATCGCTGCGCGAGTCGGGTCCTCTTTGGTGAATGCAGAGGTGACAGGTCAGTGTCTTACACTAAGGTCAATATTGCCTGTTGCTCAGGGTCACTGCTGGTGTCAGATGATGCCCATCGGCTCAGCCAGGCTGCTGAAGTGACCCTCCAGGACTCTGGAGTAGGAGATCCTAGGGCTCAGGCACTGGGGCATGCATTCCTCTCAGCATCACAGGAGTCCACGTTTGACTGGGAAACCCTTCTGCGTGATAACAGCCCCTGGGTTCCTGGGTCCAGGGTCTCCAAAGACTCTCCCTTCAAGATCTGATGCGAAGGTAGTAGTCTAGAGAGTTGTTCCCCGTATCACCACGTGCACTGCATCTGTTTGTGTCTTAAAAAAGAAAAGAGAGGGAATATCATTCTGAGATCGCCAGTCTTTCTTGTGGGTGGACATCTGAATCAGGGCCTTTGACCTCAGGTTAAATCATGGCCTTGGAGTTAGAGGATCAGGATTCTGTCTGCCAAAGGCCCTGCTTCCCATTGCTCCCAGAGCAAGATGGTGTGAATGCTGCCTCATGCATGTGCTCAGAGAGCCTGGGGGCACCTTTTCCCCTGAACCAGGCCAGCATGAGGGACAGTCATTCCGGAGCTGGGTAAGAGGAAGTCAGTGGCATGCGGCCCCACAAACAGTGAGGCTAAGGGTTCCCAGACAGAAGGGAGGAAGGGCGATGCAGTAAGTGGCAGGCTTGGGGCAAAGACCCTCTCCCCCGCCCCTCACCTGACTGGTGTGAGGCACACTTGTGCCTGGACTCTTCTCTTGAGCTTTGTCTCTTAGCTCTCCTGTCTTCTTCCTCTCCCTGTTCTTCCCCTCCCTTGTCCCTCAGCCGGCGGGGAAATGGTTTCCTCTCTTACTGAGGGCAAGGGATTACGCTGGTGCCTTGTTTGGGGTGGCAAAGTCAGGCAGCCACCTCCCTGCAGGATCTGCCTTTCCCGACAGTTTGTTTTGGGGTTGCTCGGGGTGACCTCCTGCCACATCCCATGTAAGCTCCACGCGTCCTGTCCCGTACTTGCTGGTTTCCTGCGGGGGGAGGGGCTGGGGTCCTTCCTGGGACTTGAGCTTGGTAACCGGAGCCAACATGGCTCCAGGGATTGGGTATCTGCCTTGGGTTTCAGATGTATTAAGTTGTTCCTGTGGTGGCGTCTCCTTGCTGATGGAAAGGCTCAGGTCACGCTGGCTGCCGGGCCTCTGGGCTGCGGTTGATCACGGTGATAACATTTGGCACCCAGAAGACTCCTGTTTCCACTTGAAGCACGTGGCACTGGGCGGGCGGGCAAGCTGGCACCTGACATTAACCCATGAGGTGCTGGCTCACCAACAGGCACACCTGGCTTTGCCAGAATTTAGGTTGCAGCCAGACTCTGGGGGCCGTGTGGCTCCCACGGTGGGCGGCATTTTCACGTTTTGTTCAAACACTCCAGCTTAGCGTGGCTGTCTCCCCTCTCGGCACCACTCTGCTTCCTCTTCCTGACATGAGCTCCTTCCTACTTTCTAGAGCTTTTTCTGTTCCCCAAGCCGTGACCCTAATCTCATCCCCCCCATAGGAGATAACTTTTTCAGCTAAGATTTAATAAAGCTCTTTGTGCCAGGCTCTGTGTTATGGGTTTTATAGCTTATCTCATAATCCCTAAAAAATTCTCTGACATCAGGGATTGCCATCCCCGTTTTACAGGTGAGGAAACTAAAAGGCAAAGAGAAGTTAAGTAGCTTTCCCAGGATCACACAGGCAATTAGTGGTAAAGGCAGGATTGGAACCAAACTCTGACCTCACAATTGTGTTCTTAATGACCTCACCACTCTGTTTCTTCTTTTTTGTTTTTTTCAACATCTTTATTGGAGTATAATTGCTCTACAATGGTGCTTTAGCTTCTGCTGTATAACAAAGTGAATCAGCCATATGTATACATATATCCCCATATCTCCTCCCTCTTGCGTCTCCCTCCCACCCTCCCTATCCCACCCCTCTAGGTGGTCACAAAGCACGGAGCTGATCTCCCTGTGCTATGCAGCTGCTTCCCACCAACCATCCATTCTATATTTGGTAGTGTATATATGTCCATGCCACTCTCTCACCTTGTCCCAGCCCACCCCTCCCCATCCCCCTCCCCGTGTCCTCAAGCCACTCTGTTTCTTGAGCTGCACTCCCTCCATGCTTTCCAGGGTTTTCTTTGGAGGCAGACAGTGATGGGAAGGAGTGCCATTCCCCTGGACGTGTCCTGTTCCCTTCTTTCCACGGTCTTCACAGGCCCTCCACTGTGGACTGGGGCAGTAAGCTCGTCCCCACAGTGAGGTATCTTAGGAGCTGAGGGAGTGCCAGTGCCGTCTCCCCTGCCCTGTCCCTCTGTCCCCAGCCCCAGTACCTAAAGCAGGGCCTCCCTGTCCTCCAGTTCTCTGACGGCAGCCCTGTTACTGTGCTCCAGGACTCTGGGTGTGGCCTGGCAGTCACTGGGGGTTGCTGCTGAAGGAGCAGAGGCTACACAGCCAAGGACACAGGAAGAGCCAGAGGCCACTGGTATAGTTAGGGCAGCACCGTCATAGGTGTGTCAGGGCCTGGCACTGTCACTTAACTGAGTTTTCTTGTCATCGTCTGTGAGGTGTTAAGGCAGCAGGACACATGCCACTACTCTTGAGCCATGGGCACCCCCTCCTCCTGCTCTCTGGGGCAGGGGGATGCCACTAATGGCATTGCTACTTTATGCCTGGCACTGCTGGTATGGAGGCGGAGATTTTTTTAAAATTATTTATTTATGGCTGCGTTGGGTCTTTGTTGTTGCGTGTGGGCTTTCTCTAGTTGCAGCGAGTGGGGGCTATTCTTCGTTGCGGTGCCTGGGCTTCTCACTGCGGTGGCTTCCCTTGTTGCGGAGCACGGGCTTTAGTAGTGCGGGCTCAGTAATCGTGGCTCATGGTATTAATTGCTCCGCGGCATGTGGGATCTTCCTGGTCCAGGGATCGAACCCGTGTCCCCTGCAGTGGCAGGTGGATTCTTTCTTTTTTTTTTTTTTTAAGATGTTGGGGGTAG
Source organism: Phocoena sinus (assembly GCF_008692025.1). Taxonomy (NCBI): domain Eukaryota; kingdom Metazoa; phylum Chordata; class Mammalia; order Artiodactyla; family Phocoenidae; genus Phocoena; species Phocoena sinus. The sequence goes on along the minus strand of NC_045764.1, from coordinate 141,486,132 downwards.
GAGTTTTTTTTTAGTTATTTATTTATTTATTTTTGCTGTGTTGGGTCTTCGTTTCTGTGCGAGGGCTTTCTCTAGTTGTGGCAAGCGGAGGCCACTCTTCATCGCGGTGTGCGGGCCTCTCACTATTGCGGCCTCTCTTGTTGCAGAGCACAGGCTCCAGACGCGCAGGCTCAGTAGTTGTGGCTCACGGGCCTAGTTGCTGTGCGGCATGTGGGATCCTCCCAGACCAGGGCTCGAACCTGTGTCCCCTGCATTAGCAGGCAGATTCTCAACCACTGCGCCACCAGGGAAGCCTGGCAGGTAGATTCTTAACCACTGCGCCACCAGGGAAGTCCGAGGCGGAGATTTTTAAAACAAACACAAAATTTTGTCCAATACAAAAGTTATCCTCTGCCTCTTAGATGCTCTGCATCTAGAAGACAAAAACTAGGAGGTGGCAAGCAGCAGGGCACATCGTCTTCCTCCCAGCCCTGTAGCTGAAACAACTTGCCACCAGCCTGGGGGAGCCACTAGGCAGCAGTGGGCAAGTACAGGCTGAGAATTCTCAGGCAACCTGAGGTGTGCACTAAGAAGAGGGGCTGTGCTATGAGGATGCCCACGGGCCGACACTTGGGGTCTGGCATGGACCGGTAGCTGTGCTGGGACCCATGCCCCCAGCCCCCACTCTGCACATCTGTCTGCCTCCTGCTTCTCTCGGTACCAACCGGCCAGTCCCTCTGCACCACCTGGAAGGAGCCGCTTTGGCGGAGACGGCACTGGCACTCCCCCAGCTGCTCCTGTTGGCCAGGTCACGCTGTGGGTGACCAGCAAGCCCACTGATGGGCCTCCTTTGGGTCAGATGTCCACCCTGGTCTAGGCGGGAGCTGCTTCTCCACAAAGAACATGCCACAGCCAGCCCTGCTTCCCTGAGCGGAGGCTTTGGGCTGTGCACTTCCAGCCGAAAAGGGACACTGGGTGTGGCGGACACCACGATTGACGTATCTGAGGTGCTGGGAAGAAAAGATGAACTGCTGGTCGTGCTCTGGGCACTTGGTTGGGAGAGGGCCTCGTCTTCTTGACTTTCTGCTCCCGGGGCTCTAAGGTCTCCAAGAACCTCTACCGGAGCGGTGTGGAGGTAGCTGCTTGTTTCTTCACACCTGGGTGTTCCCTGTGCCCGGGAAAGGAAGCCGGTCCTCTTGAAGGGATGCTGACGTGGCGTTGTGCAAGGCGATGCGTCTGGGCTTAGTGAAATCGTGAGCTCTCAGGGACCAAGGGGCTCCCTAATAATAGGTTATGGTGGGCTTGCTCCATGTGTACCCACTACTAGACGCCTCGTTATACCAGAACAGGGGTGGGGAAGGCAGGGGCGGGACAGAAAAGGCAGTAAGAGTCCGCAGCCTCGGAGGGTTGGGAAGCCACTGATCAAGTGAGGAGTCCTGGGTAGGTTTTGAGAAACCTGTTTGCAGTTCTGGCTCAGCCATAGGATGTGGGAAGGGAGTAAGTTACTTGGCTTCTCTGTGCCTCACGGTAATAATCCCTGCCCCTACCTCCTTCATAGGGCTGGCATGAGAACCAAGGGCTCTGGATCCCCTAGCCAGGGGGTGTGCTATAGTGCTTAGCAGTATCATGAACCTTGCGTGTGTTCTACCTAGAGATGGGCTAGACAGTGATTTTCAAACGTTAGTGTGCCTTAGATGTAGTAGGTCTGGGTGGGCCCATTTGCATTTTCTAACAGGCTCCCCGGTAACGTGGATGCTGCCGGTCTCCGGATGAGCGAGGGTAGTGGAGTAGCAGGGGACTAGACTGTGCAATCCTTCCCACATCTAGGGTGCTCTGGGTTTGTTTTCCTGGCTCCTCCCCAGGAAGCCTTTATTTAGCAAAGGGAAGGTAGGAGTGAGAGAACTATCTTCTACCTATGAGGAGCTGCACATATATTATCTAATTTATACCCCACACCAACCCTTAGGAGGCCACTGGTATTCTCATTCTATGCAAGCAAACTGAGGCTCAGAGAAGTTGAGAGTTCCCCAAAGTCACACAGCAAGTACCAGAATCAGGATTCAGACCCAGGTCTTTCTGACTCCAGTGCCAATGGATAGCTCTTCCACTAAATTAGAACCCTCAAACTTTCCTCTATCTAAAAAGTCACCCATGGTCCTGTTAAAAATACAGGTTTCAGGGCCTCACTCTCAAATTCTGATTCATTAGGTCTAGAAAGTCAAAGTAGTATCTTTTTTTTTTAATCACCCCAGGTGATTCTAAAGCTGAGCATCTGCAAAGTACACCTTGAGAATCGGAGAACTCCCATGCTGCCTCACTTGACACTTCACATGCAAAGTCGCAGTCCAGATGGAACTCCCCAACTTCAGCATGTGCTAGAATCACCTGGAGAACTTGTTAAAACACAGATTCCTAGCCACCTCCACCCCACCCCTGCCCAGAGTTTTGGATTCCATAGATCTGAGGCGAGGCCCAATAATTGGCATTTCTAACAAGCCCTGACTGACGGTGGTGCTGATGCTGCAGGTCCGGGGACCACACTTTGAGAACCACTGTCCTTAGAAGCCTGCTGTCAAAAGTGTGATCCATGGACCAGTAATAACAGCCTCGCCCAGAGGCTTCTGTGGCGTCTTAGGCCGCATCTCACACCGACTCGATCAGAATCTGCATTTTAACATGGTCCCCACATGAGTTGCCTCCACTTTAAAGTTTGAGAAGTGCTGTCTTAGAGGAGCCAGAATGAGAACACACCAGGGGTGGAGTTAGATGAAGAATCTCTCTTCTCCCTAAAGAGTCTGAAGGTGCAACAGAGAGGGGCGAAACTGTTAGGATAGGATGTACACCTTGAGGGGGCTGATGACAGCTGAGAGGTGAGACTTGGAAAGGATAGAGGACTCTTCCCCAGGGAAGGTGGAGACGACAGGACATTCTGAGGAAATGAGGTGGGCCTCACAGCAAGGCTTCATCAGGCAGCTGTCACTTTGCCCTTAAGACAGTGGACAGGGTGTTCTCTTGGATGCTTTCAGCGGTAGCGGTAGGGAGAGGGTGGACCAGGACTGAGCCCTTCAGCAGGGAAGACAGTGGCTGTGAGGAATGTGGTGGGTGAACCACCTGGTATAAACAGCTTCTGAGCAGCGGCGAGGGCCGGCGGAGGTGAGAAAGCGTGAGTCTCTAGGCGACTAAACAGGGCCAGTCTTTTGACTTTGCCCTGCAGTGCTCAGCAGTGGAAAAAAACCAACAGCCACGCAGGGACAGGGAAGGGGCCGCAGATGGGCACAGGTCACGGCAGGCCAGGGCTGACTGGTAGATGGACACCGTGGAAGGTGCAGGGTGTATGGGAGCAGAGTAGAGCAATAGATTTCACTAGAAGATCTTTGGGCTGTTAATCTTTCAATTTAAAAAGGATGGGAGTGGGTGGGAGAGGACGATCCCTCAGAAGGCATAGACTTTCTGTTTCTTCCTTAGTGCTGGTGAAGAGCCAATACTGATGCATTTTATTTCTCAGAGATGTTACAACAAATTTTATCGGTGGTCAGGAGGGTCTAGATTGCAAGACGGTGGTGGGTGGGGGGGTGCCATGAGCCCCCAGAATTCCCCAGCCTTGGTCCCTGGCCACACAGCTAAGAAGCGAGGGAAGAGGGGAGGAGGAATCCAAGCCCAGCGCTCACTCCCAGGGCGGCTCCCTGTCTTCTTGTCAGCCCTGCCTCTCCTAAGACCTGCCTTCATAGTCAGGGAAAGCTCCCTGGTGTGGGGGCTCCTCCCCCAGCTGAGCCCTTCTCCAGAGAGAAACAGCAAAGCTTAGGTAAGGCCTCTCTGCCTGGTTAACACACTATTCTCCTCTCATTCCCCCAAGGAACAGTGCAAGGGCTCTGCCATCAAACAGGCCTCTGCTACTTGCTGTGCCAACCTTGGGCTAGTTATCTTACCTCCCTGGGCCTTTGTTTCCTGTCTAATAAGCTCTGTAAGGGCAAGGACCATCTGTCTTTTTGGCCACTTTGTCTGCATCTAGCACTGTGCAGGGCACAAAGTTAGTTCCCATAGAGGTTTGTGGAATAAAGGATATAGATTCCTCTCTCACCAGCTCCCCACCCTTGCGACCACTTTGCACAAGGTGCTGCCCTTTGACTGGGCTTGCTGGGCTGGTATGAGGACGAGCTGGCTTTATTATGAAATGAACAGAATCCCTGGTTCTCCTGGGAAGAAGGCACTGTACCAGGAAAGAACAAAGGTTTCTTGATTCCCTTCTATGCCGGGTGTTGGGGAGAAGCAAATTTTTTAAAAAATATTTATTTATTTATTTAGGCTGTACCAGGTCTTAGTTGTGGCATGCGGGATCTTTAGTTGTGGCATGCGAACTCTTAGCTGTGGCATGCGGGATCTAGTTCCCTAACCAGGGATCGAACCCAGGCCCCCTGCATTGGGAGCGTGGAGTCTTACCCATTGGACCACCAGGGAAGTCCCGAGAAGCAAATTCTTGACAACTGCTTGTCTAGGGAGGGGGTGAGCACGCTACTGCCCCCCACCAAGGCCAGGGGCCCCTCTCCTTCTTTCTCCCTCCTCTTTTTTTTACTTTCTTGGCACCCTCGGTAGAATGGCTGCCAGACGTTATCCATTTGGAAAAGTACAGCTCGATAGATATGAATCAGCTTGGGCAGGTGAAAAATGATTCACTTCCGAGCAAGTTGATTTAGTTCAGGTTGTCCAGTCTGAATCTTTTTCTCCCTTTTAATTAAATGATGATTGGTCTCAGTGGTGAGAAGGAAGAGGCTGAATTTATGTCTGTGTTTGTGGAAAGCTGGGGACGATGTGGATAAGGGGCAAAGTATTCCTGTTGGCAAAGAACTAATGCCGGGGTGGAATGGCAGGGGCACTAGGGATTCTGGCACCTTTGGGGCTGTGCTGTGCAGCCTGGGGACTACGGGCCTTCACCCTGTTTCTCAAAGTCCATCTCCTGCTGAACACTGGTTAATGGTGCCCATTCCTGACTTGTCTCCAGGGAGTGCACTAGGACTGCAGCTTAATTAACTTCCTAGACACAGTTCTTGAATCACTGGGCACAGTGCCTGGCACAATAAGGGCTGGGGAGAGGTGCCTCATCACTGCTGTCACTCAGATTCGAGCCTGCATGCTGCTGGTGGTGCTGACTTCTGCTGCAAAATTCCCCAGATACGTTTCTGCGCTGGACTGGTTTGCCAAATCCCTTACGTTTCCTGTGTCTTGTGGCAGCTTAGCTCCTCAAGCCCCTGGGCAGATAAGCCTGAGAACCCTGATTGTCTACCCTCCCTCCCCCAATGACATGCTGTGCCACTGCCTCTTCATGTGGTCACTGGCAGTGACCCAGGAGCTTCCATGCAGACCAGGGCTGCACTTGGTATAGTGATAGCTGTGACCCACTGAATGTCCACCAGGTGCCCGGCACTGTATCTCATTTGGTTTTCTCAGTGACCCTCTGAAATGATTGGTAATGTCCCCATTTTACTGATGAGAAAATGGAGGCTCAGAGGTGCCCAAGGTCATAGCTATGAGTTAAGTGGCCAGAGTTAGGATTCAAGCACAGGCCTGACATTGAAGCCCATGCTCCTTCTAGTAAACAACAATGCCTCCTCTGGTAAAAGGGCCTAGTCAGCAACAGATGCACTAGGCCGTCTCCTTGGTGGGCCTTTGTTAGGTGCCGAGGGCTCTATACACACTGTGGGGCTGAAACAGTCCTCTCTCGCCAGGGTCTCTGTGCCTTCCCCACATTCATGACGGCACCATAACCCCTCCTGGTTGCTAATAAGGCAGAGAGAGAATAAACCCAGGCAGATGAGGTGGACTGCTATTCCTAGGGATTAGAGTTCCAGGAGGGATAAATACAAGTGGTTCTCTGCAGAGGTATAAATAAGGAAAACTTTACACAGGAGTAGAGTGAGACACGTTTTGGGGCTAAGTAAGGCAGCAACAGAGTGGATTCTCCCATATTCACTTCCTGTGTGCCACGGGCCCTTTACTCCTGGCAACTCGCAGCTCAAGGAGGAAGGGAAGCCCCATTCAAAGCCCTGGACACTCCCTGAGGGTCAGTTTTTGGTTCAAGAAGGCCTTTACCTTGTGCCAACTTTCTGCCAAGTTAAACCAAAGGGAGACCCTCAGGTATGAGTGCCCTGGGCCATACTTCAGTTCTTCAGTGGGTATCCTTCCTTTCTTTCTTTTTTAAAATTTATTTATTTTATTTTTTGTTGCTGAGCACGGGCTTTCTCTAGTTGTGGTGAGTGGGGGCTACTCTTCGTTGCGGTGCGCGGGCTTCTCATTGTGGTGGCTTCTCTTGTTGCAGAGCACGGGCTCTAGGCACGTGGGCTTCAGTAGTTGTGGCATGTGGGCTCGGTAGTTGTGGCTCACGGGCTCTAGAGCACAGGCTCAGTAGTTGTGGCGCATGGGCTTAGTTGCTCTGCGGCATGTGGGATCTTCCCAGACCAGGGCTCGAACCCGTGTCCCCTGCATTGGCAGGTGGATTCTTCACCACTGCGCCACCAGGGAAGCCCCCTTCCTAACTTCCTTGCTCACTTCCTTTCCCCAGGTGTTGACTTTAAGATGAAGACCATAGAGGTAGATGGCATCAAAGTACGGATACAGATTTGGTGAGTTGGGTAGGAGGAGAGGACCTGGGGCTCTCCCTAGCTGCCACTGCCATGTGTAAAATCCAGAGGCTTCATCTGGAGTAACTGGCCACCTTTTCGATGGAGAGAAGCAGAAGTCTCAAAGCCCATCTCCTGCTCCCATGAGCCTTAATCTCTCATCTCTGCGGCTCCCAAGATCTTAGTTCCCCGACCAGGGATTAACTCCAGGCCCTTGGCAGTGAAAGCGCGGAGTCCTAACCACTGAACCACCAGGGAGTTCCCTCTCATCTCTTTCTTAAGAAACTTATGGGACTGACCGCAAGTCACCAAGAAGCAAGAATTAGAAGGAATTGGCAAACTAAGCACTGCGGGTTTGTCTTCGAATAAAGCTTTTCCCTTGGGCCGTGCTGCCCTGCATAGCACTGAGGTAGGATTCCAAGCAGGGAGGGCTACGCCCCATCCTTACGGTGGGAGTTCCTGGTCGGAGTTCCTCACTACAGCACAGTGCAGTTCCCATAAGTAGCCACAGGGGGCCGCTATAGCTCTCTGGCCTGTTGCTCCTGGAAGCATTGCCTTTCCAGCATTTGGAGCGGCCCCCCAATTTCAGAGTGGTATGGGCATTGCCTGCAGAGGTCCCAGAGGGACTGGAGATGTAGTAGTCCCACCAGTCTGGCCACAAAGGCCAAATCCTAGAGAAAGTTATCCAAGACCCAGTTATGGTTGTGGCTCCTAGCGCAGATACAGTTGACAAGGACCCACAAGCCCTGTCAGCACCTATGACCAGCCCTCTCTGCAGAGTCAGATACGTTTGGATCCCCTTGGGGACCAAAGCTCCACTGATTTTTCACCCTGCAGCTCTCCAGTTTCTCCTGCAAAGGCACAGGGTCTCCCAGGTCCCGTTCCCCCTCTCCCCACCTGCTTCCATGGTCCATGCTCTTTTGAAGGGCTGGCTTTCTATTGCAGGGACACAGCGGGGCAGGAGAGATATCAGACCATCACAAAGCAGTACTATCGACGGGCCCAGGTGAGCCGCTATTTTCAGGGTTTAGAGGTGGGATGCTGCCACCCACACTCCTGGCTCTGGGCGTTTGAGATATTTGTGCCACTGATCCCCAAATGGGCCCTCAGATTGCTGGGGAGTGAGGGGGTGGGCTCAGGATGGTCTTTCAGTCGTTCACTGATCATTCATTCATCAGCTACTCTCTGAGCACTCACTACTGGCGGGCCCCCACCCTCACCCTCACCTTCCACCCTCCTCCTCGGGCCAAAGACCACATCAAAGTATTGGTGCCTTTCTGCCTCAGAGAGCTCTGTGATGAGCCTAGGAAGCAACAGCTTTGGGGGTCTGAGAGAGAAGGAGACTTTTCTGGGTGCTGAGGGCTCTTCATTATGCTAAGCAGGGAGAAGGGAGATTGGGACCCAGCATTTAAGGTACCACACCCGATTCTGACCCCATGACTATGCACTGTCTCTGTGTGCATGTACCTGCCCCATCTCTCTCTCCTTCTCTCTCTCAGGGAATATTTTTAGTCTACGACATTAGCAGCGAGCGCTCTTACCAGCACATCATGAAGTGGGTCAGTGATGTGGATGAGGTAGGATGTGCTGCCTCACTCTTGGGGGTGGGGAAGGGCACCTCAGAGGGGAAAGCAAAGTGAAGGCCACATGGGAAGGGCTGAAGCTGTCAGGGTTGGCGAGCAAACATTACCAGGAACCCTTGCCTCTGCAGCCCCGGATCAAGACCTCTGGGTGAGTAAGACATGAGGCAGAAGCCCAAGCAGCCATGCCCTCCATGCTCTATACCCCGCCAGGCCTCCACGGCTGTGTCTTCCCCTGAAATGAGTTAGGACAGAGCCTACGCTGTGAACAGCTTCCTTCCTGAAATGTCAGGACCAGGTGGAATTGCGAGACTGGGGTTCCAGTCCTGGCTCTGCCACCACAGTTGTTGAGCCCTGGGCAAGCCATTTGAACTCTGAGTCCCCAGTTCTTCATCTGTAGAATGAGGGGCTGGACTTAAGTCCAGTGTCCTTTCCAGTTGTCCAACCCGAGGAAGCATCAGTGTCTTCTACCCTAAACAGTCCCTGTGACATCCCTCTGGGACCCATGGGATCAGCCATGGTACTTGGGGATGCCTGGCACCTGCACCCGCTCAGCCCACTCTGTCCCTAGGGCTCTTAACTTTGCTGCTGGTGTGGAAGCCCGTGTAGGCTGTGTGGGTGGGGAGACTGGGGGAAGGCAGGACTCACTGGCAGTTCTGTCTGTCCTTTGTCCCTAGTATGCGCCAGAAGGTGTCCAGAAGATCCTTATAGGGAATAAGGCTGATGAAGAGCAGAAACGGCAGGTGGGAAGAGAGCAAGGGCAGCAGGTAAGTGCGAGTGAGCTGGCTGAATCCATCCCTTGGGTTTTTGGCTGGCTTCCTGGGCCAGGCCTGAGAACTGGGACCCAGGGTTCTATTACCATCATCAGACACCCCCCTACCTCCACAGTAGCCTAAGGCACTGGCTGAATTGCCATCCTTGAGCGTTTGTTTTCTGTCCTTTAGGACAGTGATTTGGGGTCCATCCTGAAACAAAGACCTCTCCCAACTCCAAGGCGCCCAAAGCAGGATTACCTCTGCCTAAGAGCCCACCCTGGTTAGTGCGGAGGAGGGACCTCAAGTGGCTCCCTTCTCCTCTAGCGGCATCCAGGCAAAGCTTCTGTCCTACAGTCATCTCACCCCTCCACACCCACTCCCTGTCCTCCTTACAGTTGAAAAGAGGTAGGAAGGGAAATGAAGGCATGAAGGGCCCACATTCAGAGAAGCCATGGTGGCAGAGAGGGTAGGAGGATGGTTTTGAGGGAATGTCCAATCACACAGGGAGACCATCCTCCCAGAGAACAGGAAGAAAGATGGGTACCACTGAGGCCAGAGTCACCCGCTTACTCTGAGGGCCTCAAGAGTTTTTCTCTCCCTCTTCAGTCAATAGCGTCCCATTAGCACTTGAAATAAAATTGTTTTTTAGTATAAAAAATAATACATGGTCATTGAAAAATTTGAAAATAGAGGCCAGTTCCTACTAGAATATTCGTATTTGTTGATTACTGTATGTGTGGCCCTGTGCTAAGCAAGTGCTTACAGATGCATGACCCCATTTAACCCTTCCACAGCCTTGGTTGATAGACACTCTCATCCCCTTTGAACAGAATGCGAAGTTGGGGCTTAGAGGGAAGAGGTAACTTGTCTAAGGTCATATGCTCTTAAGTGACAGCACTGGTATTCCAGCCTGGGTCTGTTTGACCTCAAAGCCCATGTTTTTCATTAGTTTGTCACAATAATTTTGTGTCTCTGTCTCCTGACACGTGATGTGTGTGTGCTCGGTGTATATGTGTGACTGTGTGTAGGTGGGGTGCATCTGTGGAGCATCTTCTCCCATTCTCTGCTAGCCTGTGTCTTAGGAAGTCTTAGTCTCATCTGAGAAATTATCTACTCTGAGAAACTGTCGCGACACAGCACGGGCCCTGAGTGCAGTGGCAGGAAGGATGCACCAGGTGCTGCGGGCACCTCCCTTCCCTTAGCGACGCCCTTTCAGGAAGGTTCTTCTCTTGCAGCTGGCTAAAGAGTACGGCATGGACTTCTATGAAACAAGTGCCTGCACCAACCTCAACATTAAAGAGGTGAGTCCCGTCTCTTGAGCCGAGTCCAGCGAGGCGGGGAGGCGAGAGGACGAGGCAGCAGAGTGGCTGAGAGCAGATGAGCCCCACCCAGGGCGGGCAGCCACTGGGGTGCCGGGAAGAGGGGAGACCTGGACTTACTGTGTTCCTTGACCTCCCAGTCCTTCACGCGCCTGACCGAGCTGGTGCTGCAGGCCCACAGGAAGGAGCTGGAAGGTCTGCGGACACCCGCCAGCAATGAGTTGGCCCTGGCGGAGATGGAGGAGGATGAGGGCAAACCTGAGGGCCCGGAGAACTCTTCAAAAACCTGCTGGTGCTGAGCATCTTGCGTGGAGCGCCCCGCACAGTCCTCTCTCCCCGCGGGAGGGCTGCGGGCACACAGGGAGCCTGGGCTTTGCCCTGCTTCTCTTCTCCTTCGGGTGACCCTGTGGAATCTCGGCCGCTGCTCCTCCCCCTGCCTGGCTCCGGGGAGCAGCTCCTCTGTCCTGTCCGGGCAGCCTCGCCCCCCTCCCCCCACCCTCCCCCCGGGATGGCCCCCTCCAGCCTGTTTCCCCAGCCACAGGCCTGCTTCAAGCCCCTGATGTGCTACGAGCACTGCCTCACTACCCCGAGGTCCCAGACGATGGCCCAGTCTGGAGTCAAGGCCACTGGAGGTTCCTTCTCTCTCAGTGCATCTGGTCTCTTCTCTGCTTCTCCTCGCTTCTTCCCACCTCTCTTTCTGTTCCTTCCCCTCAGCTGTGTTCCTATCAAAGCCCTCCCCCCGCCCCCCACGTGTCCCGTGTGGCTGCTGGTACAGCACCTTTCAATTCCTCCCTCTTTGCCTGGCCGAGGGAGTGGACTCAGGCTCAGGGGCACGTTCCCTGCTCTGCTCTGGGAGAAGCCCCACCCCGCTTTGTGGGAAATTCTTCCCGTCCTCCCCTCCCCGCCGCCCCTTCATGTGCCATGGGCCTGCCTCCCCGGTGACTGGGGAAAGAGGAAGGGCAAGAGAGGAAGGAAAGCCCAAACTGGTGGTCCCCACGCCTGGGGCTGTCCTACACCCCACCCCCACCCCGCCCCGTCCCCAGCTTCCGCTGCACTTGGCTGCCTGTCCTCCTGCCTCTTGGGGGAACTGAGCTTCAGAGAAGAAAAAAAATGATGAGGGGTGGCAGGGATAAGAAGTAACCTCCATTCTCTACCTGCCCTGCAGCGTGTATGCTATTTCTCCCTGCCCCCGGGCTCCCAAATTTAAAGATGTGGACCAAGGCCTGAGGGCACTGCAGGGGCATGGAGAGCCCTGGGGCCAACCACACACTCCAGGAAGGGGAGTGTTTGGAAATGAAGGACCAGCTCCTATGTATCAAGTTAAGAGCCAGGACAGCAGTTTGCAAACCAGAGGGGAATTCGGCAGCAGCAGAGATTCCTGGGCCCCATCTTCCATTTCTTATGTAAGAAGGGCACTTCACCACCACCCCGGCAGGTGAGAGGTGACAGAACCACGCTGGTGGTCTTTCACCGAGCCCAGCCTTCCGCTCTCAAGGCTTTCCCGAGACCCAAAGTTTGTGGGAGAAGGGCAGGGGGCTCATGGGCAGAAAGCAGGCAAGCCCTGGGTAGGAACGCTTGGTGCTGTTCCCTTCAGCCTTCAAGACCATGTGCTCATCTTGTTCCTCAGCTCCTGACTCAGAGGCTTGAGGGTTTGCCAACTGCACTGTGGCTACAGGTGGAGGGAAGCGGACTCCTTCCTCCAGGGCCCTTTGTTTCAGGAAGAAGTTTCTTTAACCCCATATGGTCCAATAGTCGTTTGCAGGAGGCCCTTTAAGGAGGGAACAAGTCAGTTACCAGCCCTAGTAGGGTTCCTCCCCACCTTCCCAAGATGGGAGAAGCCTAGGGAGGAGGATCAGTCTTAAGCTGCGTTGCATGGCTGGCGCTGGAGTGAAAACAAAACTGGGCATCGAACGTTCACTAATTAAAGACTAAAATCCAGGACACACACATGTGAAGGATTAAGAGCCCCACCTCCTTACTCCTCTGAAAAAATGGGTGGGGGATGAAATCGCCAAACCTTTCCTCTGACTCTTATCAAATCAGGAGAGGGCAGGAGAGGGTAGCTCAGGATGAGGGAATGGGGGATGGGTTATTGTAGTGGAAGGGAAAGGAAGGCAGGAATAGTTATAAATCGTCAGCTAATGAGAAATGTAAAGAGCTGACTCTTTAGGACGAAATCATGACCACAGCTGAGGATGTTTCCTTGAGGACTAACTCCTCAGGTGTTAAAACATGCAGCATCACTGGGGTGGGGAGGTCAGCAGTGCCAACCCACAGTGTGCCCTCAGCCAGGGGCTCGGGGGAGGGGAAGTTATACTGGCCACTGGCTCCAACCTGTGGTCAGTGTTGCTGCTTTCCCTGAAGATCTGGCCGAGTACCATTGCCTTTCTCTCCTAGCCCCCCTGGGGAAGAGGGACTATATTTTTACTGTACCCTAGGGGTTCTGGAAGGGAAAACTTGGGGTTAGGATTCTATGGCCTGAGAAGCCCCATCCGTAAGGGCCACAGCTGGGGAGAGGCATGGGGCAGGAGAGGGGTTGGGATTTTAGGGTGCAGCTATGCTCATGAGGTACCAGAGTCAGCATCTCACCCCTAAACTTCTCCAGTCCCGGACACAGCCTGGGACCTGGCCTTAGACTGTTGAGCAGGTGCGCCTGCCTGTTGGCTCCACCTTTGCACCTGTTGTCTTGAGGTTCGGCACAGCCCCAGGCTCTCCACCTGCTCCCGAGCCCCAGCATCTCCCTGTGACGGGTAAACTTCGTGTGCTGTGTCTCGGGTCCAGGATATGAATTGTGAGCAGGGTTCATCTATTTTAAACACAGATGTTTACAAAATAAAGAATATTTCAAGTCACAGTTGTGACTGCCTGTGTGAATCCCCGGGAGTAGATCTCACTGGGACCCTGGCAGTTCAGGGGGAGGGAGAGAGGCAGTGCTGGTAGAAGAGGTTCCAGAATCCTAAAGGAACAGCAGAAGAATGAATGGAAACAGCAAACGTCTTCCGTTTGGTGCCTTTCCTAATGCCACCTGCAGGGGAGCCCCAAGCAGAGCCCCCATTGCTCGGCAGTGGGCTCCCATTGTGGAAATAAGATTGAGTAGAGTCATTGGGGATATGCTGAATATCTATGTCTGAGGGTGTCTTTAAAACCAAGAGGTGGGGGGCTTCCCTGGTGGCGCAGTGGTTGAGAATCTGCCTGCCAATGCAGGGGACACGGGTTCGAGCCCTGGTCTGGGAAGATCCCAGCTCCACATGCCGTGGAGCAACTAAGCCCGTAAGCCACAACTACTGAGCCTGTGCGTCTGGAGCCTGTGCTCCGCAAAAAGAGAGGCCGTGATAGTGAGAGGCCCGCGCGCCGCGATGAAGAGTGGCCCCCGCTTGCCACAACTAGAGAAAGCCCTTGCACAGAAACGAAGACCCAACACAGCCAAAAATAAAAAAATAAATAAATTAATTAATTAAAAAAAAAAACCAAGAGGGTTCTCATATGCTTGGAATGTAACAGAAACAGGTCTTCCTGAAGGCATGAGGTGGGATTAAGTAATCTTTCAGAAGTTCATCCTAGCCCTGTGCTTGGATACCCCAAGGGAACAAGGCGGTCTAGAATCTTGGGGTCTGGGGACTGATGAATACTATACTCTGGGGTCCAGAGTTGATGGAAGAGGCAGAGAATGTTTGGAGGTAAAGATAAAATGAAGAAGGAAGGAGTAAAACAAGGCAGGGCAACAGTAGCCTAAGATCTTAACCTGCATTTTCCAATTTACAGAGAACTTGTAATGCTTTATCTCCTTTATCGGAACAATCAGACAATCACGTCTGTGTGAGATAAGGAAGGTGATTATCTTTATCCAAGTTCGACAGATAAGGAAACAGGTGCCTAGGGGCCCCAAGGAAGAGTGGCAGAGTCAAGGCTTAAAAGGAACAACCGGAATTGAAATCTCCAGAGGGGAAAGCTTGGCACCTCTATTTAGAAAAATCGCTACATGCAGTTCTCACTTGCAGCCAGAATTGAGAACCATCGACCTAGGCTTTCTGCCTACTAAGCCAGTGAAGTTTCCAGAACATCTACTGTCCCTGTGGAAAGCCATGTTAGTGCATGTCCAGAGTTACAAGCTTCTGGAAAGTAGGCCAGTTTGAGGTAAATCTGGAAACAAAGAGGTATTTTAGGAGAGCTTCATCAATTGTATTCAATCGTGAAAGGTGAGAACCTGGGCGACTCAAGGTGTCCTAGGTTGCCCCTGGAGAAAAGGGATGTCGTGTACCTAAGGAAGACAGCACCTCCACTCCTCAGTTCAGCGACTTCCATGGTCTTCCTGGAGAGGGGTCCCAGAAGGGCAGCCAGTAAGAGGCATCCGGAAGCCCAGAGAGTACTAGGGAAGTGCTAGGCATGCAGGTGAATCTGGCAAGTTCATGTTAAGAGTTTAGCCCATTATCAGGGCAAAGTTCTTGACTCAGTGGCTTAGGAGGCGTTTATTTGCTTTTTCTAGCAACTCCACCCAGCCTCAGCAGGGGACACACTTCCCTCTGCATTTCCTGCCACCTCTTCTAGTGGCAAAAGATTCCATTCCCACTTAGGTAATGGAGGCTTTTTTGTAGGGAGCAGCCAGTTAAGATGTATGGATTCCCGTGTTGCTATAAACAGCCATGAACAGGCTACAGAACAGAACACCTGGGTACTTCCTGGAAAGTACTTCCTCCATCTTCTCAACAAATCAGATTCTCAAGACCAGCTGCTCCCCAACCTGGCTTATTCTTTGTTCTAGGAGACAGTTCCCAATGGACACATACCTGTGAAAACACTCTCTAGTAAACAACTGCATTGTTATTGAAATTTCGCTCTAAAATCCCAAAGCCAGGTAAAGCCTAATTGCCAGCTTTAATGATGGAGAAATCCAGGCATTAAAAACAAAAAACAAAATAACAAGCCCTGATTTCTTGCATTGGTGGGTGTTTGGAAGAACGAAGTGAAGCATTAGGTCTTTCTAGTTTCTGTGGGCTTCCAGTGCTGTGCTCCCATGATAGCTCTTAGCAGGTCCCCCGATGTCCTGCAACACATTGCATGCTGGTGTTGAAAACATCGTGAGTGGCCTAGCTGGGTCTAGAACCATAGCAGCTTCGACTGCCTGCACACTTCCTTCTGTGGGGAATGACCAGCACAAGGCCCTCTGAGAAGCCTTTGGGACTGTCTTTGTCTGATAAGAGGTAGGGGCATCCATCCCCTCTGAGTTTACCCACCTGCACTGTGACTCCTCTCTGTTATCCCAGCCACAACCAACTGCATCCTCATGACCCTGTGGAGGTGGGGTGTGGGGTATTAGAGGAGATGGTACAGCGCAGGGGGCAAGGGCAGATGTGCTCTCCAGGACAAGTACCATCACTCACTGAGAGACTTTTCAAGACAAACACAGCTTCCCCTCTTCAGACTGGTGCAAGAGAGGCACTGAAAGCCATTATTTTAGAAAACCACACACCGTCCTCCTAATGGTCCCTTTGATTTTGTGCTTGTGGAAAGTAACAGCCAAAGAGAGAAATGTGAACAGTAACATGTATATTCCATTTGTAGTCTGAGTCAAGGGGACATGCGCCCAATCCTCTTCCTCATCCTTCAGCCCTCGGCAGACCCTGACCTCTCAGTTGCACAATTCAGAGCTCGGCACTCAGCAGGCGCTCAATAACTGTCTGTGCCAGGTGAAAACAATATGCTGGGGCAAGTAGGAGTCAATCTTGCATCCGTCCCTGCCTTTTTTCCTCCCCGTCCAACCTTTGGGGCTCTGGTTTCCTGCAAGCAGTGAATTATTCATGTCTGCTCAGAGATATCACATTGGCCCTTCCTAGGTTGCCAACAGGGTGGAGCAGGGAGGTGGCTTTGTTCAGAGTCTGTAAATAGGAGGAGCGACCTTCCTGTTTGAACAGCACTTACGGGTAGGTGACTTTTTGCTAAGTCATCCTGAGGATGCTCAAAGTCCCTTTGTGAGGTCCTTCCTGGCTCCTCCTTCCTCCCACCCCTTTAACAGACCCTTAAGTGGGGCCACACTGCTCTGCCACTCACTCCGCACTCGCACCATGGCTTACGTTGCCAAGTCCTTCTACGACCTCAGTGCTATCAGCCTAGACGGGGAGAAGGTAGATTTCAATACATTCCGAGGCAGGGCAGTGCTGATTGAGAACGTGGCCTCGCTCTGAGGCACAACCACCCGGGACTTCACCCAACTCAACGAGCTGCAATGCCGCTTTCCCAGGCGCCTGGTGGTTCTGGGCTTCCCTTGCAACCAATTTGGACATCAGGTGAGACGTCCCTGGTATTGTACCCAAGGAGTTGGGTTGCTGCAGCTTCAGTGGGCTAAAGAGAGGGGGAGGACGACTATGTGTGTTGAGTGTCTTGAATCGTGGGGTATGTTTTGTTAATCTAGGTCTTTAGGTGCATGCGAGTACCAGGGGGAAGTCAGTATGATTCTGTCTGTGATAGAACACCAAACGTATGGATTTTTATGGTTTCTTGTCTTCCCACTACACTCCATGAGGGCTGGTACCAGGTCTGTTTTTCTCTCCATTGTATCCTCCGTGCCTGGGTATAGAAGGCACTCATTAAATGTTTGTTGAATGAATGACTGGAGGAAATAGAAGGTCAAGAATCAAACTAGGATTGAACTCACTCAGGAGACCTTCATTTTCACTACATTTGATTCTGCTACCTAATAGCTCTGTGCCCCAGGAAGAGTCACTCAATTTTTCTGTTTTGGTTTCCTCTTCTATAAACTAGGGATAATACCACTTATCTGATAGGATTATTGTGAGGTTGTGGGGATAAGAGCTACAAAAGTAACTTGAAAAGTATAGAGTAATACGCAAATGTAAGTAGCTTTACTATTTAGATTGAAAGGTTTTGTTTGTTTGTTTAAAATCAGCCAAGTGGAGAGTGAATTTGGGGGAAGGTAAAAGGGTTTGCAAAGTGTACGTGTCTCCTCTGGGCATCACACGTGCCTCTCTGTCCCTGATTAATGGGTCAAGTTGTTATAGATCTTCAGCCCGCACACCTCAAGTTATCTTTCAGGGATTCTTATATTTTCAGTTAGGATTTTTTTTTTTTTTTTAAATTTTTTGCAGTACGCTGGCCTCTCACTGTTGTGGCCTCTCCCGTTGTGGAGCACAGGCTCCGGACGCGCAGGCTCAGCGTCCAAGGCTCACGGGCCCAGCCGCTCTGCGGCATGTGGGATCCTCCTGGGCCGGGGCACGAACCCGTGTCCCCTGCATCGGCAGGCGGACTCTCAACCACCGCGCCACCAGGGAAGCCCGCACTTAGGATTTAAATAGCACAAGCAGGCAGAATGTCCTCCAATTATAATCCCTTGGGTTCAATTCACAGTGGCATGAAGGCAAGGAAGAGATTATCAGAGATATAGGCAGGAAGGCTGAAATGTCATTGGCTGTGACAAACCTAGCCCAAACCATGAGTGCTCTCACTGTTCCTTCCTTGCCTCAGTTCTGTTTCTAGGCTTGGCCAGGGAAAGAGAGACAGAAAAGGTAAAACCTCTTCAGAGGGGTCTCTCTGGCCCTACAGATGCCTCCTTCCATCACTTCAGGCCAGCCAGTTGCTGGAGGGAATGCGTAACCTACCAGTAGCCAGCAGGCCTTTTGCATTAGGAGATAAGATGTCTAATAGCCATCAACTCTGGGCTCAAGATGTCATGATGGCCTGGAACTGACTGTACTAATTGGTTCTAGTAGGTCAGAGGCAGGAACTTCTTCCCCTGAGGGAGATATATGACTCTTAGACTTGGCGGATGGGGGTGGAAAATAAGGGTTTCCATGGGTCTTTGTGGGCTGTCAGGGGTGGGGAATGCTAAGTGGGGATAGGACAGTGCTGGCAGCGGGGAGGAAAGACAGGCAACAGGTTGAGATCTAAAGCATCCTAGCTGAGTACAGCAAGTGAGCGTGAGGTGCAGGAAGCTAAGTGAAAGGAACGATAATTACACATTCACAACTTTTGGTCCTTAAGCACTTATTTCCTTAACTTCCCCTTCCCCTGGCCTATTCCAGAACACTAAACCTTCAATCCTATTTAATTCATGCCTGTTGGTCATGAAGTAATTCCGTTTACAGTACGTTCATTGTTGTCTCTAACCTACTTTGCCTCTATGGCACCTGAATACTAGTCTTCCTTGGATGGGGTTTTCCTTCATCAAAGCTTCCTCCTACTTGTACTTTAGATCTAGGACAAGATGAAAGGAAGAAGCTATAAATCCCATTCTTCTAGACCTCAGTTTCACCTTTCCTTTGAGGAGCTGAGTAGGGCAGAGGCCAAGGCTAGATTCAACACTCAGAGGTAATTAGAAGAAAGACAGGCAAGGCCAGGGCAAAAGGAAAGGGAAGGTGGTGGCAGGGTGTGTGTGTGGGTGTGCATGTATGTGTGGGTGCATAAGTGGAAGGAGGGTTCTAGGCAATATGACCTGAGCCTCCTTTCCCTTTCTTTCTACTGCCCAGAACTCAAGGTTCCTTGAAGCTTCAGACAGATACCCTAAGCATTGCTCAGGGTAGATCGGAGAGAGAAGTGACAGCTCAAAAGCTCTATATCTTTCAGTACAAGAACAGCCAAGCTAGGGTCTGTGAGAACTTTCAGAAATGGCCTAGCAAACCATCAGACAATAGCTGTGAGAGGGAAAACTCCGAGTCAAGAGTAGGGCAAAGCGAATGAAGAAGGAAAGAGAGGGAACGGGGTAGGGGGGTGGGGGTGGGGAATACATAATAGAAAGAATGATCCTGGGGAGTACAGGAGGGTGACTTTGTAGATCCTTCGTAGCTCCTTCATCTCTTGCGTTTCCCAAGCTCTTTGTCTCTTTTCTCCCCCAGGAGAACTGTCAGAATGAGGAGATCCTGAACAGCCTCAAGTACGTCCGCCCTGGGGGTGGATTCCAGCCCACCTTTACCCTTATCCAGAAGTGCGATGTGAATGGTCAGAATGAGCATCCTGTCTTCACCTACCTGAAGGATAAGCTCCCCTACCCTTACGACGACCCGTTTTCCCTCATGACCGATCCCAAGTTCATCATTTGGAGCCCTGTGCACCGCTCAGATGTGTCTTGGAACTTTGAGAAGTTCCTCGTCGGGCCAGAGGGGGAGCCCTTCCGACGCTACAGCCGCACCTTCCCGACCATCAACATCGAGCCTGACATCAAGCGCCTCCTCAAAGTTGCCATATAAACACCAGCAGATCTCCTACTTTCTTTTGCCCCTGAGTGTCTTTCCTGAGCATTCAGTGTGCCCTCAGGAGACTCTGCTGGGCCCGGGCTTTCCCTTCAGATCAGTCCCCTTCATTGAAGAGCCTTGCCTTTCTGGTCTGCCTGTTTCCTTTCCTTCCCCCCAAACTTCTGGTTGGTGATTCAACCTGGGGCTCCAAGACGGATGGGCTCTGAGCCTTCACAGAATGATGGCACCTTCCTAAATCTGTATGGGAGGTGTCTGAGAAGTGTGAGGGTCCAGAGCCAGCCTTCTGGCTGAGTCCAATAAAGGGCAGGTGTGGAAACGGCCAGGCTCTCTGTGTCTCTTCCTTGACGGAGGTGGGAGGGACGGTATAAAACTGCAGGTGGGACGGAGGGGCTGGCAGCACACAAAGGCTGAGGAGAGGGAGGCTCCGATCAAGGGGACACTCCAATTACTGTCTGGAAAGCAGGCTCAGGTCACGGTCTGGGTGGCAGGCGGAGTTTCGGGAAATGTGAATTATTACTTTATGGCTCTTCTTCAGAACTGGGGAAAGGAGGTGATAAGGAGAAGAAAGGGGAAGAAAAGTGGAGGAAGCACTGGGAAGTCAGAGGATTCCAATCAGGAACATGTCACTTTCACTGTGGGTACTGGGCTAAATGTTACCTACACCTTGAGAAGTTGAACTTAGTCCACTTTAATGACAGCAAGGGCGTGGAGGGTACAGTTGCTCGGAACACAAAGAGCACTTTACCCATTTCCTGATCACCTTGTGCAGTAATGTTTGTTTTAGATCCTTTGTTAGATTGACTCTCCCTCCTTTTTAAAGTTCACCTTCCACCCCTGTCTTTCTCACACTCACAAATTCACAAATGCAGGAACAAGACAGACAAGTTTAGGCATGAATGAGTGGTTTCACTTTTTTTTTTGTGGTACGCGGGCCTCTCACAGCTGTGGCCTCTCCCGTTGCGGAGCACAGGCTCTGGACGCGCAGGCTCAGCGGCCATGGCTCACGGGCCCAGCCGCCGCTCCGCAGCATGTGGGATCTTCCCGGACCGGGGCACGAACCCGTGTCCCCTGCATCGGCAGGCGGACTCCCAACCACTGCGCCACCAGGGAAGCCCCGGTTTCACTTCTTCCATGAGGGTGGGGATGTGAGAGGGCCTCCCTTCAGACAGTCATACTGTTTATAACCCGCCAACACGATAGCTGTTCTGTGAGAACAGAGTTCTGCCGAATGGCTCTGAAGGACAGTGCCCCAGATTCCTCACCTAGTACAGGCATACTCAAAAGCACCACCAAGACAAGGTCCTATCATGCTCTAGAAAAGACACCAGCTGACAGGCCACTGCCCTCTCATTTTGTCCCACAAACCTCTTCTTGGAAACTTCTCATTTTGCCCTTCTTTCTTTGATCACTAGATGGAATATTTTACTTCTCTTCACTGAAGCCCTGAAGGGACAGTTCTCCAAACTGGACACACAGCTTGAGAACCCCAATGCTGAGGGGAAAATGCTGAGGGATGTTCCCCATAACTATTTCCCAAGCTCTTGCGTCATTTGAGAAGTAAATGTGGAATAGAGGTTAAGGGTCCCTACCGTCTGACCTTCTACTAAAGCTATGTCATCAATGGTGCTTTATTTCAAAACGGTAACCTGAGTGGTATAGTGGGAATCCCCTGGCATCCTTCTGCAGACTTTCTGCTAAATTAAGGCCATCCTTAATTTGACTCTTGAGAACTCAAGCCCTTCAAGATTCCTACTGTCAGAGCCAAGAGCTGGGGTATGGGTTTGTGGGCAGGACCAAGCATTGATTTTAGAGCAGTGACTGCAGAGACAAGCTGCTTCCCTGAAGAAATGAAATCAGAATTCACGTGGGATGCTGGCATGATTTGTTCATCATCTTTACAGTGCTACTGCCTGTCATGATGTCGAACAGCAGCGTCAGCTATCCTGGATGCTGGTATTACGGCACAGGCAGCTTAGGGCCTGATATGCCAGAACAATGTGTTGGGTCTTCCCCAGGAGGCTCAAGTTGAGAGAATTATTTAGAGACTCCCAAAGGAATGGGAATTACAGTATAAGTGATTCTGCAGAGACAGTCAGAAAGGGCCTTAATGCTAGGAAGAGGGCTCCTCACTTGGTCAGGGAAATGCTGAAATTGTTTCCTTTTCTTTATTCCTCTTCTTGTTGGTCCCCTTTACATCCTCAGAAGTATCAGCTTATGGTCATAAACAGACACGGCAAAGCTTAATATAATCACCCACTTTCCTCAGCTGTTATCATTATTCCTGTTACAAAACAAAGCTTTTCCCTGATGTCAACAACTTTGCTCACTCAGTTCAGAATGTCTGAGATATGAATAGGAAAAAATTCTGTTTTAATGCCTGACCCTTAAGTTTTGATTTCATAATGAGAAGAACTGAAACCATCTCATTCTGTCTAGAACTTTATATGCCTTCCAAAGCATTTTATATTCATTATTCATTTGGATCTTCTAACAATACTGTGAAGGAAGTATAACATCAATTTATACTAGTCCAATTTTATAGAAAGGGGACAATAAAGTCCAGAATGACACTTTACTTAATGGTTATACTGCTACCAAATGGCAGAGGCCTAAATGCCAGGTTTTATGACACCCAAGCCAGAATTCTTTCAACTATGCAAGGTAAGATATTCTAAGATCCCTTTGGAGTAACTGAAACCATTCTATTTATATTAAATAAAGTCCACACTTTATTCAGATTTCCCTAGTTTCACCAAATGTTCTTTTTCTGGTGCAGGATCCCATCTGGGATACCACATTACACTTAATAGTCATGCTTTTTTTCGCTGTGAGAGTTCCTCAGACTTCCTTGTCTTTGATGACCTTGACAGTTTTGAGGAGTACTGGTCAGGTATTTTCCTCAATTCAGATTCCTCTCTCAAATGGGATTTGTCTGAAGTTTTTCTCATGATTAGACTGGGGTTACGGGTTTTGGGGAGGAAGACCACAAAGGCAAAGTGTCATTCTCATCACATCGTATCAAGAGTAATGCTATCAACGTGGCTCATCACCAATGATGATAATCTTGATCACCAGGCTAGTGTTCGTCAGGTTTCTCAGGGAAGTAAAAGTTAAAGTCACTTTTCCCCCTTTCCATACTATACTCTTTGGAAGGAAGTCACTATACAAACCCATACTTAAGGAGTGAGGAGTATCTACATACATTACTTGAAATTTTTCTGCGTGGGGGATTTGTCTGTTCTCTCCAATATATGTATTTATTTATTCAGTCATTCATTTATATCAGTATGGACTCATGAATATTTATAGTTTGGTTTATAATCCAATACTACTTTATTTTGTTGCTCAAACTGTTCCAACTTTCGTCTCTAGGAGCTCCTTCAGCTGGCCCTTCTGTCCCTTTGACATACTCCCAATCATTGTGATTTTTCATTTCAGCACTTCGCTTTTTTGTGGCTCAAGATGCTCCAAGCTCATCCTGTGTATTTACTGCCCCAGCCCTAGACTCAGTCATTTCCCCAAGGAGTCCTAATTCCTTTTATTGGAACCAAGATCTGGGCACTAGATGTGCTTTCCATCCTAGTTATTTTTCAGCCACATAGCTGCTAACAAAGATGCTTCATTCTGGCTGCACTGATGTGCACTGGGAACTTTAGCAGAAAAGCTCAGCTCTAGAGAACAGCAATCCCCTAAATTACTTATTCTTTCTAACTTTTTTTTTTTTTGGCCGTGCAACTTGATTTATGGGATCTTAGTTTCCAGACCAGGGATTGAACCCGGGCCATGGCAGTGAAAGCGCCGAGTCCTAACCACTGGACCGCCAGGGAAGTCCCACTTTTTCTTTCAGAGAATAGGTAAGCCTAAGCAGAAAAAAATAATATGCAAATAATTTCCATTATAAACTAAGTTAGACAAACCATCAGGCTTGCTGTATTGTAAACCAACACAACATTGTGATTACAGAGCTGCAGAAGGATCCTTAGAATAACAGAGTCATTTGTCGGGGGTCGTCAGGGAGAATACTGATTGTATCTTCAGCTTTACCACATAACAGACACAGCATGGTATACTCCTAGAACAAGATAAAGTGCACAATTACCTTGAGGAACTGGGAGAAAGATGCTTCATAACTTTCTCTGGTAAAACCATTCTCTGTAAATTGTCATGGATATGGTGTCTGTACATTAGATCAATTTCTTCAACACCTATAAGCAATGTCTTAGGTTTAGTCTGTGTATCCCAGAGCCTTCTGTTTATATAAATTGAATACATGCTGACGCTCTATTTACTATGTATACAAGAATGTCACCTTGGAAATGCATGGCTATTTCCTGGACTTAGAAAACACACATACTGGGCTTACTTAGTGCTGCTATTTAAAGTAATGAAGCAATTTGAGTGTGGGCCCCTGAGGACAAATTCCTGTTCTTAGAGCCGTTCCTTTCTAGAATATTCAACACTAATAAGCAACAGAAATGAGTTTTAAAACAACAAAAAAGGAAAAAAATTTCCAAACCCAAAGAGCTATTTTTATCTACCCCAGAAAAAATAAACAATTATGTTAAATCCATTAGTATGTTATGTCTCATATTTAGATAGCTAGTTGTCTAGAATTTGATCTATATAAGGAGTTTTTTGTTTCTTGGGTTTAACAAATGTCCAGACTGGTGACAAAAGTTATTTTGTTTTAGGCAAAAATCCTTAGGGCAAAGTCCTGTTCTTATAGCTGTTCCTGTCTAGAATATTTAATATGGTCATAAACTACAGAAACATATTTCTTTCAAAACTTTTACTCTAAAGCTTTTTATCTTCTTTAGGAAAACAAGCATCTATACTAAATCTATTAGTATTCCCACATCTGACTTTGAGATTGTTGGCTGCCTGGAAATTGATCAGTCAAGGCAGTTTGTGTTTCATGGGTCTCTCACTAGAGAGAGGGTCACGGAGATAAACAGTGACTACAGTACAAAGACTCAGAACCAGGCAACTGCCTTTCCATTTCCTACTAGAGAGTTCAGCAGGGAGACCTAGTTGTAGTAGTGGAAAGACTGTTTCTTAAAGACCACATTTAATTTTTTTTTTTTTTTTTTTTTTTTTGGCGGTACACGGGCCTCTCACTGTTGGGGCCCCTCCCGCCGCGGAGCACAGGCTCCAGACGCGCAGGCCCAGCGGCCACGGCCCACGGGCCCAGCCGCTCCGCGGCACGCGGGATCCTCCAGGACCAGGGCACGAACCCGCGTCCCCTGCATTGGCAGGCGGACTCTCAACCACTGCGCCACCAGGGAAGCCCTAAAGACCACATTTAATTTTAAAGTCTATTCTACACAAACAGTAGAAACACAGGCTATAGCTCAGCAAACAAATATGAGTCTCATGAATCAAAAACAAAATTAAAATCTACTCTCTCCAAGGTTTTACTGCTTTCAAATCCTACTTTCACCTACCAGACATTACTAGTAGGATGTCACCCTCTCACTGGAAATGAAGAAAAAAGTAATAAAGTCAAAATGGGAAAATGTGTGAAGCTAGACAACTATTTGAGTTTTCAACCAATCTATCCATTGACAAGTTTTTATTAAGTGCCTAAAGGCTCTGCAATGTGCCAGGTGCACCGGTAGACATGAGAGAAGGCAAGGACAAAGTCTGACCTTGCAAAACTTACAGTCTAACTTGGGAGAAAGGAAAAACCTAACACATGGTATAATCTGGAAAGGCTGTTAAATCATTAAGACTGATTACACCTGTAATCTTTAATTTATAGGCAGTCTGGAATCCAAATTTCATTGTAGGTCAATTATTTGGAATTCAGAAGCAGTTTCCCACAGAGGTAACGTTGCACATGGCAGTTAGGTTCCCAGAGAAATCCAGGAAGTCTTTAAAATGTATACTGCACAAGTACTATAGAATCTAACCACATATAGCAGTGCTTCTGTGGGAAAATATGTCTAGAATTCTCACTTGGGATGCCAGGAACACATTCTCACTTGGGATGCCAGGAATATGGTTGGATCAGGACATCCTTCACCCAAACTGACCAAGTTAGGAGAATCAGAATTCCCCCCAGTCATTCATGGAGACCTTCAAAGGCTCCACCTGGGCAAAGTCTGAGGGTAGAGATTTGGAAGGAAAGGTGGAGTGGGTGGAATCACCCTCGGGCAAGATCAGATCCTTGTTTTATGCTGAGGGTCCCATGGGCCTTTTCCCTCTATTATTACCTGCTAGTTCTGACCCTTAGTCCTCTCCTTCCCTGGTCCACAGAGGAACAGGGAGCAGTCTCACAGTTTTCCTCTTGTTTCCTGAGGCAAATATATAGTCCTTTTAATGGATTTTAGGGTGATATAAAAAATACCAGATACCTGTAATCATTTATAATTTATTTTCTGTTTAAACTCTGTACTTATGTCTCTATTTCCCCTCTACTCTTGCCATCAGAAAATCTTACTTTGTTTAACAATGGTTTTGTTAAAAATGAATTTGTTTAAAAACAGAATCTTTATCTTTTAGAGATTCATATTGAAATATTTACAGAAGTAGTAATATGTTTGGGATTTGCTCCAAAGTAATCCTGTGGGGAGATGTGGAAATGGTGAGGTACAAATAAAGCAAACTGAAGCTGGGTATTGGAGATTAATACACTATTCTGCCTACTTTTGATTATGTTTAAATTTCCCATAAAACATTTAAAACAAAACAAAATATTACCGATGGTGGGAATCCCATCTTGAACCTCAATGGCTGCTGGAATAAGATGGGGGCTGGAATGGGGTGGGGCTGAGGAAAGTAAGTCACAGCAGCTGAGTATGAAGAATTCTTGGGGTCATCAGACTAAGATGGAAGTTACCAGCTGGCCAGTCACAGGAGTCGGGGCCTGCTGTAGGTACAAGAAGAGCTCAGAAAAGGGAGAAAGCAGTATGGGCTGAACTATTAAGAATAAGAAGGAGATAGAATTTAAGTTCAGCTTGAAAGAGGTAAGATTTAGTTGGCTTGAAGGTAGTGAAAGGGACACGTTAAGGACAAAGCACGAATAAAGACAGTGATATGGAATAGAGCAAGCACATCGCATATGGAGTAGCAGAGGAGTGACAGGATGATGTGTTTCCAGAAGATTAATTTGAGGGCAGTAGGCACGACTATACTGTGGGGACTGCTGCAGTAATTTAGGTTTCAGCAGTATGGTCCGTGATACGAGGGGTGGCAGTGGAGACAGACAAAAGCAAGAGAAACTAAGGAAGAAAGGAGGGCAGGGAGGGCATTAGGGTTAAAGAAGGAGATCCAGGAGATATCCGATGGGTTTCATCAGGCACTGAGGGTGCGTGTGCTCAATGTCTGGGGGAGTACAGAGAAGGTTCCTAGACCAGAGACCAAAGCTCAGGGGAAAAGCAGTTAGGGAGAAACAGGAGAGGAAACCAGAGAGTAAGCAAAGGAACAGTCAAAATGATTTTAAAAGAAAGAAAAAAGTCTAGATCTATGGACCCCAGGGGAAGAAATGCTTCAAAAAGACGATGGTGGGCTTCCCTGGTGGAGCAGTGGTTGAGAGTCTGCCTGCCGATGCAGGGGACACGGGTTCGTGCCCCGGTCCGGGAAGATCCCACATGCCGCGGAGCGGCTGGGCCTGTGAGCCATGGCCGCTGAGCCTGCGTGTCCGGAGCCTGTCTCTGCAATGGGAGAGGCACGCATACCTCAAAAAAAAAAGACAATGGTTATCAAAACCAGATCCAGAAGAGATATTAAGAGAAAGAAGAACTGAGGCAAGGTCACAGGATTTGGCCACCTTATAGGAAATCTATGAGAGAACAGTTTTAGTAAAGTGAAAATGAAAACCAGTTTGTAGGTTGTTACGAGGAGCACAGGGAAATAAGGGAAATAGGGTAAAGAGGTACTCAAGGAAAGAAGCAAAAGGAGAGATGATCAGAGGATGAATCAAAGAGGCAGCTGAGTGAAACAAAAGGATTGTAATTTATTTCTAACAAATAAAGAAGAACTAAATATATTTAATGTAAAAATGCTTTAAATCTCACAGAGAAAAGAGGATGCTAGGAAGAGAGAAGATAACATGAGATTCCTGAGGAAATGCAGTGGGGGTAGCCATAGAGAGGAGGAAATAAAAATCTCTACTACAGGAGGGAAGGAAGAGAGTCTAAAGTTGGGGCAATGCTATGAATAGTGTGCAAAAGGAGAGTAGTGAGAAATGAGGGAAAGGGAGGCTGGCCAGCCCAGCAAGAACCTTGGGATGGGGAGCTTGGATATTATACTGTAGCTGAAGGTGAACTACAGAAAGGCCAATGAGGTAGTCTGAAAGCATTATTTTAAGAAAAATATGCTGGTGGCAGAATATAGAATATGGGGGCGGGGGAGTGGATGTTGGGAGAGAAAGGACTGGTGGTGGAGAGTCTAGTTTAAGAGTTTTTTCCAAGAGAATTCCACACTATATAGGCATTGTGACTATAGCCATCTTCCTTTAGCTTCTTCCTACCCCAAAGGAACTTCTGGGGAGCTTTGAAAATGTCTGTGCTCAGTCATAAAGGAAAATCAGCTAGACTGTGGTCTCATGGCAGTGACACACAATGGCTCAATTAGGGTATAAACAGGCAATCTCAATATCCACTTACAGACTCTAAAAAGCTCACAGGAGCTTCAGGAACTGCTGCAAAATAGCTACAAGCCCTCCTTTCCTCCCATGAATGGACAGAGCTGCTTGTTTAAGCCCCCGACATGTTCATTCCCCTATTTGGCCACTATTCATTCACTGACATCTCGATTTTGCCGTAAGTGACATCTATCATATAAGTATCTTTGAGGTATAATTTTTGGATCCTGGGGAAATGTGGTCAGGATGTTGTTAAGATGGACCACAAGATATTAGACCAGATTCTGACAGGTGACTAAGTGCCTTCTTTCACACTGAAATAAGAATGAATGAAAGTGGTTATACTATTTTATAAGATTCTGCTGTAGAAGATTTTTTTCCCCCTAATTATATAGTACCACCCAAATTTAAAGGATTAAAAAAAATTCCCTTGCCTATTAAAACTCTTACCTCACATTTATATCCTCTGGATGACCATGTAGTTCACACTAAATAAGTAACTCAATCTGAGGGCTTGAAAGCGGAGGCAGTGAGGGACAGATACAGGTGTGTCCTCATGCTTTCCAGTTTGCCCTTGGCTCTCCCTCACTGTCCAGCTTTTCTTCCTGACCATTAGACCTGTGAATCTTCAGCAACTTCAGGCCTACACCAGCCTGTAGAATTTTGTAGAATTCTTCACATGCTCTCACAATTGTATAAGGACTAATCCTTATACTACATCCCTATTTTCTATCCTTATATGGTTCAGCTTCTCTCCTCCAACCATGATACACCTATCCTGTCATTTTACTTATCAAATAATATTAAAATATCCTATTGCAATTGAGACTACAGAGTTGCTTGACTCTACAGGTCTATAAGAGAAACAAAGATAATCTCGTTAGCATGATTTCCACACTCAGCAAGTATGGTGGCAGTGGGCAGGCCAACACTTAAAGCCAAGAATTGTGCAATCATGTAACTGGGTAGAGAAAAAAGAGGCACAATAGTAACCTCATATGAAGCCACAATGTGCTGTTCTTTACAAGCAAAATGAGATATCATTTGTAAGGCATGTGTTTTGCTTTGTGACTGTTGTGAAGACAGGTTTGAACAGATCCACCCACATCTGAAGTGTCTCTCAACTTACACAAGTGGAAGACAGGGATGGTCTCCTCTAAGATTCATTGGTACTTCATTTATGAAGACTATACCTAGATTTTTCAAGGGTACTCTTATTGTTCCCCTCCCCCCGCAATAACATACCCACATTTATACATTTACCTGAAATTCATCCATGATACTGAACGTATACTCATGCCTGGCTATTACATGATGACAATTCCTACAAAGATCTGCTGAAACAGAGAAAGACTTAATTAAGTCTTAGAAGGTGTAAAATTTACTTAGAAGTAATTTTACTTAGAAGTAAAATTTTACTTAGAAGTAAAATTTCTAGTCTTAGCATAGTATTGCTTTGAAAGAATCTTAACTCTGTCATATTTAACACAGCAGGAAACCCATTATAATATCTACCTTGATAAAAAATCCAGACTCTGTCACACAGCAACACTATATAATTAAGAGCCTGAACTCAGAGACTTAATGTGCATATATTCATTCCTATTGAAAGCTCTCTAAGGTAATCAATTAACGGATATGTAAGTGTGTTTTTGAAACTAGCTGGACCTTTCTAACTATGTAGGAGCTTTTTTTCTCAGGAATGATAGAAATTGTGCTACTAACCAATCATAAACAAAAAGCTAACACTAGATGTTAAATTGAATTTAGCAGTAACAAAAGGCTCTAGTAAAAACAATACAGTAATAATAACTATGATACATTGGTGCTTAATGTGTGCCAGATACTGTTTTAAATACTTTGTAACTGTTTATTCACTTAATGTTCTCAGAAACCCAATGAGGTAGATACTACTGTTATGTTTGTAGGGATAAGGAAACAAAGGCACACTATGGATAAGAACTAGGAAGACCACAGCTGAGCTACAAAGTGTTGGAATCAGAATTCAAACCCAAGCTTTCTTGCTCCAGAGCCCTTGCTTTTGACCACTATCCTCTACTACCTGGAAAAAAATTGAGTTTAAAGGGGTACATGATACAGGAAAGAAAAAGATTCTTCTAATTTAGAACATTTTTCCATAGTCTGACTCTATTCTAAAGGCTTAGTGTCTTTCGCACCTTTCTTTCAAAATATCATTATTTGCACATTTAATCCTCATATAGTCAGAACATACCAAAAAATCAGGAGACAAGCAAAAAGCAAATGTGAACAATTTAAATAGTTGCCATAAGATCTGGGCACGAAAGTGCACATATACTTAATTTACTTGTAGAGATTTTTAGTGCCAACCTCAGAACTTATTTATTTTTATTATAGTTATTTGATTTCCTAGTATCAAGGATAAGGAATAGCATATGAAGGTAGCATACTTAATACTTACAGTAGCAAAAGAAAGAAACTATAAACTGACAGTAACAAAAGAGACAAAAGCTATAAAAGCAGAAACAAGACTAAAAAAACCAGAACCATTTAGTATAAGGGCAAACAGCCCTAAACACTTTAATAGCTGTTGGAGCACATCACTGTATTTATTATATTATAGTAGAAAGTCAAAATTCACATGGAAGACCCTAAGTTAAAAAAAAAAGTCCCTATATCTTGTTTCAGAAGACACAGTCTTTAAAGATAAACAAAAGAAAATTGGTGCCTGAATCATAAGCTTCAGTTATCTGCAAAAGTCATTTATGTGGAATATCTGATGATGCTACATAAATGAGATGTGACCAACATTTTCCTTTTAAAAAACTAACTAGTGATTTTGTGTTGCAATATGATAGTGAAACAGGCCTCATAAGACTTTGTGCAACCTAACTCCCAAAAGCTGATACCTGCTAACGGGCTCAGATGGAAAAAAATCTACTTACGATCATAGGTAACTATTTCTTCTCCATCTTCCTCTTTCAAAGATTTGTTTGTGATCAGCATAAAGTCCCGCTTACTGCACACTGCACAGCCTATAAAGTTCAGCAAGAAAGATCCATTCTCCAGGCAGATATTACCCTAAAATAAGAAAAACAGAATTTAATTTTCTTTTTTGAGGGGATTTTAATTTTCTTATATTTCAAAATCCTTGGTGAAAATGATTAATAGACTTACAGTCTCTAAAGACAAAAAACATGGCCAGAATTTACTTGCTTGAAGTGTACACCAAGTAATTTTTGAAATTACTAGCTTTCCTCTAGAAGTGTTATTCATAGTAAATAAAACTGAAGAAGTGTTAGAGCTTAGGACTGCAACTGTGTTTAAGAGGACTAAATGCAAATGGATATTTAGAAACAACTTAATGAAGTCTTAATACAACATGTGAAAACGAAAAATCAGAAAAATCTAATAGCCAACACTATTAAATGAGGTATCATATTATAAAGCTAGAATGAAAATTCAATCAAAATGGAAACACTGAGCCAATGATAAAAATGATCTTATCCACTGTGATGCTCAGTTGACTGTTGAAACAGCATTTTTTCAAGCCTTAAAAATACCACAAAATAAACAAAGAGAAATAAACTCTCAGCTCTATAGATGTCAGTCACTAGGATATGTGTGATTCAGGCAGAAAAGGTAAGTTCCTCAATTCATCAGATTGACACCATGGCATTTAAAAGAGAAAGGGTTTTACTTGTCACTAAGAAACTGTAAACAACATACACTCCTGGCTCAAGGGAGGTCTTTGCTAAAGGCTTACTAATAATTGTTCAGAACTTAAAGTCACTTCATAAACTACCTAGTTCTACTCATTTCTTTATTTTTTTAATTTTTATTTTATATTGGCATATAGTTGATTAACAACGTTGTGTTAGTTTCAGGTGTACAGCAAAGTGATCCAGTTATACGTGTATCTATTCTTTTTCAAGTTCTTTTCCCATTTAGGTTATTACAGAATGTTATTTCTTTTTTTAAAATTATAGCTGACTTAAAATATTATAATTAGTTTCAGGCATGCAACATACTGCTTCAATATTTTTGTAGATTACACTCCATATAAAGTTATTATATAATATGGGTTATATTCCTTCTGCTGTACATTACATCCTTGTAACTTATTCATTTTATACCTAGTAGTTTGTACCTCTTCATCTCCTTTACGTCCTCCCATCCCTCTCCCCTCTGGTAACCACTAGTTTGTTCCACGAATCTGTGAGTTTGTTTCTGTTTTGTTTTGTTCATTCGTTTGAATAAACAAATTTATCTATTTTAATATTTATTTAAATATTTATTTATTTTGGTTGCACCGGGTCTTAGTTGAGGCACATAGGATCTTCGTTGTGGCATGTGGGTTCTTTAGTTGTGGCATGTGGGCTTCTTAGCGGCAGCATGTGGACTCCTAGTTGCGGCATGTATGTGGGATCGCCAACCAGGCATGGAGCCCGGGCCCCCTGTATTGGCAGTGTGGAGTCTCACCCACTGGGCCACCAGGGAAGCCCCTGCTTGATTTTTTAGATTTCACATATAAGTGAAAACATACAGTATCTGTCCTTCTCTGACTTATTTTGCTAAGCATAGTACTCTCCAGGTCCATCCATGTTGTCGCAAATGGCAAAATTTCATTCCTTTTTATGGCTGAGTAATAGATATTGTATATATATACTACATCTTCTTTATCCATTCATCTGTGATGGACACTTAGGTTGCTTCCACATCTTGATTATTGTAAGTGATGCTGCTATGAATACTGGGGTGCATATATCTTTTTGAATTAGTGTTTTCATTTTCTTCAGATATACACCCAGGAGTGGACCTGCTGGATAATATTGTAGTTGTATTTTTAAGTTTTTGAGGACCCTCCACACTGTTTTCCATAGTGGCTGTACCAATTTACATTCTCGCCAACAGTGTACTGGGGTTTCCTTTTCTTCACGTCCTCGCCAACACTTTATTTTTTAAGTGGCATGGGTCACATCTAGGCTTCCACCATGCTTCTATCAGCCAGACTTGCATTTAATTAAATTAAATTAATTAATTTATTGGTTGCACCACACGGCATATGGGATCTTAGTTCTCAGACCAGGGATTGAACCCATGCCCCCTGCAGTGGAAGCATGGAGTCTTAACCACCAGCCAGGGAAGTCCCACCAACACTTATTATTTGTTGTCTTTTTGATAATAGCCATTCTGACAGGTGTGATGCAATTTGCATTTCCCTGATGATTAGTGATGTTGAGCATCTTTTCATGTGCCTGTTGGCCATGCCTTTCTTTGGAAAAATGCCGATTTAGGTCCTCTACCAATTTTTTTTTTTTTTTTTTTTTGCGGTACACGGGCCTCTCACTGTTGTGGCCTCTCCCGTTGCGGAGCACAGGCTCCGGACGCGCAGGCCCAGTGGCCATGGCTCACGGGCCCAGCCGCTCCGCGGCATGTGGGATCCTCCTGGACCGGGGCATGAACCCGCGTCCCCTGCATCGGCAGGCAGACCCTCAACCACTGTGCCACCAGGGAAGCCCCTATTTTTTTTTTTTTTTGATAGTAGTTCAACCTCATTTCTGACCAACAAAAAAACTGAGATATTTTTAATAGTTAATGTGACTAAAAACCATTCAAACTAATGCATTTCTCCAATGCAGCTATGTGCCTGATACTGTGCAAAGCATGGTGGAGGATTCCGAGGACTGCAGGATGAGTCACAGACGTTTCTACCTTCAAGGAGCTTATGAAGTATGAGGGATTTAAAACCCATCTTAACCAATGCCACAGTGGAGCCTTCCTGGATTCCCAGCACCACCATTAACTAAGTGCCTTCGAAGTGCTATGTAGTAAGAGGTTAACTCTGGTGGGGGGAAATCAAACTAACTTTGCAGTTTGGAGATACTAAAACATAGGCACATCAACATAACTACTAAAAGGGAAAAAAAGCCTTGGGATTAAAGTATAAATTTCCAGCTATTAAGAACAAGTGCTTTGATTTTTTTAAAAAATAAACTTTACTGAGGTATAATTTACACACAATAAAATCCACACATTGTAAGGGTATACATGAAAGAATTTTAACAAATGTATATACCAATGTAATCACTACCCCAATCAAGATACATAAATTTCTGTCTTCCCAGAAAGTCCTTCCTGCTTTGCAGTCTATCTCCAACCCCTATCTCACCTCAGGCACCCACTGACCTGATTTCTATCTCCAGAGATTAGTTTTGCCTGTTCTAAAGTTTTACATAAATAGAATCATACAGTATACTCTTTTACACCCAGCTTATTTTGCCTAAAATGATGTCCACGTTAATTATCTATGTTGTTGTATGTATTGGTAGTTCATTGCTTTTTTAATGCCAAGTAGTATTCCATTGCATGGATCGATCTGTTGATAGACATTTGGGTTCTTCCCAGTTTTTGGTTGTTATGAATAAAGTAGCTATGAAGATTCATGTATAAGTCTTGTGTAGACATATGCCTTTCTCTTGAGTAAATATCTAGAAGTGGAATTGCTGAGTCATACAGTAAAAATATGGTATATATATAAACTTTATAAGCAACTGCCAATTAGTTTCCATTTTCTATTCCCACAAGCAATGTGTGAGTTCCAGATTTCCCACATTCTCATCAACACTAGGTATTATGTCTTTTTTATTTTAGCCATTCTAATGATGTAAAGTGGTGTCTCATTGTAGTTTTAATTTATATTTCCCTGATGACTAGTGATGTTGAGCATCTTTTCATGGTGCTTATTAATATATCTTATTTTGTGAAATATCTATTCAAGTCTTTTGCCCATTTTTTGAAAAGTTAAATTGTTTATCCTCTTATTGAGTTATAAAAGTTCTTCATGTATCTTAGATACAAACCCTTTGTCAGATATATGTATCACAAATATGGCGCACAGGCTTAACTGTTCTGCGGAATGTGGGATCTTCCCAGACGAGGACTCGAAGCCATGTCCCCTGCACCGGCAGGCGGACTCCCAACCACTGTGCCACCAGGGAAGCCCTGGTTTGCCATTTTTTAAATGATGTCTCTTGAAGTACAAACAGTTTTGATTTTTATGAAGCCCAGTTTATTAAATTTCTTTCATTGTTTGTGCTTGTCTTCTAAAACATCTTGCCTACCCCAAGATTGCAAAGATTTTCTCCTTTGTTTTCTTCTAGAAATTTTATAGTTTTAGCTGGTAGGTTTAGGTTTATGATCCATTTTGAAATAACTTTTATATATCTGAGGTAAGGATCAAGTTTCATTTATTTCTATGTGAATATCCAGTTGTTCCATCAACATTTGTTGAAAAGACTATCCTTTCCCCATTGCATTACATTGGCAACTCCGTGGAAAACTCAAATCATCCTATATATGTGGGTCTACTTTTGACTATTCTCTTCCCTTGATTTATATGTCTATCTTTTGCACTAATCTCACACTCTTTTGATTATTGTAGCTTTATAGTAAGTTTTTAAATTAGGTAGTTTACGTCCTATAATTTGGCTAGTCTAGGTTCTTTTCATTTCCATATAAATTTTAGAATCAGCTTATAACTTTTACAAAAAAGCCTGCTGGGTTTGTTTTTTGTTTTTTTTTTGTAATTTATTTATTTGTCTATTTTTGGCTGCACTGGGTCTTCGTTGCTGCGCGTGGGCTCTTCGTTGTGGCGCGTGGGCTACTCTTCGTTACGGTGGCTTCTCTTGTTGTGGAGCACGAGCTCTAGGCGCGCAGGCTTCAGTAGCTGTGGCACGCAGGCTCAGTAGTTGTGGCTCACAGGCTCTAGAGCACAGGCTCAGTAGTTGTGGCGCATGGGCTTAGTTGCTCTGCGGCATGTGGGATCTCCCCAGACCAGGGCTTGAACCCGTGTCGCCTGCATTGGCAGGCGGATTCTTAACCACTGCGCAACTAGGGAAGCCCCTCCTGCTGGGGTTTGAACTGGGACTGCCTTGAATCTATAAAAGCTGACTGCCAAAGACTCCAAGATATTAAGTAATTTTTTAAAAAGTCTTAAAAGAATAAAGATCTAAATACCATTTTCAAATAAACAGAACTCTGAACAGAACTGCACACATAAACACAGGCACCTTATACAATATGGTCTAACCTCTGTAATCTGACTATATAAGCAGGCAGAATGTAAACTTTAAACACTGAGGGAAGAGAAAAGGGATCTATGAATCAGTTGTGAGGTAGGGAACTAAATTCTTGAAATGGCAAATGCAAGTACAGTAAATAAGAAACTGATGGGGCTTTCTCTAAGGGACTTGGTCATTTGAACGTGAGGATAACCTTCATCAGTGAGGCATGATTCTTTTATTAGATGAAACAAGATTATTAATGTCCAAATTTGGGAAAGTAAATTAAAGCATACAATATTCAGAGAAGCTTTTGAGGCTCTCACAATGGGAGGAAAAAGAAGAAAAAAATCTAAATCAATTCCACAGTAATAACAGTAAACTATAACAGTTTCGAGAAGACAGGAAAAAAGACAAACATTAAATATCCTTAGAAAATGTGATTCAGCTAAATCCTGGTTGAGGATCTATAAAGGTATACAAATGTGCAAGAAGAAATGGTTGAGGGACTTCCCTGGTAGTTCAGTGGTTAAGAATCCGCCTGCCAATGCAGGGGACACGGGTTCAAACCCTGGTCCGGGAAGATCCCACATGCCGCGGAGCAACTAAGCCCGTGTGCCACAACTACTGAAGCCTGCGTGCCTAGAGCCCGTTCTCCACAACGAGAAGTCACCGCAATGAGAAGCCACGTACCGCAACGAAGAGTAGCCCCGCTCGCTGCAACTAGAGAAAGCCCGCACACAGCAACGAGGATCCAATGCAGCCAAAAATAAATAAATAACTAAATAAATTTATTTTAAAAAAAGAAGAAATGGTTGAATACTATGATGATAATTAGTATGAAAGTATATTATGATAAACTCTTACAAATTTGAGAAATCCGCTAACTATACTGACAATGATTGGGCCAATTTGCTTCTTCCAAAAAACTATTATTTCAGATGGTATAACTTAACAGTGCATACGTTTTGTCAGGGAGTACTTAAAATTGAAAATAGAAAATACAGTTTTTAAAGAACCAAATTCTAGTTTTGCTAATTTTCTCTATTGTTTTTCTATTTCCTATTTCATAATTTCTACTCTAGTCTTTATTATTTCCTTTCTTCTGCACGCTTTGGGTTTACTCTGCTCTTGTTTTTTTCACTGACTTAAAGTGGAAAGTTAGGTTATTGATTCCAGATTTTTTCTTTTAATAAAGGCATTTTAAAATGCATCATTTTAAAGCATCCATTTCCATACAATTGTTTTACCAATTATATATCAGACTCAGCATTTAATTAAATATGGTTTAATGCTAAGCAACAATTTGAGTAAGTGAACTTTTGTAGTTTAATTTTAAGTGAGGTATATAAAACATAATTTCTAATTTAAACATAACTAATTTACACTGATTACATCCTTCTGATTAACCTAAATTTAAGCTATATTTCTGTATTGCTGCTGAATTACTAATAATTTTAAAGCTGAAACTTGAACTATATGAAATATAGGTTTCATTTCCAGTTTGATGTGGAAATGTTTTATTACCATTTTGGGCCTGATCAGTTATTTTAGAAAACGCAGTAGAGTTCTAGTTCCAACTGGTTTGCTAAATGCTTTTCTGAATGAAAAAAAGTTTGGTTCACAGTTGAGTAAAAAAATTTGAGTTCAGAAAATTAGTATGGTTTGTTTTCAATCTGATTCATGCTTGAGTTCAAGTTCTTGGCGTAATTTTACAAGCAAGTGGGCCAGAGCTCTGTTAGAAATTTTCTAGCCTGTGGAAAACATCCACCACAAAACTCCAGAAATTTTATGATACCAAAGATAAATAATCAAACATTTATTACCTCCTCATTCTGCATTTAGACCTACCCAACATGCTAATCCATTATTTTCCTCTGCCAAACTTTCTGAATGAGTGGACTATACTTGCTACCACCACCTGAGTACCTTTTCCTTTGCTAGGCTTAAGCAGAGTGGCTTCTGCTCTTACCGACCTTAAATATATCTCATGACTTAAAAAAATCCCAGAGTTGGAAGGATCCTTGAGATTTCAAGTAGTCATTTAGTCTCTACGGAACAACAGGAAGAGAGTTCAATTCCTCTAAGGTTACCCATTCTATTAAAAAAAACTGTTAGAAAATTCTTTATTCTGATTCAAAGCCTACAATCCCCTAACATCCACCCACTAATTATTTCTAAATCTGCCCTCTGAAATTTCAAAGAAAAGCTCAATTCTTCCTCATGACAGCCCTTTATTTCTTTGAGAACAGAATAAAATCAGAGAAAACTGCTGCAGGTACTTTCCTGGTTTTCCAGTCACCTCAGTGCTTTTCTCTACTCTTCTTCCTATACTTTTATTTTCACTTCCTAAATTAATTTATTCCCTGAAGCTCAGTTCTTGATTCTCGTTGATTCTGTACATTCTTTTCCTAAGAGAACAAATTATTTCTATTTTGACTCCTTTATTTGGCTGATTCATCTGTTTGAATCTCTTACCCAAACTGCCATCCTATATTTTCACTTGACTCCTAGGATGTTACATTCTCAACCTCGGATGAAACATGATAAAAAAAAAATCTGATCATTTGCTCCCCCAATTTTGGTTCTCCCTCCCTCCCAGATGGCTCCAATTTCTGTAATACTTCCAAATTTCCCAGCTGCCTAGATTGAAAACCCTTAGATCATCGTCAGCTCTTCTTTTCTTCCTTCCTACATTAAATTGGTTGAATCCTGTTAATTCTTTCTTTGAAATGAGGACTTGTACTTCCCTAGTGGTGCAGTGGTTAAGAATCCGCCTGCCAATGCAAGGGACACGGGTTCAAGCCCTGGTCTGGGAAGATTCCACATGCCACAACTACTGAGCCTGCGCTCTAGAGCCCTTGAGCCACAGCTACTGAGCCCGCGTGCTGCAACTACTGAAGCCCACGCTCCTAGAGCCCCTGCTCCGCAACACAAGCCACCCTAATGAGAAG
The DNA here is from genome assembly GCF_008692025.1 of Phocoena sinus. Classification (NCBI taxonomy): domain Eukaryota; kingdom Metazoa; phylum Chordata; class Mammalia; order Artiodactyla; family Phocoenidae; genus Phocoena; species Phocoena sinus. The sequence continues at coordinate 141,447,105 of NC_045764.1, read as the reverse complement.
CCTGCACACCGCAAGGAAGAGTAGTCCCCGCTCGACGTAAGACGCAACTAGATAAAGCCCCTGCGGAGCAACAAAAACCCAACGCAGCAATCAATCAATCAATAAATGAGGTCTTCATCATCTCATGTCTATACTACTGTTGCTATTTGGTTCCCCAAATGCTCTGTAGGGCTGTCCTCTTACATCTTCCCCCATCCCATCATCTCAACATACAACCATAAGATTCACTTTCCTAAATAGCAGATTTCAGAATCATTTCCCTATTCAATTTTTTTGTATAGTTGTCCAATGCCTAAACTTCTCAATATAATTTTTGTCTTTTGATTAGCTCAACTCTTAAAAATCCAACCTAACATCCATTTATTTATTTTTTGCCACACCGCAGCATGTGGGATCCTAGTTCCTCCGACCTGGGATCAAACCTGTTTCCCCCAGCAGTGGAAGCATGGAGCCAGGGAATTCCCCAACCTAATATCTTTAACACTATCCACAGCAACATCTCCCTCATGGTGCCTATAATGTGCAGTTTTTGTTACTGGATTCACAAAAATCTCTTTTTAAACTTAAAAAAAAAGTATGAAAAAGAACACAACACAGAAATGTGAAACATAAAGGTACAGCATAATGCCTCTACCTATTAAATATCAGTAGTACCCCAGTGTGACAACCAACAATGCCTCCAGATATTGTCAAATGTCCCTTGGGAGGCAAAACCACTCCCAGTTGAGCGCCACTGCTCCATTCACTTTCATTACTCATTCACTCATGGTGTTCCATTCTATGGCTATATCACATTTTTCCAGTCTACTACCACAAACAATGCTGTTATGAACATTCTTATACCAGTCTCCAGGAACACACTAGGCACATGCATTTATCTGTCTAAAATGGGAACTGCTGGGTCATTCAGCAGGCATATCTTTAACTTTTTTTCTTTTTTCTGATAATGCTAGACCTTTTTCAAAGAGGTTGTACCATATGAGTGCTCATGTTGTTATAAAACCTTCCCAAAAGACTAAGTATTATTCAAAATATTAAGAGACAGGACCAACTACAAAGATTTTCTACCTCCCAACCAATATGAGAATCCTTGTTCTTGTTATTTTCCCCCAGCCTCAGCCCCTCCTTTCCTTTTCTACCCTAGTCACACCTATCCTTCAAGTCCCAACTGAAGTCCACCTTTCTGTTGGGAGAACAGCGCTATCCTCTATTGCTCTCCCCTTTCTCTAAACCGGAATAGCATTTATGGACCGTACTAGTCATTTTTTGTTAATCACGTGCTCCCGTAAAATGTAAGCTCTTTGGCAGCACGGAAGCTGCCTTTTATTTCTTCTTGGGTATCCCTTTCTGGCCTGGCAAAGTAATCTAGTTACACGCATACAAACGTTCAGTAAGTATATCTTGAATGAATGAGAGTAAACAAACTTCTCAATCTCCTGAGCTTGAAAGGAACAGAGATTTAAAAGAAAGTAACAGCCTGGAAACCTGAGTTCTAGTCTTGGCTCTCACACAAACTAGAATGTGCACTTCGCCAAGTGATTTCCCCTCTCTAGGCATTAGTTTCATCTGCAAAATTGGGTTAGAATAGATGACCTAAGAGGTCCCTTCCAGCGCTAGAATTCAGGAAGAGCACTGAACGTTATCAAATGAAGCTTGAGGATGAGACCAGGGTAGAGATGGGGGTGTCCCTCTGTTGTCGACTGGGTTGCTGGTGGTGGTAGGGTTTCATTTGTTTTCCCCTTGGAGCTCAAGAGAAATGGGGTGACGGCTGCTATCAGTCGCCAGAGCGGGGATCAGCAGGAACCGACGGCTGCAGGCCATCCCCGCTGACAAGTGCCTACATACAGCTGCCGCGTCACTGGATGGGGCGGAGCGGCTGAGTCCGCCCCGCGCCCGGCCTCCCATGAAGGCCGGCCGGGGATATGAGAAGCCTCAGGGGCGGCCATGGGCCAAAGGAGAGGGAAGTTCTCGGCGCCCACTCGCTCACCCGGTTGGGATATTCCTTCTCCACACAGTCCCCACACATCGCCACGCAGTTAACGGAGAAGTTCCTCCGCTGCTTCCGGGAAGAGGAAACCTCGCGAGAGCTCAGAGAAAGTCGCCGCATGCGCCCAGAGTACTCACCCTGGAGTGTTGGGTCTTAGGAGCTAATTCCAAGTCTCCGCCCCTTAGCAACTATTGTTAAGGTTGGGTCTGGTCTCCCAGACAACAACCGACGGCAAAGGGTAGGATTTTAGAAACCTTCCGAGAGAGAGGAAGGGACCGTGGACCACATGGCAGGAAGGGGAAAGGGATCTTGGACCGAGCAAAGTTACAATAGGCGCCTTCCTGAGTCTAGGCTGACAGAAAGCCAAGTCACAATACACAAGAAAGGGAATTGTTTTTTGCTGCTTCAGCTTACTCCATATATAAAGCTGAAATTACCATTTGGGTACCTTTCCGTACCATTTCTTAGGGCAGTGGGAGTGAAAGTTCAGATCTTGGCAGGGGAATAAGCAATAAATGAAGTGTTTGGGAAGAGGCACTTATAGTTCTGCAGAGAATCTCGTGAAAACACAAAATGTTAATAATAAATGACTATTCCAGAGTCCTCCGGAGGACAAAGCAATGGGAAACGTGTTTCTATCTCTCTATGTGTCTTCCTTTTCAGATGAGGAAACCAAGGAAACAGTGGTTAAAGGTCTTGTCTAGGTTAACAAAATTACTCAGTAGTCAGCCAGGACTAGACTCGGTTCCTACCCTGGGCTCAGCACCTTTTTAATACAGTAGCCAGTAGCCACGTGTGGCTATGAAGCACTTTTTTTTTTTTTTTTTTGCGGTACGCAGGCCTCTCACTGCTGTGGCCTCTCCCATTGCGGAGCACAGGCCCCGGACGCGCAGGCTCAGCGGCCATGGCTCACGGGCCCAGCCGCTCCGCGGCATGTGGGATCTTCCCAGACCGGGGCACGAACCCGTGTCCCTTGCATCGGCAGGTGGACTCTCAACCACTGCGCCACCAGGGAAGCCCTATGACGCACTTTTAATGTGGCAGATTGAACTGAGATGTGTTGTAAGTACATCCTGCACACTAGATTTGGAAGACAGTATAAACAAGGTAAACTATTTCATTAGTAATTTTTATATTGATACATGTTGAAATAATTGTGCTAAAATATATTATTAAAATTAATTTCACCTGTTTCCTTTCTTTAATCTGGCTACCAGAAAATTGAAAATTACACAAATTATATTTCTACTGGATGGGGCTGGTCTATGCAGTTCTCTCTTGATCCACTTTTAAATGTGTCATAATTATTCCAGCAACTTTATTTAATTTTAATTAATTTATTTTTGGCTGTGTTGGTTTTTCTCTAGCTGCGGCGAGCGGGACCTACTCTTTGTCGCAGTGTGTGGGCTTCTCATTGCAATGGCTTCTCTTGTTGCGGAGCACGGGCTGTAGGTGCACGGGCTTCAGTAGTTGTGGTGCGCAGGCTCAGTAGTTGTGGCTCACGGGCTCTAGAGTGCAGGCTTAGTAGTTGTGGCGCACGGGCTTGCTCTGCATGTGGAATCTTCCCGGACCAGGGATTGAACCCGTGTTCCCTGCATTGGCAGGCGGACTCCCAACCACTGCGCCACCAAGGAAGTCCTGTGTCATCTGTTTTTAAAGCCTAATGCAGACTTAATTTTACTAACCACTGTATCTGTTTTATTCAGTTCTATAGACATTTGTTGAGTGCCTTCACTGCAAGGAACGGTGGCAACAACAGAAAGATGAGAAAGACTTTGTCCTACTCTCCAGATCTTCACAATAGAGTCTGAGAGATAAAATTAGCACAAATACCTATAATTACTAGCAGACTGTGTTATAAGAGCACAAAATGGAAAGACTATTTCCAGGTGAGGGATTGGGAAAGAGGAATTTAGGACTTGAAGAATATGTAGGATTTCAAAAAGCAGAGAGTTTTTAGTATACGAATTCCAGGTGGACAAATGCAAGGAGTTTGGATTTTACTCTGCATGTAACAGGGAGCCCCTGAGAGTTTGAGCAGGAGAGTAATAACAGAACTGTGGTTTAGGAGGATTATTTTAGCATTTTATTGGGTTTGCTTGGAACTGGTAGAAATTGGACATGGAAAGGCAGACCCTAACAGGAACCACAAGGGGGAGATATATAGCTTTCTGCCTCATCACTAATAAAAAAACATGTATAATTTTAACAATTAAACAAATAGAAAATTACGCTGCAGTCAAAGATCTCAAAGAGTAGGTTTTGGGCATGAACTGATTTAATTTTCTGAGGCATGAAAGGCAATCTACATATTTACCAGCATCGTTTTTACCTTCCCAGAGTGATATAGTATCTTGTTACTAAAATGAGCAAGTGAATAAAAAGGTCATCTTATTCATAGGCACAAAAATTCAAGAGCTAAAGGCTATCCACCCAGTGAAGTTCTCTGGGTGTCATTCCCAGAAGGGAATGGTATGTGTCATTCCTTCCATTGTCTCGAGGAAAGTGTGAAGTAGGAGTGGTGAAGTAGGAGTGGTATTTACCTGGCCTCACCTGCCTGGGGTGAATGAATTAGCAGCAATCCTGGGTTGACCCTGTGAGCTCACGAGAGCCTGGCTGAAAGCAGGTACAACAGAGCTTCTGAAAGTTCAGGGCTGGCCTTTTTTTTTTTTCAGTTCAGTAGCCAAGTTGTACTTTCTTCCCTTTATGGTTCTCATAGCTATTCAGGTTATAAACTCCGGCTTTTAAATACATGGCATTAAAAAACAAGGGAATAGGATGAAGTGAGAGAGTAGCATTGACATATATACACTACCAAATGTAAGATAGACAGCTAGTGGGAAGCAGCTGCATTGCACAGGGAGATAAGCTTGGTGCTGTGTGACCACCTAGAGGGGTGGGATAAGGAGGGTGAGAGGGAGATGCAAGAGGGAGGGGATATGGAGATATATGTATAAATATAGCTGATTCACTTTGTTATACAGTAGAAACTAACACACCATTGTAAAGCACTTATACTCCAATAAAGATGTTAAAAAAAAAAAAAGCAATGGAATAGCTACTGTTTCATTTTATTCTGTTTTCTTCAGTTCTCCTCACTTTTTTTTTTCACATACAAATGATCATTTCCATATGCAATTTTAATGATTTATGTCAAAATCTCTGATGTAGTAGCCTTTGGGGAAATATTATCCCTCAAATCTTACATGGATTGGGATGGATTTAATAATCAAAATGTAAGAGGGTTTTAGATATGCTTTTATCTTATTCTATTTCTAATGTGTGCCCCAAGAATATAGTAAGACTCAGAGCAGACTTTTGTTCTCTCCTACCTATGTCGACTCTGAGAGGTGAAGGAGTTTGGAATTTTCGGAGAAGCTGAGGGAGTGAAGAAAGGGAAGTCAAGAGGCTTCTATTTTGTCCTGGAGAATGGCCAGCAGAGGGAGGGTTTGCTTCCAGGAAATTCAGGCACAAAATCCACAGGAGTCAAGAAGCTTGGGTAGTTTTGACTTGGAATGGAGAAGGGGTACATAGACGCTTCATGGTATACTTGGGAAATAACATGATGATATAAAGTTAAAATTTTGGGGACTTCCTTGGTGGTCCAATGGTTAAGACTTTGCCTTCCAATGCAGGGGCTGCAGGTTCGATCCCTGGTTGGGGAGCTAAGATCCCACATGCCTCGCAGCCAAAAAACCAAAACATAAAACAGAAGCAATACTGTAACAAATTCAGTAAAGACTTAAAAAAAAGAGGTCCACATTAAAAAAAATAAATAAAGTTAAAATGTTAGATTGCAGTCCTAATTGTATCTTAATAAAAGTAGGACCATAAGCAAGTCTATTTATTGGCTGGGCTTCAATGTTCTCGTCTGTAAAATAAAGAATATAACTACCTTACAGGGTTACTTTATAAAATGATACACAAATGTTTTAGATATATGAGTATATACATATGACTCAAGGGTGCCAAGAAAAAGAACTCTGGCCATAAGCACTAGGTTGTAGAAGAGAGGATATTAAATTAGGAAGAGGGGATTGGTAATGACTAATAGCCTGCCCAATGTGTGAATCTGTGTCTAGCTGAATTGGGTAATATGAGACTGTGTACTTTGACTAATTTGTACAAGGTGGTTTGCGTGCACTTGAAAAGACTGAGGGAACATGTTGGAGAGGACACCGTGGGGGAAGAATTGTGCTGGGGAGGGAAACCACAGGAGATGGGGAGAGAGCAAAAAGCCTCCTCCAGGAAGTTAGAAAGAGCTAGATAGGCTCCTCCAGTCTTAGAAAGTTACCTAAAGGCGCAAAGAGGCAGGAGCCTTCTCTGTAAGTGCTACTTTGGGTTCATACTTAATCAACAATTCCCAACCCTATTGCTGGTTCCTTGTACTTTTTTCTCTTGACAAAATCATCTTTGAGAATTAATGAGAAAGTATATACCAAAGTCTGAGAGAACTGAGGCATATATTTTTTAAAAATTTATTTATTTTTGGCTGCACTGGGTCTTCACTGCTGCACGCAGGCTTTTTCTGGTTGCAGGGAGTGGAGGCTACTCTTTACTGCGGTGTGCGTGCTTCTCATGTGGTGGCTTTTCTTGTTGCAGAGCACTGGCTCTAGACACGCGGGCTCAGTAGTTGTGGCACACGGGCTTAGTTGCTCTGTGGCATGAGGGATCTTCCCAGACCAGGGCTCGAACCCGTGTCCCCTGAATTGGCAGGCGGATTCTTCACCACTGCACCACGAGGCAAGTCCTGTGAGGCATATTATTAAACAACTATGTAAGACAGTGCCAAGAATGTAATAGAATCAATCTCATGTCACTTTAAAAGCTCTGAGATTCCCTATTGCCTTCAGGATAAAGACCAAGTTCCTTACTACAACATTCAAAACCTTTTAAAATTTGGTCCCAGTCTACTTCTCTCACTTCATGTCCTGCTACTTCCCACATCTCCTTTTGCTGTCCATTCTTTGTCGTCACACATTTCCTATTTGTAGCCTCCCCCAACTTTTTTTTTTTGCCGCACTTGTGGGATCCTGACCAGGGATCTAACCCGGGCCCCCACCGTTGGAAGCTCAGAGTCCCTAACCACTGGACCACCAAAGAATTCCCTCCCCAAACTTCTCATGGCCCTACCGTACCAAATTCTTCCAAGTCTCCTTTCGAGCTTTTTGTGTGCTGCTCCCTCTGCCCAGAGTGGCCCTATCTCTGCCTGTTGAAGTTATATTCAGTCTCTCAGACATGGTTCAAACATCACCTCTTCCAAGACTGGCTATTAGTTTCCTATAATCACACTTAATTCATTCTTCTATTATAGAAGGCACAGTCACCACTTGACTCTGAGCTTCTTGAGAATGATGCCTGTTTCCCAGCTCCTAGCATTATGCCTGACAGACAGTGGGTACTCAGTAATGTTTTTTGATTGGTTGCAAAAGCTGAACACACAGTTTCACCCATCCTACCACCTTACTCCCAATTTCATGGCCCAAAGCAGCCACCATTTCACCTGTCTCATTTAGACTTCACTGTGTTCACTCCGGGTCATTTGCTTTCAAAGATTTAAAAACAAATATTTTTTTTAGGAGAAGGAGTTTTTGGTTCAAAAGAAAATTTAATCCAATATCCTCTTCTTCAATTTACTCACCAAGGATTTATTGCTAAGTCATATATACATGCTGTGCCCACCAAAAGGAAGATTCTGCCTAAGGAACAGAAGCCTCAACAAAGAGAACAAACTACCCTAATATCATTCAATTTAACACCTCATTGCCCTCTAGGAAATGATCTGTAAATTTAGAGTTCAGTTTGTCACCTCAGTCCTAGAGATTTAACAATGTCTTTTCTGACTTCAATTGATTCTATACACTACTTTTTCTTTTGTGGGTGATTTGATCCATAATGGTTTGTTGATTTGGGTTGGAGGGAGTAGGTGACTCTCCTACCAATGTGGTTTCTTTGTCCTTTCTCACCAATTCAGTTAATACTTGAGATGCTTACATCAAAGAATCTTCCATCACAAAATTTTACATGGTGCTCAAAATGTAAATACACCTGGAAGAAGTAATATTATAACATTAAAGCTCAGGGATTCAATTTGATTCAATTCATGTAACGTTTGGCGTGCCCGTTCCCTACCTGCTTTCAAGCAGCTTACAATCTGGGGGGAAAGAAATCCCAATTCTAACAATATAGTGTAATAATTGCTCTTAGGGTTGCTATTGGGACCCAGAGAAAGGGCAAGCATTTCAACATGGGAGAGGCTGGAGTGAGAAGGGACACAGTGTCAGCAAAGATTTTCCAGAAGAGTTGATATTTCATCAGGCTTAAGCACTGGTGGACATTAGTGGCTGTTGGGCAGGGTGTTCTCTAGATGGGGGAACAACATGTGCAAAGATACAGAGGAATGGGAAAACAAGTTTGGAAGGCTGGTGTATAAAGTAGGTAACATTCAAGTGAAGGATAAAGTTTTAACCCTTAAGTCAGGGGCGGCTGACTTTATAATTATGCATAACACAGCCTTGGTGGAAGTTAACATGTAATAAAAAAATTCTTTTTCTTATTTCTTGGCCGTGTTCCGTGGCATGCGGGATCTTAGTTCCCTGACCACGGATCAAACCCTCGCCCCCTGCAGTGGAAGTGTGGAGTCTTAACCACTGGCCTGCCAGGGAAGTCCCTGTATTGAATTTTTAAATTGCTTACCATTTTTCCTAATATATATCAGCATCACATTTTCCACCAAAGTGGTTGCGTGAAGACATACATATGTGGATTCACATCCTAGCTCTGGCTCTTATTAGCCCTGTCACATTGAGCAAGGTACTTAACTTCTCTGTGCCTTTTTCCTCATTTGCAAACTGGGAATACATCTACCTCATCTAGTTGCTGAGTGAATTAAAGGAGATAATCTACTTAGCACAGGGTCTGATATATGTACTAAGTATTCAATACATGTTAGCTATATTGATGAAAATGAGTCCAGAGGATCTAATAAAGATATAAGAGCAAGTGGGTAGTAATCAAGGTATCGTAATTAACTAAAGCCCCAGAGAACCCCAGAGGTAGAAGGACTCTCAAGAAGTTATCTAATATAGAACTCTGCATCTAAGAAGATCAATGCTTAAATCAACAGTATTGGGCCCTGCCTGGTATCAAAGGCCCTAAATATATCTGAGGAAAGATGGTGTGGGAGAATAGAATAAACAAAATCTCAAGCAGAAAGAGGGAATGAGAGAGAAAGGGAAAAGGAAGCCAAATGATTGGACAAAGGGGATGAGAAATACATTTCAGTAGCACATCTGCCATTAGCTGCCTATTTCTGGCTTAAATTTTCCAAAACAGATGGTGACTCTATTTGAGATAATGAAATGAAAGGTTTGGGAACTCTAAGAGGTAATATATTCAATACTCCCAGAGAGGTCTAGGTATAAAAATATCCTAAGTAGAAGGAAGAAGGCCATCTCTGGGAATATTTGGGAGTCATCTTTTCCAAAGAGCTCTTCCTCAAACTCTGGAGAACATTTAGAGACTCCCTAGATAGATTACTATGTTTATTAAGACCAATGATGTCAGGAGGGGCTGAGAGATTGCTACCTGATAGAAGGGGAAATGCTAGGACAAAGGCGTACAGATGAAATCTCTCTGAGAACCAAATTTTAGAAAAGTAATCCAGGGCAAACTTCCTTGCATTATTCCGTGTAAAAACAGATAAATGCTGCCTGACGCTGGTCACCTACTTGGCAGGAGGCATTTTAGTAAGCCCCAAACCATCAGTAGTTTGAATGAAATGGTTTTCCTTCCAGGAACTTTTCAATATGCCCCCATACTCCTATGTGATTTTTTTTTTTTTTTTTTTTTTTTTTGCGGTACGCGGGCCTCTCACTGTTGTGGCCTCTCCCGTTGCGGAGCACAGGCTCCGGACGCGCAGGCTCAGCGGCCATGGCTCACGGGCGCAGCCGCTCCGCGGCATGTGGGAATCTTCCCGGACCGGGGCACGAACCCGCGTCCCCTGCATCAGCAGGCGGACTCTCAACCACTGCGCCACCGTGGAAGCCCTCCTCCATGTGATTTGGACTTGATGCTCTTTGGTAATATGACTCTCCATTACATATTTACTCCTGAGAGATGATTCTGTCCTAATTATTTCTTTCCCACGTGTCTTTCATTTTTCAGTTTGTGTTTTAGTTTATTTTTGGAGCCTAAGCTATCATGACTGCCTGCTGCCTTTTCTGTTCTTAGGCCTTCTTCCTTTTCCTCCTTTGGTTATTGGTAGTTTAGCAGGGATGATGCTAAGCGGGAGGCAGATGTTAATTAAGCAAAGCAAGTCAAGCAAATCTAAACTTCCAAATATTTGGTTTCAGGTTAGTCACAGCAGCATTTCTTAGATGTGGTTTTACTTTGATGTGAGTTATATAAAGCCTCTGGTTGGAGCTGTCAGCTTTCTTCTGTGTGGCGTCATGACAGAGCAATGGAAAGAGGATGTTGTCAAGATAGAGGGCAGGGACATTCCTAAGTAACAGGCAACAAGGCAGAATCGTATGACAGAGGCCACGACCTAACCCTCACCAAAATCTTGAGGAAATTTTCCGATGTAAATATATCTTTCTAGGGTCACAGGGAATTTTGGTCTTCCTGCCAGAATCATAATTGGGATGAATTTATAGCTTTTGTCAGTTCACTCCTAGCCCAAGTTTCACTGCTAAATACAGTGAAGACATCATCATGATGAACAAACAATTTTTAGAGTATATTATATGTGAGACACTGGCCAGGCACCAGGTGAACACAGAGGGAGAATACGTGATTTTTACTCAGAGGATTTACTGTCTTGAGGAGATAAGGCATGTACACTTAAATGCATACATTCACTTTAACAAACAAAGAAACGAAAACCTTCCAGACGACAACATACTGAGTGCCAAATGAGTAATATATAAGTAGCTGATCATATGCCTCAGTCTGTCCCAGTTTATGCCTGTTGTTCCAGAGTAATTGTGTCCCCTGTAACTCTCACACATCACAGTTTAGATGGTAAGTTAAATTGTGTATAGACCAGTGGTCTAAGAACTAAGGGGAGGGAGTCATTATCTATGGCTAAGGAACTTGGTGGGGAGTTCATGGAACTGGCAGAACCTGAGCTGGGCCTTGAAGGAAGAGTTAGGGCAGAGGCAAGAAGAGAGCACTCTACAGGAGAATACCAAGAACAAAGGTACCACCATGGATGTGGGAATAAAGACAGCCATGGCCGAGATTCCGGGAATACCATTCACATTATGTTTCTGTGAATGGTGCTCTCTGGGTTGTGCAAGTGTTGGCTCTAAGGATATGTCTTATTTGGGAAGCAATTGGAAGATTGCTGTAGTTGGAGAAGGGAATTTGTGTGAGGTAAGAATAGAAGCAAACAAAACACAGAGTGTGGAGAATATTAAAAGCTAGATCAAGAAATTTAAGTTTTATCCTGTGGTGGGTTGGAACTTAACTGAAGAGTTTTGAGCAGGAAATAATACCTACAACAAAATGGTTTTGGAAGATTAATATTCCCAAGTAACGTGTTCAGTGTACTGAAAGGAGAAGAAAGAAGGAGAAGAACTTGTTTCAGAAGTGTTGGAAACACCCAAGAGAGACGTGATAAGAGTATATAGTGGCGGCAGTAGAAAGGAATATGAGGAGACGGATTTGACAGAGTTTGCAAAGACAGGATTGATAGTGTGTTGGTAACTGGGTAATGATGCAAGGAGAGGGAACAGTCAAGAGTGACTCAAGATTTAGAACCTGAGTACTGAGAAAATGATAGGATCATTGATGAATGTGGCAGAGTTGAGAGAAGTTAGCTTTTTGGGGGATAGAGGAGCTCTCCTCCAGACATGATGAGTTTGAGATATCCATTTGGAAATGTCCAACAGGAAGAATTAGATTGGAACTTAGATAGTGACGGCTAGAGATATGGATTTAGGAACCCTGTGGAGTGTTGAATAATTGAATGAAAAAGTTTTCTCCTTCAAGATCAGAAATAGCAGACAGCCCAAATTATCACTTGGGTTGCAATTATACTTTGTAGAGTAGGAAGGAATACAACTTGTCAAGATTGCAGAATAGAGATCCCAGAGGTGGAAGGAAACAGAACAGTGTGTAGTCAAGAGGACCAAAGGAAAAGAAAGTTTCACACTTGAGAGGTTGATTTACAGAACCAAATGTTGGTCAAGGAGGAGGTCAAGGAGGACTAAGACAGAAAATTCATAGTTTTTGATGGTGAGGATGGTTCTTTGGAATTTATGATTTGATAGTAATTGTGGAAATGGGCTCCATGTTATAAGGGTTAAGGCATGAGAGATGATGATTCAAGAGACATAATAAATGAAGGCTGATCTTGTGAGAAATATGGCAGTAAAGGGAGGAAATAAATATGACAAAAATTCAAGGATAAGCCCGGATTAAGGAAGGATTTTTTAAAAGAATACGATAAGGAATTTATGTTCTGTGTTAGACTGTAGATAGCACTTTATTTGCTTAGAATAAATTCTGATTTTTTAAAACTGCTCATAGTACCTTTCTTCCTCAGAATTCCAAGAAAGAAGCTTACTAGAGCAAGGGAGGAAGAAAATATAGATAGGAAGAGAACTGGTAAGAATTCAACAGTTAGTCATCAACAGGTGATGAAAAATGGACCTAATCTCTTCCACATAGACGGGGCGCCTTTCTTTTCAGGCAGTAACTATATGTATCTGTAGCTGGGGCAGACATTTAAGTTAGGAGAGGATAGCTCTAAAACACCAAGGAGATTTGTTTTGTTTTGTTTTTTGGGAGGTTCTCTAAATCCCCCAATCAACCCCCAGTTAAAAACCTTCAGTGGCCTACAATTTCACAGCCTGACATCCATCCTGCTTTCTACTTCCTCGGCCACCATCCTAGGTCCACAATACTTCTCACCTTGACTGCTATAAATAACCTGTCTCTGTCTCTCCACTCCAGCTTTCCCTAAGCACCGCTGCCAGATTAATTTCCTAAAGCACAGTTCTGATCCTATCTGTGCCTTGCTTAAAAGCCTTCAACAAATTCCCATTGTCAACTGAATTAGTACAGGCTCCTCACCCTGGCTTTTAAAGCCAGCCACAGTAATGGCATTGGCTTACCCTTTCTGTCTTAATATTCACAATTTCCTTATATTCAAATTGATTTACAGCCATGAAAAAGAGGGACTCACTTTGTCTTTCTATCTGGAGTGGCCACGTAAATTTCTCTGTGAAAACAACAGGGGCTTCCCACAGAGAGGAAGGTACAAGAAGGTGTGGGGTCATTTTCCATGTCCTGTTCAATGTGATCTTGCTATCTGAACGCTTCCCAAAATATTGTGTTTGTAATTTGTATAGGGCATTTACCAGAGTCTGCATTACATTAGAGCATTTGTGTGCTTTTCTTATCTCCACCCTACGAGAGTGAATGCAGTCCGAGGACAAAAGTCATATGTCCTCATCTTTGATCCTCTCCAGGGTCTAGTACTATGCCTTGCACTTGGGGCATTCAATACATTAAAAAAAAAAATTCCCTGACTGTACTGAAAAGAGGTCATGGACCCTTAAATAACTCTGGCCTTTGCCCACCACCTCTCAGCATGTCCTTACCTGACGCCATGAAGATGCAAATGTTTTTATTTTTCATGTAGCAACTGCGTGTCCTTTACATGGCTATCATGACATTATATGTTGAATTATAAATAAATTATAATCTTTATAATTTATTAATTATAAACAGAGGAACTTTCTATTGTTTAACCTAGTGTGTACGTCATGTTCAACTTAAGGATTTATGTACATAGCTCTTGATAAATGTTTTAAAATAATTAATTTTAATGATAATCCATTTGTAGAGGGTTGTTTTATAAATCATGTTCTTGTTTAAAATTGAGGTATAATTGACATATAACATTCTATCGTTTCAGGTGTATAACAATGTTTCGATATTGGCATATCACATAAACATATATACAAATATCATATATATTGATATATATTTGTATAACAATATTTGTATATATTGTGAAATGATCACCACAATAAGTCTAGTTAAAATTTGTCACCATAAATAGTTACCAAATTTTTTATTTTTTTTAATTTTTTATTTATTTATTTATTTTTTTTTAAACATCTTTATTGGGGTATAATTGCTTTACAATGGTGTGTTAGTTTCTGCTTTATAACAAAGTGAATCAGCCTATACATATACATATTATTTTTTTATTTATGTATTTAACATCTTTACTGAGTATAATTGCTTTACAATGGTGTGTTAGTTTATGCTTTATAACAAAGTGAATCAGCTATACATATACATTTCAGCTATACATATCCCCATATCTCCTCCCTCTTGCATCTCCCTCCCATCCTCCCTATCCCAACCCCTCCAGGCGGTCACAAAGCACTGGAGCTGATCTCCCTGTGCTATGCGGCTTCTTCCCACTAGCTATCTATTTACATTTGGTAGTGTATATATGTCCTTGCCACTCTCTCACTTTGTCCCAGCTTACCCTTCCCCCACCCCATGTCCTCAAGTCCATTCTCTAAATAGGTCTGTGTCTTTATTCCTGTCCTGCCCTTAGGTTCTTCAGACCCTTTTTTTTTTTAATTCCATATATATGTGTTAGCATATGGTATTTCTTTTTCTCTTTCTGACTTACTTCACTCTGTATGACAGACTCTAGGTCCATCCACCTCACTACAAATAAACTCAATTTTGTTTCTTTTTATGGCTGAGTAATATTCCATTGTACATATGTGCCACATCTTCTTTATCCATTCATCTGTCGATGGACACTTGGGTTGCTTCCATTTCCTGGCTATTATAAATAGAGCTGCAATGAACATTGTGGTACATGACTCTTTTTGAATTATGGATTTCTCAGGGTATATGCCAGTAGTGGGATTGCTGTCGTATGGTAGTTCTATTGTAGTTTTTTTAAGGAACCTCCGTACTGTTCTCCATAGTGGCTGTATCAATTTACATTCCTACCAACAGTGCAAGAGGGTTCCCTCTTCTCCACACCCTCTCCAGCATTTATTGTTTGTAGATTTTTTGACGATGGCCATTCTGACTGGTGTGAGGTGATATCTCATTGTAGTTTTGACTTGCATTTCTCTAATGATTAGTGATGTTGAGCATTCTTTCATGTGTTTGTTGCCAATCTGTATATCTTCTTTAGAGAAATGTATATTTAGGTCTTCTGCCCTTTTTTGGATTGGGTTTTTTGTTTTTCTGATATTGAGCTGCATGAGCTGCTTGTAAATTTTGGAGATTAATCCTTTGTCAGTTGCTTCATCTGCAAATATTTTCTCCCATTCTGAGGGTTGTCTTTTTGTCTTGTTTATGGTTTCCTTTGCTGTGCAAAAGCTTTGAAGTTGGGCTTCCCTGGTGGCGCAGTGGTTGAGAGTCTGCCTTCCGATGCAGGGGGCATGGGTTCGTGCCCCGGTCTGGGAAGATCCCACATGCCGCGGAGCGGCTGGGCCCGTGAGCCATGGCTGCTGAGCCTGAGTGTCCGGAGCCTGTGCTCCACAACGGGAGAGGCCACAACAGTGAGAGGCCTGCGTACCGCAAAAAAAAAAAAAAAGCTTTGAAGTTTCATTAGGTCCCATTTGTTTATTTTTGCTTTTATTTCCATTTCCCTAGGAGGTGAGTCAAAAAGGATCTTGTTGTGATTTATGTCATAGTATTCTGCCTATGTTTTCCTCTAAGAGTTTGATAGTGTCTGGCCTTACATTTAGGTCTTTCATCCGTTTTGAGTTTATTTTTGTGTATGGTGTTAGGGAGTGTTCTAATTTCATTCTTTTACATGTAGCTGTCCAGTTTTCCCAGCACCACTTATTGAAGAGGCTGTCTTTTCTCCATTGTATATCCTTGCCTCCTTTGTCACAGATTAGTTGACCATAGGTGCGTGGGTTTACCTCTGGGCTTTCTATCCTCTTCCATTGATCTATCTTTCTGGTTTTGTGCCAGTACCATACTGTCTTGATTACTGTAGTTTTGTAGTATAGTCTGAAGTCAGGGAGCCTGATTCCTCCAGCTCCATTTTTCTTTCTCAAGATTGCTTTGGCTATTCGGGGTCTCTTGTGTTTCCATACAAATTGTGAAATATTATGTTCTAGTTCTGTGAAAAATGCCATTGGTAGTTTGATATGGATTGCATTGAATCTGTAGATTGCTTTGGGTAGTATAGTCATTTTCACAATGTTGATTCTTCCAATCCAAGAACATGGTATATCTCTCCATCAGTTTGTATCATCTTTAATTACTTTCATCAATGTCTTACAGTTTTCTGCATACAGGTCCTTTGTCTCCTTAGGTAGGTTTATTCCTAGGTATTTTATTCTTTTGTTACAATGGTAGATGGGAGTGTTTCCTTAATTTCTCTTTCAGATTTTTCATCATTAGTGTATAGGAATGCAAGAGATTTCTGTGCATTCATTTTGTATCCTGCTACTTTACCAAATTCATTGATTAGCTCTAGTAGTTTTCTGGTAGCATCTTTAGGATTCTCTCTATATAGTATCATGTCATCTGCAAACAGTGATAGCTTTACTTCTTCTTTTCTGATTTGGATTCCTTTTATTTCTTTTTCTTCTCTGATTGCTGTGGCTAAAACTTCCAAAACTATGTTGAGTAATAGCAGTGAAAGTGGACAACCTTGTCTTGTTCCTAATCTTAGAGGAAATGCTTTCAGTTTTTCACAACTGAGAACGATGTTGGCTGCGGGTTTGTCATATATGGCCTTTATTATGTTGAGGTAAGTTGCCTCTACACTTACCTTCTGGAGGGTTTTTATCATAAATGGGTGTTGAATTTTGTTGAAAGCTTTTTCTGCATCTATTGAGACAATCATATGGTTTTTCTCCTTCAGTTTTTTAATATGGTGTATTACAATGATTGATTGTGTATATTGAAGAATCCTTGCATTCCTGGGGTAAACCTCACTTGATCATGTGTATGATCCTTTAATGTGCTGCTGGATTCTGTTTGCTAGTATTTTGTTGAGAATCTTTGCATCTATGTTCATCAGTGATATTGGTCTGTAGTTTTCTTTCTTTGTGACATCTTTGTCTGGTTTTGGTATCAGGGTGATGGTGGCCTCATAGAATGAGTTTGGGAGTGTTCCTCCCTCTGCTATATTTTGGAAGAGTTTGAGAAGGATAGGTGTTAGCTCTTCTCTAAATGTTTGATAGAATTCGCCTGTGAAGCCATCTGGTCCTAGGCTTTTGTTTGTTGGAAGAATTTTTTTTTTTTTGCGGTACGCGGGCCTCTCACTGCTGTGGCCTCTTCCATTGTGGAGCACAGGCTCCGGACGTGCAGGCTCAGCGGCCATGGCTTACAGGCCCAGCTGCTCTGTGGCATGTGGCGTCTTCCCAGGTTGGGGCACGAACCCGTGTCTCCTGCATCGGCAGGCGGACTCTCAAGCACTGTGCCACCAGGGAAGGCCCCTGTTGGAAGATTTTTAATCACAGTTTCAATTTCAGTGCTTGTGATTGGTCTGTTTATATTTTCTATTTCTTCCTGGCTCAATCTTGGAAGGTTGTGCTTTTCTAAGGATTTGTCCATTTCTTCCAGGTTGTCCATTTTATTGGCATATAGTTGCTTGTAGTAATCTCTCATGATCCTTTGTATTTCTGCCGTGTCAATTGTTACTTCTCCCTTTACATTTCTTATTCTATTGATTTGAGTCTTCTCCCTTTTTTTCTTGATGAGTCTGGCTAATGGTTTATCAATTTTGCTTATCTTCTCAAAGAACCAGATTTAGTTTTATTGATCTTTGCTATTGTTTCCTTCATTTCTTTTTCATTTATTTCTGATCTGATCTTTATGATTTCTTTCCTTCTGCTAACTTTGGGGTTTTTTTGGTTTTTCTTTCTCTTATTGCTTTAGGTGGTTTACTTGAGATGTTTCTTGTTTCTCGAGGTAGGATTGTATTGCTATAAACTTCCCTTTTAGAAGTGCTTTTGCTGCATCCTATAGGTTTTGGGTCATCATGTTTTCATTGTCATTTGTTTCTAGGTATTTTTTGATTTCCTCTTTGACTTCTTCAGTGATCTCTTGGTTATTTAGTAGTGTATTGTTTAGCCTCCATGTGTTTGTATTTTTTACAGATTTTTTCCTATAATTGATATCTAGCCTCATAGCGTTGTGGTTAGAAAAGACACTTGATATGATTTCAATTTTCTTAAATTTACCAAGGCTTGATTTGTGACCCAAGATATGATCTATCCTGGAGAATGTTCCATAAGCACTTGAGAAGAAAGTGTATTCTGTTGTTTTTGGATGGAATGTCCTATAAATATCAATTAAGTCCATCTTGTTTAATGTATCATTTAAAGCTTGTGTTTCCTTATTTATTTTTGGATGATCTGTCCATTTGTGAAAGTGGGGGGTTAAAGTCCCCTACTATGATTGTGTTACTGTCGATTTCCCCTTTTATGGCTGTTAGCATTTGCCTTCTGTATTGAGGTGCTCCTATGTTCTGTGCATATATATTTATAATTGTTATATCTTCTTCTTGGATTGATTCCTTGATCATTATATAGTGTCCTTCTTTGTCTCTTGTAATAGTCTTTATTTTAAAGTCTATTTTGTCTGATATGAGAATTGCTACTCCAGCTTTCTTTTGATTTCCATTTGCATGGAATATCTTTTTTCATTCCCTCACTTTCAGTCTGTATGTGCCCCTAGGTCTGAAGTGGGTTCTCTTATAGACAGCATACATATGGGTCTTGTTCTTGTATCCATTCAGCCAGTCTATGTCTTTTGGTTGGAGCATTTAATACATTTACATTTAAGATAGTTATCAATATGTATGTTCCTATGACCATTTTCTTAATTGTTTTGGGTTTGTTTTTGTAGGTCTTTTCCTTCTCTTGTGTTTCCTGCCTAGAGAAGTTCCCTTAGCATTTGTTGTAAAGCTGGTTTGGGGGTGCTGAATTCTCTTAACTTTGCTTATCTGTAAAGCTTTTGATTTCTCTGTTGAATCTGAATGAGATCCTTGCTGGGTAGAGTATTCTTGGTTGTAGGTTTTTCCATTTCATCACTGTAAATATGTCCTATCCCTCCCTTCTGGCTTGCAGAGTTTCTGCTGATGGATCAGCTGTTAATGTTATGGGGATTCCCATGTTATTTGTTGCTTTTCCCTTGCTTCTTTTAATATGTTTTCTTTGTATTTAATTTTTGATAGTTTGATTAATGTGTGTCTTCGCATGTTTCTTCTTGAATTTATCCTGTATGGGACTCTCTGCACTTCCTGGACTTGATTATCTATTTCCTTTCTCATATTAGGGAAGTTTTCAACTACAACCTCTTCAAATATTTTCTCAGACCCTTTCCTTTTCTCTTCTTCTGGGACCACTATAATTCGAATGTTGGTGCATTTAATGTTGTCCCAGAGGTCTCTGAGGCTGTCCTCAATTCTTTTCATTCTTTTATTATTCTGCTCTGTGGTAGTTATTTCCACTATTTTATCTTCCAAGTCACTTATCCGTTCTTCTGCCTCAGTTATTCTGCTATTGATTCCTTCTAGAGAATTTTAAATTTCATTTATTGTGTTGCTCATCATTGTTTGTTTGCTCTTTAGTTCTTCTAGGTCCTTGTTAAATGTTTCTTGTATTTTCTCCATTCTGTTTCCAAGATTTTGGATCAGCTTTACTATCATTACTCTGAATTATTTTTCAGGTAGACTGCCTATTTCCTCTTCATTTGTTTGGTCTGGTGGGTTTTTACCTTGCTCCTTCATCTGCTGTATGTTTCTTTGTCTTCTCATTTTGCTTAACTTACTGTGTTTGGGTCTCCTTTTTGCAGGCTGCAGGTTTGTAGTTCCCGTTGTTTTTGGTGTCTGCCCTCAGTGGGTAAGGTTGGTTTAGTGTGTTGTGTAGGCTTCCTGGTGGAGGGGACTGGTGCCTGTGTTCTGGTGGATGAGGCTGGATCTTGTCTTTCTGTTGGGCAGGATCATGTCCGTTGGTGTGTTTTGGGGTGTCTGTGACCTTATTATGATTTTAGGCAGCCTCTCTGCTAATGGGTGGGGTTGTGTTCCTGTCTTGCTAGTTGTTTGGCTTAGGGTGTCCAGCACTGTAGCTTGCTGGTCATTGAGTGGAGCTGGGTCTTAGCGTTGAGATGGAAATCTCTGGGAGAACTTTCACTGTTTGATATTATGGAGAGCCAGGAGGTCTCTGGTGGACCAATGTCCTGAACTTGGCTCTCCCACCTCAGAGGCACAGGCCTGACACCTGGCCGGAGCACCAAGACACTGTCAGCCACATGGCCAGATACTTGGGGAGTTTCTTGCCTTTTGGGACGTCTGAGGTCTTCTGCCAGTGTTCAGTAGGTGTTCTGTAGGAGTTGTTCCACATGTAGATGTATTTCTGATGTATTTGTGGGGAGGAAGGTGATCTCCATGTCCTACTCCTCCACCATCTTGAAGGTCTCCCCCAAATGTTTTTCTTGTGATGAGAACTTTTATGATCTACTCTCGGGGCTTCCCTGGTGGCACAGTGTTTAAGAATCCGCCTGCCAATGCAGGGGACACGCGTTTGAGCCCTGGTCCGGGGTGATCCCACATGCCGAGGAACAACTAAGCCTGTGTGCCACAACTACTGAGCCCATGTGCCACAACTACTGAAGCCTGTGTGCCTAGAGCCAATGCTCTGCAACAAGAGAAGCCACCGCAATAAGAAGCCTACACACTGCAACGAAGAGTAGCCCCCACTTGCCACAACTAGAGAAAGCCCACACACAACAATGAAGACCCAAAGCAGCCAAAAGTAAAATAAAAATTAAAAAAGATCTACTCTCTTAGCAACTTTCAAATATGCAAAACAGTATTATTAACTATAGTCACCATGCTGTACATTATATCCCCAGAACTTATTTACTTTATAACTTAAAGTTTGTACCTTTTGATCACGTTCACCCACTTGTCCCACCCCCTACCTCCGCCTCTGGCAGCCAATTTGTTTTCTGTATCTATGATCTTGTTTTTTCTGTTTCTCTGTTTTAAGATTCCACATATGAGATCATACAGTAGTTATCTTCTTTGTCTCACTTATTTCACTTAGCATAATGTCGTCAAGGTCCATCCATATCGTCACAAATGGATTACATTCTTTTTATGGCTGAAAAATATTCCACATTTCTTTTTTTTTTTTCTTGCGATACGCAGGCCTCTCACTGTTGTGGTCTCTCCCGTTGCAGAGCACAGGCTCCGGACGTGCAGGCTCAGCGGCCATGGCTTACAGGCCTAGCCACTCCGCGGCATGTGGGATCTTCCCGGACTGGGGCATGAACCCGTGTCCCCTGCATCGGCAGGCAGACTCTCAACCACTGTGCCACCAGGGAAGCCCTCCACATTTCTTTATCCATTCATCCATTGATGGACACTGTTATGTTGTTTCCATATCTTGGCTATTGTGCGTGGGAGTGCAAATATCTTTTTGAGTTAGTGTTTTCATTTTCTTTGGATAAATATCCAGTGGTACTAAAAAGCAAAATTGCTGGATCATATGGTAGTTCTATTTTTAACTTTTTGAAGAATCTTCATACTGTTTTTCATATGGCTACACCAATTTACATTTCCACCAACAGAGCACAAGTGTTCTCTTTTCTCTACATCCTCACCAACACTTGTTATTTCTTGTCTTTTTGCTAATAACCGTTGTAACAGATGTGAGTGATATCTCATTGTGGTTTTGATTTGCATTTTTCTGATAATTGGTGATGTTGAGCATCTTTTCATGTACGTGTTGGTCATCTGTATGTCTAGGGTTTTTAGACTAGGATGGAACTGTATGTAAAATTATGTATAAAAATGTTCATTTTTCTCTGGGGAGAGGGTCCATAGCTTCCATCAGATACTCACAGGTGTCTATTACAGAGAAAAGAGTAAGAACCACTTTTATGAATTAATATATCTATGGAAATGTTTTTACTTTTTCCCTATTCATTTCTTACAAAAGAATTTTTTTAAGTGTCAGTAGTTGTTCTACAGACAATAGAACCAACACAGATAGAATCACTTAGAATAACTCCTAATGCTTCTTCCAAACCTCTACTGTCCTCACTTATGCTAAGTGTCTTGCTTTGGCTGGATTGAAGTACTGAATAATGCAGTCCCAGACATGGTGTACAAGGACCTCACCATCTGTCACAGACATCTTCCTCTCCTCTCCTTTTAGTATTAGGAGGCTTCTGCTGTTTTCACAAGGAATTTTTACTCTGGCACACACTATCAAAGTTCCCAAATGATCCCTTTTTTCTTATGCCAACACTTCTGGCTCATCCCGCGGTTTTGGTTAAGAGTTTAAGGGGAATAAAACCTCTTCTAACAGGGCCAATCTCAACACGAGATCATTAGCTTTTTCTGATGAACTTTAGAAAAAGGAAGTGGAAAGTAAACATTGAGCTTATTATTAAAAACCTGCTTCTTTAATTTTTTGCAAAAGCTATCTCTCT
Source organism: Phocoena sinus (assembly GCF_008692025.1). NCBI lineage: Eukaryota > Metazoa > Chordata > Mammalia > Artiodactyla > Phocoenidae > Phocoena > Phocoena sinus. Next base: position 141,424,655 of record NC_045764.1, on the reverse strand, counting down.
CTCTTGCTGATTATTAATGACTTTTTTTCTGTATCTTTCTCCTTTCTCTCTTATTTACTTTGGGATTCAATTCCCCCCAGCGACTTAGTTTAGTCATGTTCTCATTAGTGCAACTTCTACTCCAGCAGATTTCGTGGGCTTTCACATCAGTACATTTCCATATGATAAACTCCATTAACAACTCTGAACGTTCAGGAATAAGGAAGCAGTCATTCAGTACCATGGGCTCTACCTCACTTGCCCCTATCCTCTGATCCAACTTTCTTGGCTATCTTGGAGCTTCTTCATCAGATAATTCCATCAGCAGAAAATTAGGGCTGAGCTGTGGCAACAAAACTGATGGCTGAACAGACTCATTTCCTAGCAAGTACTGTCCATATATGTCATCGTTATCAGTAAAAAAAATATTTTTAGACCCAAGGAAGACATAATCCCTTAGAATGTTTTTTAAGCCATTTTTCAAATCGTGGTATAGATTTGTCCTGATAGGCTCATCTTTTTCTTCCAATCTCCAAGGCTTCTCCAGACATGATTAGGAGTATAGCATCATCTGGGTTATGGAATCAAAAAACTAAATGAGCCACAATAGACTATTTAATCTGACATTCTAAGTAATGTTTATCAACCTATACTGTATGTTGGTAGCAACTGGGGAGTCTTAAAAAAATTGACACTTGGGTCTCATCACCGAAGTTTCTGATTTAATTGGTTGGGGGTGGGGTTAGGCAGTGCAGATCTTTAAAAGCTAATATAGTGACAGGCAAAGTTGAGGACCAGCCGTCTAAAGTAATCAACAGGACCAACACAATCAGCTTCAATCAATGAAGCCAAAATAGTGCTATCTGCATGATGTCATAATTCTATTTTAAGACAGTAGAGAGCAGAGTTGACAAATTTATATAGAGATAAACTGTCTTAGGAAATAGCAATTAGTAATGTAATATTTAGGTAATCCAACGTAAACATTGTACTCTGTGGTCATCTTTTGTCACAAAGCTTTCACTTACTGCTAAAGACAGATTACTTTTTGTATGTTGGAATTTACTGGGAAATCCCTTACAGATGCGTGATCAATAGTGTTATTACATAATTTGTGCATTTTTCAGAGTGCAAAGTAACACTATTAATGATTCTGCCAGGACAGGTGTAAACCACGATTGACTTAGGTAAGGTGGGACATATGGTCACCCTATGGTCACCACGTCTTCTGTGGGATCCAGGAGAAGAGCTAGAATCTGAACATGGCTTTACGAATTAAAGTAACCAGTAGTAATTATGTACTTAAGCTGATTATTACAGTCTTCAGTATTATTTTTATGTATGTTCATCTATCACTGTTTAGGCACCTTGGGCAATTGAAAAAGAAACTAAAGACGTGCTTTTAGGTATCAGGAATTATACAGTCTGCTTGGGAAGAGAAGATTAATACCTCAAGCTGCTTTGATAAATAAAATGCAAGAACGTCCTCAAAAATTCTTTCAGTATCAAGGTGATGTGGCCTCATAGAATGAGTTTGGGAGTGTTCCTCCCTCTGCTATATTTTGGAAGAGTTTGAGAAGGATAGGTGGTTAGCTCTTCTCTAAATGTTTGATAGAATTCGCCTGTGAAGCCATCTGGTCCTGGGCTTTTGTTTGTTGGAAGATTTTTAATCACAGTTTCAATTTCAGTGCTTGTGATTGGTCTGTTCATATTTTCTATTTCTTCCTGATTCAGTCTTGGCAGGTTGTGCATTTCTCAGAATTTGTCCATTTCTTCCAGGTTGTCCATTTTATTGGCATAGAGTTGCTTGTAGTAATCGCTCATGATCTTTTGTATTTCTGCAGTGTCAGTTGTTACTTCTCCTTTTTCATTTCTAATTCTATTGATTTGAGTCTGCTTCCTTTTTTTCTTGATGAGTCTGGCTAATGGTTTATCAATTTTGTTTATCTTCTCAAAGAACCAGATGGAGAGATACACCATGTTCTTGGATTGGAAGAATCAACATTGTGAAAATGACTCTACTACCCAAAGCAATCTACAGATTCAATGCAATCCCTATCAAACTACCACTGGCATTTTTCACAGAACTAGAACAAAAAATTTCACAATTTGTATGGAAACACAAAAGACCCCGAATAGCCAAAGCAATCTTGAGAACAAAAAACAGAGCTGGAGGAATCAGGCTCCCTGACTTCAGACTATACTACAAAGCTACAGTAATCAAGACAGTATGGTACTGGCACAAAACCAGAAAGATAGATCAATGGAACAGGATAGAAAGCCCAGAGATAAACCCACGCACATATGGTCACCTTATCTTTGATAAAGGCAGCAGGAATGTACAGTGGAGAAAGGACAGCCTCTTCAATAAGTGGTGCTGGGAAAACTGGACAGGTACATGTAAAAGTATGAGATTAGATCACTCCCTAACACCATACACAAAAATAAGCTCAAAATGGATTAAAGACCTAAATGTAAGGCCAGAAACTATCAAACTCTTATAGGAAAACATAGGCAGAACACTCTATGACATAAATCACAGCAAGATCCTTTTTGACCCACCTCCTAGAGAAATGCAAATAAAAACAAAAATAAACAAATGGGACCTAATGAAACTTCAAAGCTTTTGCACAGCAAAGGAAACCATAAACAAGACGGAAAGACAACCCTCAGTATGGGAGAAAATATTTGCAAATGAAACAACTGACAAAGGATTAATCTCCAAAATTTATAAGCAGCTTATGCAGCTCAATAACAAAAAAACAAACAACCCAATCCAAAAATGGGCAGAAGACTTAAATAGACATTTCTCCAAAGAAGGTATACAGACTGCCAACAAACACATGAAAGAATGCTCAACATCATTAATCATTAGAGAAATGCAAATCAAAACTACAATGAGATATCATCTCACACCAGTCAGAATGGCCACCATCCAAAAATCTAGAAACAATAAATGCTGGAGAGGGTGTGGAGAAAAGGGAACACTCTTGCACTGCTGGTGGGAATGTGAATTGGTACAGCCACTATGGAGAACAGTATGGAGGTTCCTTAAAAAACTACAAATAGAACTACCATATGACCCAGCAATCCCACTACTGGGCATATACCCTGAGAAAACCATAATTCAAAAAGAGTCACGTACCAAAATGTTCATTGCAGCTCTATTTACAATAGCCCAGAGATGGAAACAACCTAAGTGTCCATCATCGGATGAATGGATAAAGAAGATGTGGCACATATATACAATGGAATATTACTCAGACATAAAAAGAAACGAAAAAAAAAAAAAAAAAAGAAACGAAATTGAGCTATCTGTAATGAGGTGGATAGACCTAGAGTCTGTCATACAGAGTGAAGTAAGTCAGAAAGAAGAAGACAAATACTGTATGCTAACACATATATATGGAATTTAAGAAAAAAAATGTCATGAAGAACCTAGGGGTAAGACAGGAATAAAGACACAGACCTACTAGAGAATGGACTTGAGGATATGGGGAGGGGGAAGGGTAAGCTGTGACAAAGCGAGAGAGAGGCATGGACATATATACACTACCAAACGTAAGGTAGATAGCTAGTGGGAAGCAGCCGCATAGCACAGGGAGATCAGTTCTGTGCTTTGTGACCGCCTGGAGGGGTGGGATAGGGAGGGTGGGAGGGAGGGAGATGCAAGAGGGAAGAGATATGGGAACATATGTATATGTATAATTGATTCACTTTGTTATAAAGCAGAAACTAACACACCATTGTAAAGCAATTATACTCCAATAAAGATGTTAAAAAAAAAAAAATTCTTTCAGGGTGACTTCCCGGCAGTCCAGTTTTTAAGACTTAGCGCTTCCACTGCATGGGGCATGGATTTGATCCCTGGTGTAGGAACTAAGATCCCATATGTGCAGCAAAAAGAAGAAAAATCTAATCTGATTAGGACTTAAAAAAAATTCTTTCAAGAAGCAGAATATGATAAATAAAAGAAATAATAAATACATTCATAAAAAATACTATCCTTAATTCTATATAAGCTGTCTTTGACTTAAGGTGATTCCACTTACAGTTTCCCACCATGGTCCCTACATACCTCTAGAACTTACAGCAGGCAAAGACCAGTTGACTTCCTGAGCTGCTTGTGGTCTGAACCTTAGAAATTGTCTTCCTTGTGAGCGTAGCTCCTCTCAGGTGCCCCCTCTAGCTTCTGGATAGTTAAGCTATACAGCCATTGACTCCAAATTGAATCAAGGAATTTAATTTTAGCACAGAAGACACGATGCAATTGGTGACAAGCAAATAACATGGAACTAATAAATTCAAGTTGGCAAGAGAAGGATCCCTCAAGTAGGGTGCATTAGAAGCTTAGCTCTTGGTGAAAGTCTCCTGCTGGGTGTGGCAGCCACACCTCACACTTTTTGAATGACAACTTCAGTGTTGACCTGTATTTAATTTATGATCTCCCACAAGATTTTGTTTTCCTACCTGTTTTCTACTTGGGTCAAAACTGTTAGTTACCATTTTGTATTTAGGAAGCTTATTCTTCCTCCTTTGCTGACTCAGTATGTATGAATCCCTCTTTGATTTAATCTACTTTCTAATAATTTTGCATTTTTTCAAAGTTGAGCGAAAATTGATAAATATCAAGATTGATTAGGCAACCTTAAGAAACTCAAATAAAGCACGAGTAGTAAAGAACACAAAGTTATGGGATTAATCTTGTCATAAGATGGTTAGCCTTGGATTGGGCCAGTCTGATGGCTTGATAAATCTTCCCCTTGTGCGTGGGATGGACTGGTAAGGGAGGGAGCATGGGTCAGGCAAATCCGCCTCCAACACGTGATGACTGAGATGATGGAGAAAAACAGATCAGCTGTGCCCAATTTGTGTAACAAGGGCTGTTTTTTACCTTCATGGCACACATTTATTTCATTATCTGAGTTGTTGATGAAAATATTCAGGCATTGTTTTTTTTTTTGGTTGGTTGGTTTGTTTTTGCGGTACACGGGCCTCCCACTGCTGTGGCCTCTCCCGTTGCGGAGCACAGGCTCCGGACGCGCAGGCTCAGCAGCCATGGCTCACGGGCCCAGTCGCTCTGCTGCACGTGGGATCCTCCCAGACCGGGGCACAAACCTGCATCCCCTGCATCGACAGGCGGACTCTCAACCACTGCGCCACCAGGGAAGCCCTCAGGCATTGTTTTCCTTTAGTTCACTGCTGTTTTGTCCTTGCCCTGGCCCTCTTCTCTACCAAAACTTGCTCGTAGGAAAGGAATTAATATTTGCTGCTTATATTTAACTATATTTCCCCCCAAATGAAATAACTTTGTTGCTTATTATGAAAATGTTCTATACGTATAAATACCCAAACATCATAGAAAAATAGAGAAGGAAGTAAGAATTACTCTTAATCCCACCATCTAGAAATAACTTGAGATTTTTAGGAGTATCCTTCCTTATATAAAATACTTTATTCCTTAGTCAAATGGAAATTATTTGATGGCTACTTTTTAAAAAAAAGCAGTATGTCATGACATCTTTATCAATAAATATAAAACCATATCATCACTTAACTGGCTACATAGAATTTATACGTGTGTGTATACCCACTATACTTGATTTCATCAGTTCCATTGTGATGAACGTTGAACTAATTTCCAATTTTTCCTTTTAAAGAACATTATTGTAACGAACATCTAGTATGTTCTTGCTTTAAGTGTAAAATAATAGAAAGCTAGGAAGGAGAAGGGATCAGGAGCCGGAGCTGAGGGGAAAGAGGCCGGTCCGGGTCTGGACTCTGCCGCTGCTCGCCCGAGGTCTGCAGGCCGGGATGCGGCTCAGTCCTCAGCTCCTGGGCACAGTCTACGAGGCTCCCCCGGGCCAGCGTGGGAGAGCCGCAGGCGGCGGCCGCCGCATCATGTCAACCAAGGGCGAGCGGGCCAGGGAGATCCTGAGGGGCTTCAAACTAAATTGGATGAACCTTCAGGATGCTGAGACAGGGAAGATACTCTGGCAAGGAACAGAACACCTGTCAGGCCCTGGAGTGGAGCATGAAGCCCGTGTTCCCAAGAAAATCCTCGAGTGCAAGGCAGTGTCTCGAGAATTGAACTTCTCTTCAGCGGAGCAAATGGAAAAATTCCGCCTGGAACAAAAAGTTTACTTCAAAGGGCAATGCCTAGAAGAATGGTTCTTTGAGTTTGGCTCTGTGATCCCTAACTCCACATACACCTGGCAATCCCTGATAGAGGCGATGATGCCAGCCAGCGTGCTAACTGGAAATGTTATCATAGAGACAAAGTTTTTTGACGACGATCTTCTTGTAAGCACATCCAGAGTGAGACTTTTCTACGTTTGAGAGAAGAATATGTGTGCATTTCAAGAATTCATTTTTTTAGGGGGAAGGAGGAAACTGTTTACTTTTTTCCTCTATACATTTGATTTTTGACACTTCCACCCCTAATTTCCTCTATGGCAAAACCCACCTGCGGCCACCAGGGGACCAGCTCTGTTTAGGTACCAGATGGCTTTTTTCTCTCAAGCCACCATCTTCAATTGACCAGATTAAACTCCCAATCCCAGGCCAGGGAAGAGGGCATGCCTCAACTCCTTCTTGGAGTAGACACGGGGACAAACACATACCACAAGCTGTTCCCATCACCCTCCCTGCCCTGAAGGCAACACATCTTCCTTTGGCCCCTGGTTTTGGGAAAATTTAAGTTCCTGACCCACGTTTAGTTTTTTCCTACCATTTCTATTTCATACATTCTCATACATTTAACTTGTAAAATAGACTGTGATATTATTGTTACATAGTGAATTAAAACATATGAATTAAAATAATAAAAAAAATAATAGAAAGCTAGAGCTGAAAGAGTCCTTAGAGACTAGCTAGTTCAATGCCATCATTTTGTGGAAGAAAAACAAAGGCATAGAGAGGATAAAGGGGAGTAGAAGCCAGGTCTTTTGACTTTACATCTATTAATCTTTTCAGTCTACCCCACTACCATCTTCCTAAAAAATTGCTTGGCTATTAAAATGCCACTAAGTGGCACTGACTTTTTTTTACTCCAGTAGCCAAAAGCCTGTGCCTTAAAACTTAACTCTTCCCAGGGTTATTTGCATTTTAATATTGGTTGTTAGTTATGCAATAAGTTAAAAGATTTATATATATATAATATATAAAATCTTTAGAATGAGGTCAGGGAATACCTCAAGTACTTGAAATTGTATGTGGCAAGCTCCTACTTCAATTTCTGGCCATATTTGGTAGACGTGAGGAGTGGGAGTTGAGAAATAGGTTTAGGCAGTAGTTGGGGTCTGTAACAGAATACTGATGCTCACCCACAGCTTTGAAACACTTCCAAAAGAAGGGTCTAAAGCTTTGGCTTATTTCAGTTTCTGCTATGGAAGGTCCAGAGCTAGATGCTTAATTAAGTGTATTTTGATGATTAAGATGATGATGGAATAGAACTAGCAGCACTGAGTTGTTACTTGTACACACTCAGCATAATTGGGGGCTAAATTCTTGATCTAATTGTTGACTTAAAAAATTAGTCTATAATGTAGATCATCTACATTAAATATCATGGGATCTGTTAATTTAAAAACCCATGAGAGTGACTTCCCTGGTGGCACAGTGGTTAAGAATCCGCCTGCCAATGCAGAGGACACGGGTTCGAGCCCTGGTCTGGGAAGATCCCACATGCCACATAGCAACTAAACCCTCCTGCCACAACTACTGAGCCCGCACACCACAACTACTGAAGCCCACGCCCCTAGAGCCCATGTACCACAACAAAGACAAGCCACTGCAATGAGAAGCCCGTGCACCACAATGAAGAGTAGCCCCCGTTGTTGCAACTAGAGGAAGTCCGCACGCAGCAACGAAGACCCAACGCAGCCAAAAATAATTAATTTATATAAAAAAAGAAAAACCCACAAGATACTGCTTCCTAGATAAATAACTCTTTCATAAGGAAGGGATTTGGAGTTCTATGTGATTTTTGGACAATTACTTGAACTCTGAGTTTCCTGGTTTCTTTATCTGGCAATAAGGATAATGATAGCAATTTACTTCATGAAATTGAATAAAAATGATTATATGGCATTTGGCAAAAAGAAAATGATAAATCTTTTAAAAATAAAATTTGCCATACACAGAGGAAAATGAAGAATGGTGTTTTTGATAAGAACCAGTTACTCTACAGAATAAATCATGTTTGAATCTCTTGTAGTCTTTAAAGCATTCAAGAAATATTCAACAGAAGTTGAGCAGCTGCAGAAATATCCCACAGAATAGAAAATGAGATGAATTTGCAGAGGTAATGGAATCTTTCATTGCAGTGTCTTTCCAAACTTTATTGAAAATTTCCCAAAGGTTTTGGTTAATACTATGAAAAAAAATTGTAAGTTTGGAAACTGCTAACAAATTAAAGCAATTAACGAGATCATTTATGCTGGCAATAATTATCACATAAACACAAAATTGCTTAATTGGTTGAATTGTTAGCACTCTAGCTGTCATTCCTTGTTAACAAACTCGAGTTTTAAATTATATTTTCTCTCCTTGATTTGAGTTCCTGGCTTGATAAATATTTATAAAAGAAGAGAACAAAGGTTTCAGGTTTAGGCACTTTTGATTATTCATATACAGACTATCCACTCTGTGGAGTACGCAAGACAGAGTGTTAATGGCAACACCAACTCACTGCTTGTAATGCTTTTTGATCCACCTTCCTACGTTCTTAATCCTACGTGCTCAAGGCTTTGGCATACTGGAGCGTGGGGTTTGGAGTCGGGCCACTGCCCCAGGATGAAGTCTGAAAACGGCACTGAGAGGGTGGAGCAAACAGAGACAAAGTCCACAGAGCTGAACCATCACTATTGTATTTGCTGTACCTCATTATGAATGAAACATTGGAAGACGGCAGGTGAACTTGATAGTGGGTGTGAACATAAAACCTACTTAATTGACTTCATTTCTCATCCACAGACAGTAAGTTAGGTATGAATGTGCCAAGGTGGCCAAGGAGCTGGTGAAAGTCAGACACAAATATTGCCAATTATGTCTCCGGGAATGTGAATTTATTTAAATAAATTTACTCAAACATAAATAGGAAAGTGATTCTCCTGAAAAAAAATCACAAATATATATTTTTAAGCCAACTAGAAATGACTTCCAATTACCTACTTCTTTGGTTGGCCTCCAGAACTGCAACTCCCTTTTAGTTTGCATGATTTATTTGTTCATTAATTCACTTATTAACTCATTTACTCGTCAGGCCTTTATTAAGTACATCTTGTGTGTCAGGGGCTGCGCTAAGTGCTGGGAAACTTAAAACTGTATCCCGAAAGCAACAGGGAGCCATTGGATGATTTAAAGTAGTGGAGTGACATGATCAGATTTCTTTTTTAGAAAGTGTACTTTGGCTACTATGTGGAGGAAGAATTGAAGGAGAGTGAAACTGGAGAATGGGACAGCAGTTAGGAGATTTATAAGAAGCAATTCATGTGAGAAAAGATGAGGCCTGGGTTATGGACTGAATTGTGGCCTGCCCTCCAAATTCATATGTTAAAATGCTAGCCCCAAGTACCTCGGAAAGTGACCAGATTTGGAGAGAGAGCCTTTAAAGAGGTAATTAAGGTAAAATGAAATCATGTGGCTGGCCCTAATCCAATATGACTAGTGTCTTCACAAGCGGAGATTAGGACAAAGACACACAAAGGAAAGACCATGTGAAGACAGAGGGAAAATATGGCCACCTATAAGCCAAAGAGAAGGGCCTCAGAAGAAACAACCCTGCCGGTAACTTGATCTCGGGACTTCTAGCCTCCAGAATTGTGAGAAAACTAATTTTGTTGTTTAAGTCACCCAGTCTGTGGTATTTGTCATGGAAGCCCACGCAAACTAATACAGCCTGAACAAGGCAACTGCAGCAGAACATAAGCGCCTTCAGACACCAGTTTATCATCACACCCCAGTATAAGCCTGCTATTACATCTGCACGAGCTCACATCTCTTAGGTAATGGAAAATCTAATCCTGGAAAGCTCAGGCACAGCTATAGAAGGAAAGATGCCCATTTATTCCAAAGGCTGGTTAGTGCTTCCATGCACTGGTGGATGACAGGATGTAAGTCTTGCTCTTCTGCTCCTTTCCATTATCGGTGGATGGAAATTTGAAATTGATGTCACTTGCTCCCTTATAGGGAGGTCAGTTTGGTATTTACACACTCACTGCCAGTTTTCAGATTCCTTGCAAGGACCATTCTGTTTGAGGCATCTGAAGGTGAAGTTTATTCCTTTGTCCTCAATGCCTCTATATTGTAAATGCTGGGCTTTTCAAATGGGTCCTCCTGCTGCTTTGTCTTTGGAAGTTGTGGAGACTGTGGTTCCCCTAGATGTTCCCAGAAATGGAACAGAAATTTCAGTTTAGTTTTATGAAATGCATCTCTTGGTGACAAGGTAAAGATGAAGGGAACTAATGTTTTTTGAGCTCTAGGCACTATTTCAAAGTTTTCTGTTCATAATCATGAGTTCTCGATTTTTCCATTGTTAGCAGACATTTGAATGAAGGGAGCATTGGGTAGGGCTGGGTTTATTTGGTTTGGTATCTCTGTTTTTAAGTAGCTTTCTGATACATGTTCATTTCTACATCACAGTAGTCTTAAAATTTCAAACAAATAACTGGTTCTGTGATTCAGCAAAAATAGTTTGTAGGATTAATTTAATTCAAGGCACAGGAAGCTAGTCTAGTCTCTATTTTTGGTTTATGATTTAATTTTTTCAAGTTCTTGGGTCTTAGAATCAAATCACAAGCTTTAAACTGTACATAAAACTGTAAACTGTATTTTAAAATCTTTATCCTGCTTTAAACTGCTTCTATTGAATCTGAAAATGCATATTTTTCTTCAACTCAGAAATTTTATTCTACTTTCTCCTTATTATCATCTCATCTGCTCTCTCTTTTCTCTCCTTTGGTAACTTCTATTGGAACAGATATTGGAACTTGAGGATCTCACCTCCATGACTTTCAACCATTCTCACAAACTCTCCATCTCCTTGTTTTTTGCCCTGTGTTTGGGGAGAATTTCTGTTTCTACTAATCTGCTCTTAACTTGATCAGTTCTGCTGATCAGCTAATGAATTTTAAACTTCAGAAACTACTTTTTAAATCTCTACGTTTTCTCACTGATTATTTTTCTTGGATACAATATCCTTTCAAATCTTGCTGAATAAAATTAAAATTCATTTAAATTTTATCTTCTGTTTTCTTTATTAACTTAGTTTCCTCTGATATTACTTCTTTGTTAGTTGTGTTTGGTGCTTTTCTTTCGTGGTATTGGTTCCCCTCCGCTGACAAAATCTTTGGTGATTTTGATTGTCCAATCATCTTTTATTTGAGGATCGGCTTGCCTGTCCTGTTAATCATAGCCTGTCTTCAGGAACTGTGAAGGAAGGGCACAACATGCTATCCAGAGAGAGTGAAAGTTCCCTATTACTTCTAGCGGTCAGTGTGTACTTGGGCTCTGCCCCTCTGGTCCCGGGATCCCCACTAACTTTATCCCACAGGCAAACATTTGGTACTTAAGGCCAGCAGGGGAGGGGACTCCTCAATGAATTATTCTATCCTAGGTTCCCCACCCCCCACCTCCTCTTGTATCCTTTGACTCTTGCTTGGAATTTCCCTAAACTATTCCTTCTCCTGAACCTGTTTTGATTTCCTCTAACTTTGTTTTTCTCTAGATCAGGTCCTGCCTCTCTCTTCTATATTTCAGGATGTCCTAAAAATTCCTGGAAAATTGATCACATTTTTTTCTTATTTCCCTGTGCTGTTAGATTTCTATTCTCTTTAAGACATATCTTTTTATGAGATTTAGGATGGAAGAGAAGGTAAATGCATGGGCTCAACCCACCATCTTGACCCAATCTCTACTTATTATTTTCTTTACTATCTCTAATTAATTATCAGATAATACAAGCTCAATGTGAAAAATTCAGAGAATATAGAAATAGAAAATGAAGTTCCTTCTTGTGTCAGATTCCTCTAATGTCCTGACTTATATCCACTTCTCACCTATTGATTTTAGCTGGAGCTGGGTTGACAGTTCTGTGAGGGCTTCCTCTCACTTCCTGGTTAAGTAGAAGCCCCAGTTCCTGGCTGACAGCATCTAGTTTCAAATGCACACCTTCTCTCTGGCCCTAGAACTGCAGATTGCCAGTTAGGAGCTTGCTTGGTAGCTTGGAAGTGTGGGCTGTCAACATGGAATAGGAGGTTAGGGGGGCAGTCCCTTGACCACCCAGGATGAGGACCAATCTCCCACCTTTCTGATAGACAATTCAGGGAGGCTTTATGAACTCTTCTCAGGAAGTCCCTGCAGAATTAATCCCTACTGCCCACAGCAATGACTTCAAATATGAACCCTTATATGAGCTTTTCCTTCTTACCTATTTCACTCTCCCCAGTTTCTCATTCCCATTCCCTGGGATCTGCCATTTTCCTCCCTCCTTATTTGACAATACCCTTTTCCTCTGTACTTCTAAACTTCCTCTCTCCCTCAGTCCTAATTTATCATTTCACTGTAACTCAATTAGCTGTAAAGCATGTGGGGATGCTGTCAGGATAACAGGCTCTGTAGCAAATGAGGTTGTATTGAATTATTTAGATTTCAGCTAAAGTGGAAATAACTAAAGCAGCTGAACAGGTTTGTAAAATCCTGGGGTAATCTGTCCACTGATTTGGTGCTTTTACCATATTAATTTTTTCTCGTCGTTGAAAATTATAAATTTTAAGGCTACAAAGAAATATATGTGTAAACTCTTCAATTCAGAGCCCTAAAGCTAAGGAATTGTCTGTTTCATGTAGTATATAATTATGTAGCTGCAGAGCTGCAATTCTAGGGAATCATGGATTTATTTAATAAGTTTATCCACACAAGGCTTTGTAAAAACACAAATACATAATTTCGCTCCATTTTTTATTTCAAAAATAGAACAAAGACTTCTACTTGAGATATATGATAGTCTCAGCCTTTGAAGTTGGCCTGTTTTTCTTGAGTTTTCCTTGCCAGAATTTGGTTCTTAATTTTTAAATGAAAAAGAGCTTGTTGTTTCTAACTCAGTAAAAAAACAAATGGATTCTTAAATGCTATCAGAAAGGGGGAAGGGTGGCTCACTGCTAATCTAATGGGTTGACCACAAATATTCTTCTATTATCTTCCCTCTATTACTAGTGTGTCTTGGGAAATTGAGCTTAATAAGGGCCCAGACAACAAGGTGGTAGTGTGGAGAGTTCTGTGGCTTTGTAACATCTGTGGAGTTTGCGCCACTTAGCACATCTCAATGTCTAAATGCCCACTCTCAAAAGAGGTGTGACTGCAGCAGGAAGTGAAGTATCTTTGCATATGTTCAATATATAAACTAAGCACGCACATCTGGCACTTAAACACCCTTTTCCTGGTGAATCCTGGAAAGCAGCATAATTATACTCCCAAGCAAATAACTCAGGTGTAAGACTGTTTCGTCGTTAAGAACACCAGGCATCACCAAAGTTAAAACTCTTTTCTCATCTTTGCGCTTTAAATCTCCACTGTCATCTCCAAAACACCTGAGATTACCTGGGCTGATGTCTGGTGAGAAATTGTCTCAGCACGGCTGATGGAGGAAAGAGACGAAAGCTGCAGCAAGGTGTACCACCAAGCCTTACTGAACAATGACCTTGTATAGTAAGAAAGTCAAGAAAGTGGACAGCCTTGCAAGCTGCCGCTTCTGTGTCTCTCTCCCGAGGTGACTTGGAGATGCTTTGTTTTTCCTGTCTGGCACCATCGGTTCTAGTGTTTTCTCTGGCCTACAGCATCCCACCCCACCCAGCGTGCGGAAGCGTCCGCTCGCCTGGAAACCGGGTCTGGCCAGGAGGTGTCGGTGGGCTGGGGTGGCAGCTTGCCTGTTGATTACAGTCCCTGTAACGTGCGAGCCATGGGACTGCAGGCTGCGCCCCGCCAGCATTGCCCGGTCCGCCTGGACCACACCAGGTTTGCAAACAGAAACGGAGACACCGAGCCCTCAGGCTGGGGCCGCGGGTCTCGGGCCCAGTGCCCACCCGAGCCCTCCCAGCGTCTGTTCTTACTACCATCCAGGAGAAGCCCCGGAGGACGCTTTCTAACACAGCAGCCCCCGGGAACAATCTGTCCCTCCCAAATCCGCCGCAGCGGGGGCGCACTGCCGGGGCGCCAGCTTTGCCTACCCTACGGCCTAAGCGTGTCTTTTAATATATTTTAAAAACCTGACTGTATACAGTGGGGACGCAGGGCGGGAAAGACTGGAGGGCTCATGTTCGTGGCCAGACTCGCCGCTCTGGGCGAACGAATTAGGCCGGAGCTGCAAAGCCAAATCCTTTCCCCGCTGCAGGGGACTCGGGGTAGCGCGCGGTGAGGGGCGGTGAGCAGCTATGGGGGCGCTGCGGCCGGCTCTGGCCTCTGGCGGCTCGGGCTCATGCAGTCCGGAGGGGGGCGGAGGCCGGCCCGGGGAGCCGGGCGGAGGCCGGGCAGGTGGCCCCGGGCTTGGAGGCTGATTGGCAGGTGCGGGAGTGGGTGGGGAAGGCGGGGGCTGGGCCTGGCTCTGCGGGAGGCTGCGGCCCCGCCTCCCCGCCCCCGCCGCGGGACTATCTGGTCCCGGCAGCAGCGATGTCCCCCGGCAGGAATGTCCCTCCTCAGATAATGTTATTTATATCTCTGGGCGGGTCCGCGGCTCGGCAGCACCAGGCGCCCGGCGGCCGCTGTGCCAGGAGCCCTGCGCTGCCTTCCTCCCCCTGCGCCGCCGCCGCTGCCACCCCCGGGCTCGGGGTGGCCGCCACTACAGCCCCAGCGCAGGTGAGTCCCGGGAGGGCCCGGCGGCCAGAGGGAGCTGGGTGCGGGTGCGGATGCGCGAGGCAGGGGCGCGCGGCGCGAGCGCAGCGGAGGCGCTGGGCCCCGGGGGCGCGTGACGCACGGGGCCCAGGGGACCGGGTGGGGACCCAGCCCTGGGTGCCGGGCGTAGAGCCCGTGGGAGGCCCTGGCGGCTGCGGCAGCTATCGCCCCGGGGCGCGGGAATCCTCGTGGGTTTCGGCGGCGCTTGGCAAGCTGGGCGCTTGCTTTGGAGAGCCGGATCCTGGAGCGTCGCCCGGGGGCGCTGGGAGGGCGGTGAGGGGAGTGCGTGTTCTGGTCCCGGGCTGCCTCCTCCAGGACCCCGGCGTGGGGACGAAGGGGGTTCTGCCTCAAGCCTGTCGGACCTCCGCGCTGCCCTCTCTGCCGGGTTCCTCAGCCCTGGGGCCGCTCAGATTCTCTTCTGGGGAACTTGTCTGCGCGCTCCCTGGCAGCCCAGCGCCCAGGCAGGGAGGGCAGGGCGGCGGAGGGGCCGGGTCCCCGAGCGTTGGGAACGACGCGGAGTGTGGCCAGGTGCAGCCCCAAGAAGGAGAGATCAGCGTGCCCCAAGCCACCCTCCAAGGACCCCCACCCTTCCTCTCCCAAAGAGTTCCGCTTCTCCAAGCTGCTACGGTCCACTCTACTCTCCCTTGCCTCACGGGTTCCTCTTTCTCCGACAACTTGGCCCTGAGAAATAGCAGAAAGTGGGAGAAATAACAGGAGCTTTAAAACAATCCCCAACTCCCACCAATTCGCCCAGACGTCCAAAGGTGGGGAAGTAGCGGCAGGCTTGAGTACCGTTTCCGTGACAACGAGCCCCAGGTAGGGTCTTGATTTACAGCCTATTAATATCCAAACCACTATTTTCAGTGAGGAATTAGAGGCACCAGGAGTTAATAGTAACACGCTTAAATCACTGAAGGAAAATGAAAAGAAACCACAGTTTTGTATGCATCAGATGGTGGAGGGGGGTTGGTGGGTGGTGGATATATAGTGACAGTGTTTTTGCACCCAGAACTCCTGTGAGGAGAGGCTAGGCTGTCACTTCCAGGTAGCAGGCAGCCTTGCAAAGTCCACAGCCTTGAGTTAGTCACGATCTATACTTGAATTCCTAAGGAAAGTGATTCAGGCAGCTCTTGAATGAGAGGAGTGTGCAAATCAAAAATTTAGGCACCTCTGTACTATCCACTAACCGATTCTTAATTTCAAAGATGGTACCAAATTTTACTCTAGAATTCCTTCCTTGACCACCCTCTGATCCTATGACCTAGGGCAGGTCATTTCCTATTCCAGTATCAGACTTTAACTCTTTTGCTAGGAGCCGTGGGTTCCAGAGTGTCTTAAAAAACTCTTTTTTGGAAGTGCAAAATGTTTAAGTGTACTGAATGCTCAATACCCAACACAGCTAGGCTTGTACTTGCCCAGAGGCTGTGGGCTAGTTAGAAAAAGGAATATTAGGCTCACACTGAAGAGCCCACCAGCGTTGAAACTAACTGACTCCTCAGAAGTGGGTCATTTATACAGAACTTTATCAAATCCTAGCATAAAGTACAGCTGAAAGACATAAGCCCTACATTACAAACACATGGCCTTTAGACCCCCTTAGCTGTTGCCCTTCTCTTTATCGGTGGTCCAGTCACAATGATTGGGGATGAGCCAGTCCTGTTAATCCCAAATTCTCAGAAGACAGTCTGCTCATGGAATTGAAAGCACCCCAAACCTCCCAGGCATCCAGGGATGGGCCTTGTAGCACAGGCGTATCAAGTTTTCCTGAGTGGCTTGCCCAGCTGAGAGCTGGGATACCACTTTTTGCTCTGGTCATTGCTTCTCCCAAGTGTTCTGAAGGTGTCTTTTAGCAAAATACCTGCTAGATGGTTAGCTTCGGAGTAGGTAAAGGTGTGGCAGGAGGCAGACTCTCCTATATGACAAACTAAAAATGACTATTTTAGGCAAACTAGCTGTGAATGAAAGTTTCACATGAAAGTAGAGTCAGAGTCTGATGGTTCTACCACAGTTCTGGAAACAGGCTTGTTTTTGGTAAATAAAAATAACAGTAGCTTGCTTTCTTTCTTTTTCTGTCTTTTACATACCAGTGCCTAGCCCGGTGCCTGGCTGGTGGTACACACTCAGTTAATCTTTGTTGAATGAATGAGGGAACGAGTAAATGAATGCTCAGTGTTTTCTTTATATTGTCCTATTCCGTTGTCACAATAACTCTTCAAGGTAGCTCATATAATCAACATTTTACAAGTGAGGAAACAGGTTCAAGGAGATTAAGTAATTTCCCTCACATCACTCAGTTGATGAGAGGGGAGGCTGGGATTCAAACTCACCTGTTCAGTTCCACCCTCTTTTAAGGTTCAGAAGTCAGCAGGGGATATAGAAGTATAAATTGGAAAGTTTGGTTATAGGATTGTCTCTTAGCTTCACAATCTTTCACTCTCAAGGCCTCAGGTAATAATTCTGCCTATATCAAAGAAGCTTTAAAAATATTGCTAAAGGGCTTCCCGGGTGGCGCAGTGGTTGAGAGTCCGCCTGCCGATGCAGGGGACACGGGTTCGTGCCCCGGTCTGGGAGGATCCCACATGCCGCGGAGCGGCTGGGCCCGTGAGCCATGGCCGCTGAGCCTGCGCGTCCGGAGCCTGTCCTCCGCAATGGGAGAGGCCACAACAGTGAGAGGCCCGCGTAACGCATAAAAAAAAAAAAAAAAAAAAAAAAAAAAAAATATTGCTAAAGGTATTGGACACTTCCTTGCTCAGAGGTATTTACCCGTGCCCATTATGTGCAGGTCATTGTTTCAAGGACAGAACTGTAATTTTGGCAGTAGGCAAAGCATGGATTTTTTGAAAACAGATTTTCCTTTCAGTCGTGGAATTGGCCAGGAGGGCTTGATGATGCATGGGGACAGCGTGATAGGACGGAGGATGACTATAAAAAATTCATGAGGCAAACGTTATTGAACGGGGAAGGGACCTTGGAAGTCATTGAGTCTAGCCTTCCATTTGCGAAGCTACTTGCTTAAAGGTGAGACCTAGCTGTAATTTACCTGGTCAATTACGTGCAGTGGTGGTACGTGCCTTCCATGCTTCTCACCATTCTAGACCATTTCTTTCCTGTCTGTCTCTCAAGGCCAGTATTGGGTTTATTTCCTGAAGTTCTGCCTAATATTAAACCACTGACATTTTCTTTCCTTTGAGGGAGATTGTGAGAGGATATATTTTAATATCCAATACTTTCATCCTAGTGAAATCTTAAAAAGGTATTGGAGATAGGAGAGAAGACATCAGGAGTATTCAACTCTAAACTGTTCCATAACCTCCCCATTGCCTGTTAGGTGTACAGATGTATGCATTTTTACACAACAGGTATCTTGAGACAATACAGATTTTAAGACAAATAATTATGTAGCATTTCTGGAGCAATGGAGAAGGAAAAGACTTTAGGGAATTATTGGGACTGTCAAATACCTGTTTTAATCTAAGCCCAGTCACTAAATTGCTCTTGAAGTATATTATTCCAAGTTTCAAATTCAAAAGCAAAATTATACTCTCCATTCAAGACCTGAAATGGTAGGAAACATAACCAGTGGGAAGTTTAAAGTGATATAAAGTACATTTATTCATAATTTTTTTTAATGAAAAAATAATTTAAAAAATTAATAACCTTGAATTATCAATTGACTTGGGAAGATCAAGAATGAAAATAACTGCTGTGTGGGCTGATGAGAAATTTGACTTTGGAATGAGGACTGGCAGGGAGGTTCAGGGATACTGGGTTCCGAAATCACGTGGCTATATCACTAGTTGAAAATTACTGTGGAAAGAAGTATTTTACCTTAAACGTAGTTTATATTGACTCAGTGTTTTACAGACCGCTGTTTGGTTGCTCCTCTACTTTAGATAAGAAATCTGGGGAGGAAGAGTAAATGCGGTGGTCTGTGTGCTAAGATCATCACGGAGCATTTGCCGGGTTATCACAGAGAGACGGTTTTTCCTCTGACAACCCCAGAGGTGAGGATCACCTGTTTTTAGAGATGGAGATGGTGATCGAGGGAAGGTGTCGGAGGCAGTCAGGAGAGCTCACTGTCGGGTCTGGCTCCACTCACTGAATTGTCAACTCCCCTTGGTAAATATTTAGAAAATTTCATAGCATATTTCCCTTTGTTGCTGTGCTTATTTCTTAACTCACAGTCAAGCAATCCACGTTCTTCCATTTTCCTCTAGCCTTAGCTGACTATCAAACCACCAGGGGATTCGCAGCCTTCCAGCTCACACAGTCTTCGAGGTAGTCATAGACAGAAAATGCTTCTTCAGTGGATTGCTAGCTAGCTTATGACATTCCCAGGCCTCCTTTTCATCTTTCTCTTTCCTTCTCCTGATGGCTGGAGATATTACAAAGCCGTCGTGTCTTCGTACCTCAGCGAGGCCTTTTCAGGCTGTGCCATAATGTTTAATTTCTACATTATACCTGTGGAGACCTGGCCAAGAGTATAATTACAAGGGCAATTAAAATCCAGACATATATCATGTTAGCAGTGGGGGCAAAAGTGGGGCTTCCTTTCTTCCTTTCATTTTTTTTTTTTTTAAATTTTATTTATTTATATTTGACTGTGTTGGGTCTTCGTTTCTGTGCGAGGGCTTTCTCTAGTTGCGGCAAGTGGGGGCCACTCCTCATCGCGGTACGTGGGCCTCTCACTATCGCGGCCTCTCTTGTTGCAGAGCACAGGCTCCAGACGCGCAGGCTCAGTAGTTGTGGCTCATGGGGCCAGCTGCTCCGCTGCATGTGGGATCTTCCCAGACCAGGGCTCGAACCCATGTCCCCTGCGTTGGCAGGCAGATTCTCAACCACTGAGCCACCAGGGAAGCCCTCTTCCTTTCATTTTAATGCTGTAAATTTAGCAACTGAAAAGGTACAGGGTTAGGAAAAAAAAAAAATAGAGTTTGCATTGAACTGGGATCAGATCATCCAGGATATTTATGAAAAGAATAACAGGGCACCTTGACAGCTAAAGAACAATGATTGCTTTGAATTATAGTCAATTCAAGAGTTTCCTCCAGGGGCTTCTCTGGTGGCACAGTGGTTAAGAATCCACCTTAACCAATGCAGGGGACACAGGTTCGAGCCCTGGTCCGGGAAGATCCCACATGCCATGGAGCAACTAAGCCAGTATGCCACAGCTACTGAGCCTGCTCTCTAGAGCCCGCGAGCCACAACTACTGAGCCCGCCTGCCACAACTACTGGAGCCCGTGCTCTGCAACAAGGGAAGCTGCCGCAATGAGAAGCCCGCACACCACAACGAAGAGTAGCCCCCGCTCACCACAACTAGAGAAAGCCCACGTGCAGCAACAAAGACCCAACTCAGCCATAAATAAATAAATAAAAGAGTTTCCTCCAGCATGAAAGGGAGAAACTTGGATAATCCTGAAAATGAATAAGTTGAAAACCATTTCCATTTATACCAGACTTAAATATGGGTGTGTCTCACTAGACAATTCAAAGCACCTCAAATAAAATTAAGCACACCTTAAACACATAACTTACGAGGACTGGAAAGAGGCCACTAGCTTCATTCTGTCCCTCTGCTCAGTTCTTGCCTGTTTCTAGAAGCCTCCTGGGAGTCTTCAATCAGCTTCACCTTCCAGAATATTTCCTCAGGGGTAGAAGAGTAAGAAAAGGCCTATCATAACACTCCAAGCCATAAGTCATAGGGAGCTAGAGCTGGAGAGGCCTGAGAGAGCCATATTCAGAAAGAACAGACACTGGCCACCTACTGTATGCATTACCCTGTTATATGTTGAGGACACACAACATCCGATGGAGACCCACTGGTCCGGTGGGAGAAAGGACTTGCAAACAAGCAGTGATTCAGGGCACCCTGATTTTTCTCAGCGCGCCTGAGAAAAAGTCCACAGGGGGAAGCATCTGATTCAGGCTGGAGAGTGTCTAGGATTTTCCTGATGGAAGAAGGGAGGATGGGTGAGGGTGGGGCCCTAGACACATAGCCTGGCATAGACGTGCAATAGATCATGATTAGATTAGGGAATGAGGAGTAGTTCTCTGTGGTTGGAGTACAGGCCACAGCACAGGAATGAGCTGAAGGTGTGACCCTAAAAATGGTTTGGGTTCGGTTTGTGAAGAAGTTTGAACCATTGAAGGTTCAAGTTGAAATCAGTGAATGTTTTGAGCAGGGGAGGGACCTGATCAGATCCTTGTTTAGACAAAGCTCACCAGCAAAAGAGAAGGGAATGTGAACTAGAGATCAGCCAGTACAAGTTGATGACCACACATGATGTATGGTCCACTTAGTTTTCAGGAGGCCTTTGTAAGTGCATCATCTCATTTTATTCTACAATGACCATGTGAAGAAACAGGGAACATGTCATCATTCCTGCTTTATAGTCCAAGAAACAGGATCAGAAACATACAATGATTTGCCCAAGGTCCCTGAATTTGTAGTAGAACTTGACTTTGACCCAGTTTCCTAGTTCCAAGGCTGGGGCTTTGTCTAGACCTTCTCCATGGAATAATTGAATGTTCTGGGCCTTCTGGGTGAGACAGTGATTGCTTGCTTCCTTCAGCAAAATTTTCAGTCTAAGTTCATTGGTCCTGGAAAAAGGGAGGAGGAAAGTTGTTACCGTATTTACTCTTTAGCCACAAAACCTTAAGGATGGCCCTCCAGCCTGTACACAGATGATGCTGCAAAGTATGACTTAATGTCAAGCATCCATGTGGATTCCCAGCATGCTGTAGATAAGCAATGGACCTACGTGGCTGTCAGTTGATGTTTTGGGGTTTTCATTCTCTTACCCCAAATTTACTGAGCATTGTTATGCATATGCCTCATTTGGGGCTTCAAAAACCTCTTTTTGGCCAGTGATCTTGGGTGCCTTGGTTTGTGCTTACTTCAGTCTTCAACAAATATTTATTGAGCTCTCATTTATTTGCCAGGCATATTCTAGGCCTAGGGGATATAGCAGTGAAGATGGTAAAAAAAAAAAGTCTGACATCATGGAGCACATTCTAGTTGGGTGAGGCGGGTACTAAACAACAACAAATGACAGATGAGTATCTATCATACTTTCAGGTGATACAAAGAAAAAATAGTGCAAAGGAAAGAGAGGGATGTGGTTCTAGAAGTTGATGTAGGATGACTGGGAAAGGCCTCTCTGGGGAGTTTTCATTTGACTAGAGACACAAATGAAGCGAGGTGGGGGAACAGGGACATTTGGGGACGTTTGAATCTCTCAACCTGAATTGGTTGAGATGAAGGCCCAAAGATGGGGTCGCTGCTGTGTCCAAGGACTGGGCAGGAAGCCAGTGTGACTGGCGTGTTGGGAGCCAGTGGGGAGCGCAGGATGTGATGTTGGGGAGGAAACTGGGTCTGGATCATGCAGGCTTTGAGGCCAGGCGACAACTTTGGGTCTTAGCCATATGACAGGAAGTCACAGGAAGTTGTGGGCAGGGGAGTGACTTCTTCAGATTGGCATTTTAGGAGGATCTTTCTGGCTGTCCTGTGGAAGATTGATTGTATGGGACAAGAGTGGAAGCAGGGAGTGGAATGAAAGCTACTGTAAGTGGTCCAGGTAGAGATGGTGGACCAGGGTGAGGGTGGTAGGTTTGGTGACATGCAGCTGGCTTCTGGATAAATCTTTAAGGTAGAGTTGATGGAACTTGGATATAGAAGATGGGAGAAAAAGAATAAGTCAAGGATGATTCAACTGGTTTTGCTCTGAGCTACTAGAAGGATGAAAAAGCCACTTACTGAGATGGGGATATGTCTTATCAAATACACTGTGGGCTACTATTTTTGATTTTTGTTTTCATTGGGGAGTTCATTTGGAATAGACTCAGGCAGATACACCAAAAAGGTGTTTTATTATGAGTGGCTCATCTGTTTGTTTTGAGGTAAAGCCTCAGATGTGGAGTTAGTTCTCTGTGCTTTGTACCATTACTTTTAGGTCATTCTCAGAACATCTCACTATATGTGATAGAGATTAAGATATGGTACAGGGCTTCCCTGGTGGCGCAGTGGTTGAGAGTCCGCCTGCCGATGCAGGGGACGCGGGTTCGTGCCCCGGTCCGGGAGGATCCCACGTGCCGCGGAGCGGCTGGGCCCGTGAGCCGTGGCCGCTGAGCCTGCGCGTCCGGAGCCTGTGCTCCGCAACGGGAGAGGCCACAACAGTGAGAGGCCCGCGTACCGCAAAAAAAAAAGATATGGTACAAACAAGATTGAGATACATGTCAGTCTTTGTAATTAGAAATGTCTTGAATGTGCTGATTAGAGTCCACTTTTTAACACTATCTGGTTGTCATTTTTTTTTTTTTTTTTTATGTGTTACGCGGGCCTCTCACTGCCGTGGCCTCTCCCGTTGCGGAGGACAGGCTCCGGACGCGCAGGCTCAGCGGCCATGGCTCACGGGCCCAGCCGCTCCGCGGCATGTGGGATCTTCCCAGACCGGGGCACGAACCCGTGTCCCCTGCATCGGCAGGCGGACTCTCAACCACTGCGCCACCAGGGAAGCCCTGGTTGTCATTTTTAAAAGAACTTTTAAAATTATAAAATGAATTCATGCACATGGTTGAGAAGTGTATCCACATTGTACAAGGTACACAATGAAAAGTCAAAGTCTTCCTTCCCCTACCTCCAGTCCTACTCCTAAAAAGTTACCGACGTCAGCAGTTTCCTGTGTATCCTCCAAGAAAAATTCAGTGCGTCTATAAGCATATGGCCTGACACATTTTAAAGTCCTAACTTTAACCTAACAAAAGCATGTGTTTGGTTTCATTTTTTGTGACTCAGTGGCCCTCAGGTATATACTTCAATGGGCTGGAATCCAACTTTCTACCAATTAAGGGTCTCCCTCTCCAAAGCCACCGCACATGGGAACATGGTGTTCATCACGCCCCTTCTCATGCGCCTTCTCAGAAACCTACAGTGGTTCCTCTGTGGGTAGAGGCGGAAATCCAAACTCAGAAAATGACTTTTTAAAAGCTATTGTAATCTGGCTCCCATCTCTTTCTACCCTTCTCTCTTACCACTTCCCATCACAAACCCACTACTTGAACCAGGGTCATCTGCTTCTACTTACTGAGTCCTGAACATTTCTCCCAGAGTCTTTTGCATCAGTCTTTCTGGAACACTCCAGCCCCCAGTCATCTCTCCCTTCTCCAAGTCTGTTAAAGGGCTAGTTACAAATACTACTTAATTGAACATAATCATAGACTTCTTTTATTGTCATTTAACTTTTCTTGTGTCTACTATTTGTTCAACTAGACAACTCTTAAGAGCAAGAACTGATTTAAGAATTGCAGTCACAGGTCTTACATAAAGCTCGGCCTAATGCTTTTGCACATAGAAAGAAGTTCAACTAGTAATTTTTGGAATGTGCACTTTGACAGTCATTCCCTAGCGGGGTGATGCTGTTACGCGGGGATTATTTTAATTAAAACTTGTCAGATGATGGCTGCCAAAAAGGCCACCTTCTTAGTGGTTTACAAAGATGTCCATTCCCGGGGAATGGTAACTGGACACTGCTCCTTTGCATAAAGAACTTTCTGATACGCCTGGCCTCAGTCTCTTGTCCCTTCCTCAGATGGCATTGCATCTAAATGTCAGAAACGGGGTGTTTTTATTTGCCTCTAAGTGGTGAAGAACAGGCATTTAATGAGCATGGCAACCATTCGAGTTTTAAAAATTGTTTTAAATTATGATAAGTATATGTAACATAAAAGTTTCCTTTTTAACTATTTGAAGTGCTCAGTTCAGTGGCATAAGTATGTAGCCACATCATCACTGCCATGTCCAGAACTTTTTTTTTTTGCGGTATGCGGGCCTCTCACTGTTGTGGCCTCTCCCGTTGCGGAGCACAGGCTCCAGACGCGCAGGCTCAGCGGCCACGGCTCACGGGCCCAGCCGCTCCGCGGCATGTGGGATCCTCCCGGACTGGGGCATGAACCCGTGTCCCCTGCATCGGCAGGCGGACTCTCAACCACTGCGCCACCAGGGAAGCCCCAGAACATTTTTCATCTTCCAAAACTCAAACTCTGTGCCCACTGAGCACTAACTCCCACTAACACTCCACAGCACCTGGCAACCCCCACTCTACTTCCTATCTCTATGTATCTGACCACTCTAGGTACCTCAGATAAGCAGAATCATATCATATTTGTCTTTAGTGACTGGCTTATTTCACTTAGCATAATGTTTTCAAGGTTCGTCCACGTTGTAGCATGTGTCAGAATTTCCTTCCTTGTTAAGGCTGGATAATATTCCATTGTATGTATTTTTCACATTTTGTTTATCCGTTCATCCATTGATGGGCACCTGGGCTGCTTCCACTCTTGGCTGTTGTGAATAATGATGCTATGAACGTGGATATACAAACATCTCTTCAACATCCTGCTTTCACTTCTTTTGGGTTTATACTCAGAAGGATACTCCATTATATGGCTGGATCTGTCTATTTTTGACTTTTTGAGAAACCAAACCATGCAATTTAAAAATTTCTCCCTGATATTTGTTGTTTTCAAAGGGAAGGGCAAAATCTATTAACATCCTCACCTTGGGGACCAAACTGAACTTGAAAATTGTTCCTTTGAGAACACTATCTTGAGGGGGTAGTTTGTCATCAAAGTTCTTGAATTTGTCCCTGTGTTAGTAACCTATTTTTAAACGGTAGACTTTTAGAGGACAGGCAGGAGATGTTTAATTTGCTTGTAGAACATGTAGCCCAAACTCAGGTGGGAAGAGTGTAAATATTACATGATGATTATTTCAGCCAAAATAACTCCTTGAGCTGGATGACAAGAGTTTGGGTTGCTTCCAGCTCCTTTTCTCTTGCTGTTTGCCCTTGGGCAAAGAACCTTCTTTTTCTGACTTTTTCAGGTGTGTGTGTGTGTGTGTGTGTGTGTGTGTGTGATGGCACCTTAATATTTATTATTATCCTTAAAATTTCTTCACAGATTTCCTTGTAATGACTGGTACTTCATCTTTGTAGCCTGGCCTGACAGCCCTTCTCCTTCTCCAGGTCCTGGGGTACCACCGAGTGCTTCCTCCTGAATATTTTTGAGCACTTTCTCATTCCTTTGTTACAACAAGGATCAT
This sequence comes from Phocoena sinus, assembly GCF_008692025.1. Classification (NCBI taxonomy): domain Eukaryota; kingdom Metazoa; phylum Chordata; class Mammalia; order Artiodactyla; family Phocoenidae; genus Phocoena; species Phocoena sinus. Next base: position 141,398,691 of record NC_045764.1, on the reverse strand, counting down.
CTTGGTTTGCAATTGTCCACTTGCCTTCTAAACCTTTAGGCTGTGCTTCTTGTGATGGGGAACTGGGTCTTACTCTTTTTTTTTTTTTTTTTTAATTAATATTCCCAGCACCTAGAGTCACACTTGGTACGTAGAGGGGAGTGGCTCAAAAATAGTTATTGATTAAAAAAGTAAAGACTAAATGAAACATTATTATAATAATTGCACAATTAGAATAATGAGTTATTATAATAAGTCAACATTTATTATGTGATGGTACTATGCTGAGAGCTTTTATATATATTTGTTATTTCTATTATCCTAATTAGAGAGAGAAAAAAATCAGGCTTAGAGAAGTTTAATTACCCCAAATTACATACCTAGAAGATCAAAGCTGGACTTGAACCCTGGTGTATATTCTAGAGTGCTTGCTTGGACTCATCACGCCTACCATATTTGGCTGGACATCAATATTCCACAGCTCTCAATTCTAAGAGTTTCTTTTGTTCTTTTATCCTGCATCTTTACTGATCTGAAATTAGAGAGGTAATTATTTGTATACCTTTATATGTTGCTTTATATTTTCAATGATTTAACCTAATAGGCTTGAATCCTCTGATTAGCTGTTAATAAATAATTGATGTTCTGAATCCTATTTCCGAAACAGTTCTCTGACATCTGAGGATGAAGGTGCTAATGAGTACTGTACAATATACCCACTGTCATAAGGCAGCTCCCCATATCGCTGTACTAAAACTGCTTTCAAAGGGGTCTGATACTGTCAAATGTGATGGCCTTCATCTAGACCCAAGTCGCAGGTTCCCTGCATTATTTGACTATTAACCACTCTTGCTTTGAAACTATGCCCTCCCTTGGCTTCCTTTTTCTCCTCCCAGCTTGCTTCTTTCTGCTTTTTTTGTTCCTTCCTCGCTACCAGTTTTTAATTGTTGAGGTTGCCAATGCATCTAAATCCTTATCTCTAGCCCCAGTCTCCCGTCTCAGTTCCAGGCTGCTTTAGAGCTGTGTACTAGCTGTCTTCATTTGGTTGTAACAAGAGGTCTCAAACTCACCATGTAGCAATAGGACCTCTTGGCCCCCTTCTTCACCCCCAAACCTGCTCTTCTGCCCTTTCTTACAGCTAGGTTCATGTTGTCACCACCCTCCCAATCAAGAATCTCAGCAACTTTTGTGGTTATTCTTCTTTTCACACTTCCACATCCTGTTGGCTGCCGGCTCCTATACATTTTTTCTCTAAACATGTCAAGTTAGTTCCTTTCTTTCAATTTCCACTGTCCCTATTCGTATCCTATGTTTGAATAACTGACCTTCGGTCTCTCTCTTTCTAACCCATCTTACTCCCGATCTCAGAATTATTTTTAAAAACATGAGTCTGACTGAGTCATTCAACTGCTTTAAAACCCTTTAATCATTCCCCGTTGCCCCCAAATAAACTTTAAACAGGTAGGAAGGGACCTTCACAACCTGTTCCAATCTCCTTTCCAGGCTTCATTCTCTCTCTGTTTACCCCACATTGGATGCTTATGACTGTTTAAACTTGGGGTGCGTTTTCATGCCTCCATGACTTTGCTTCTGTTGTTTTCTAGGGCTGGAATATCTTTTTGCCTTTCCTCAGCCGTGAACTCTTACACAAATGTCCCTAAAGGCCCTGATCAAACATAACTGCTTTGATGCTTTCCCTCTTCCCTAACCCAGGAAGACACTACACGCTCCTCTGAGCTCTTATGCTGTCACTTTTCACGTGGTACCCTGGCTGGCCGCACACAGGCGTGACTCTCCTTCAGATTATGAGTTCCTCGAAGAAGGGACATTTGTCTGGTGCCCACGGGGGAGCTGGTGCCTAACTCGGGGTCTGGCTCATGGGCGGTGCTCAAGAAGTGTTGGTTGAATTGGGTGATAGGGGAAGTTTCAAGAATATTCAACACTGAAAATAATCCCCCACATTCTGACCTATAGACAATTATGAAGAAGGGTTAATGGGAGACACACACTGTTGACGGGTTTGGAGTAGGGAGTGGGGAGGCATGCTTTAGACCTGAGGAGGCTATCTTCCCACCTCTGTATTCCCCAATTGCTTTCCGTTTAGCAGAGGGGAAAGTAACTGCCGACTTTTAACGTACATCATCAGAATATGTCTAGTGCTAGAAAAATTTAGTTATTCATCGAGAATACAGTCACTCCCACCTCATTTTTCAGTGAATGTTTGAGGCTGACCCTCAGAATGCAGCTATGAAAGGCTCTTTGAGTGGGTGTTGTCAGAGCAATATACACGAGATTTGCTTTATAATAGTGAAGAGTTAGAAAAACATTTCAGAAAAAAAGACCCTCAAATTCCTGTAGAGAGGTTTTATTTTTTTCTAGGTGCATTTAACCTTTTTTGTTTGTTTGTTTGTGCTTAAGGCATGTCAAAGTAGAGACTACCTTGTAAAATATTACAGCGCTTGTTTCTTGGTATGTTCTGCCCACTTTTTGCCTTACCCGGACAAGATGTGAGTTTCACCAGTGGCTGGACTCCCAGCATACTGCTGGCTCAGGCCTTTGAGAGTGTTTTGTTTCTTTCAACAAAACTTTCTGTCATGGACACACTCCCACTGCAATCCAACCGCTCTCTTCTTTTGCTGTGTTCTGTGCCCAGTGGTTGATAGGAGCTGGGTTTTAGCTTCCAAAGGCAGTGAGCAGGGCTGCTAGGCCTTTATAAACATGTGCAGGGGTTCTGAGATGAACTGATAAACGGAAGGCCCTCAAAAGGCTGTGGACGGATGTGCCCGGTAAAAAGAGGGGCAGAGGACAAAGTTAGGTCTCATGCGGGGGACCTGAGGGGAAAGAAACAAAGGAAGGGACTCAGGCAAGATAACTGAAGGCCCCAGAGAGTCCTGAGGGGCATAAGGAGGCCAGTGATGAGCACACAGCAGTCTGCAAACTTGATCCAGAGGTGACATTGAGCGTGGGGCCAACTAATAGCAGCTTCTAGAAGATCTAGATAGAATGCCATGGATGCCAGTGGTCACTATCCCATCTCAAGGATTCCTAGTTGCCATTGTAAAGGTTACCAGCAGGCTGACTACTGGTTAAGTGGCCTGGCTGCATGCTTTTTGAGTGAACAAGCCTTTTTATTTTATTTTCAGGAATGATTTACTTTGTATTATGTTAGCTGTGGTCTGGTCTCTGTTTTCCCATTTAAAATCTAGGCTATTGCTGGTGGGGTCAGTGTCTCAGGCTCTTCCTTTCTCTGCAAGGTGGATGTTACATTCTGTACGTGCTTTCTGCAACTGTTGGGAATCTCGATGCCCAGACATTAAAAATCTGAAGCAGGAGAGTCCCTCACGGTGGAAAGTTATCAGAAGAATGGATGTGTTTACAGGCACAGAGAGTGAGACCCTGTGTTAGAACCAAAGCGCACTGCTCTGGGGTAGGAAGTAGGTACCCTCTGCAAGGCAGGGACCCAACACCCGTGAGGACAAACGAGGTCACTTGCATTCAAAGCTGTGTGAAACCACTTTGCCAGGAGACTGGAAAAATACTCGGCCAGCAGCAGGTCGTTGGGTGAGCTGGTGGGTGCGGAGTAGAGCAGGTAAGTCAGTACCGTGCCCTCAGTGTAGCAACTCCATCGGCAGCCCCGGTTTAGCTGCTCTCACTGCTTCTGACCCAGAAAACGCTCAGAAAATGACTGCAGTGAAACACATCTTCAAGGTGAAGCTTTCAGTCCTGGTGGGGGAGGGATGCGGAGTTGATCCCAAGGGTTCAATACTTACCTCGTAAATGTGCTGGGAGTGAGCTTTGTTTATGCTCTGACCCAGCGGAAGTCACTTTACATCTCGCCCGGTTTCCACCAGCAACGAGTGCCTTCTGCTTGTTTTGCATAAGCCTTGCACCTCCTCTGCGGAAGAGGCAGGGAATGAAGTGGGAGCTATAAAACTCCTGGCGTCATAAATCTTTGCAAAAACAGCAGTCTAGTGAGCAGCGTATTTGGCTGGCAAGTAATCATCACAGTCTATACTTGGTTTCTCTGCCTGTGAAATGGTGGGAATGCTTTCTCGTTGAAATGTAAAGGAGGTCAAAATGAAATAGCGTATGCATTTTCCTTTTTAAAAACCTGATGCTTAAATTAAGCATCAAAACAACTCAAAGAGAGATGTCCTATGGGTAAAAGGTACTCTCTGAGCACCTTGCAGACATCATCTTATAACCTAGAAATTTTCTCTGAAGAGTATCTGGTTCAACTCGCCTTTTTATTTTGAACCAATAAGGGAGATCTGCAGAGGGGAGCTGATTTGCCTAAGGTTGCAAAGTTAGTTAGTTGCAGGGCTCCAGGTAGAACCTGGGGCTCTTGATCTATGGCCCAGTCCTACCTCTCTCTCTGCCTCTCCCCCTCATATGTATATATATATATGTTGTGGTTGCTTTTTGTACTATACTACAACTTGCCCTTTTCATTTAATGATGAGACACTTTGGATGTCTATCTATATCAGATTATTAGATTGCCCTCTTTCATTCTTTTTTTTTTTTTTTTGTCTGCGTTGGGTCTTCGTTGCTGCACGCGGGCTTTCTCTAGTTGCAGGACCGGGGGCTACTCTTCGCTGTGGTGCGCGGGCTTCTCATTGCGGTGGCTTCTGTTGTTGCAGAGCACAGGCTTTAGGTGCGCAGGCTTCAGTAGTTGTGGCACGCGGGTTCAGTAGTTGTGGCTCAAGAGCTCTAGAGCTCAGGCTCAGTAGTTGTGGTGCACGGGCTTAGTTGCTCCGTGGCATGTGGGATCTTCCCGGACCAGGGATCAAACCCGTGTCCCCTGCATTGGCGGGCGGATTCTTAACCACTGTGCCACCAGGGAAGCCCCCTCTTTCATTCTTAACAGGTGTATAGTATCTTATGCTCCTTCTGGTTCTCCATGTTGACTTTAATATGTACAAGCAGCACCACGGAGTTTGAATCGTTTTTTTATAATTAATTTTTATTAGAGTATAGTTGCTTTACAATGCTGTTAGTTTCTACTGCAGAGCAAAGTGAATCAGCTATATGTATGCAAATATCCCCTCTTTTTTGGACTTCCTTCCCATTTAGGTCACCACAGAGCACTAAGCAGAGTTCCCTGAGCTATACAGTAGGTCTCATTAGTTTGGAGTTTGAATTCATGTTACTGATGTAAGAATATTTTATATTAGCATCCGGGGAGGGGAACAACTTCTGTCAAGGTCAGATGGTTTGAGAAATCTGAGACCTTGCTTCTGTTTCCTGCTGCTACTTGTGGGCCCCTGTCATATGCCAGGTGCCACGCTTGGGACTTTAAATGCTTTAACTCATTTAATTCTCACAACAGTCCATTGAGTTAGATATAATTCCTATTTTACTGATGAGCGGGTTGAGGCTAGTCAAGCCAGATTTGCTTAAGGTCACACAGTCAATCATGTGCCAGGCTCCAGATTTGAACCCAGATTTGCTTGACTCCAAAACCTTTCTCATTGTCTGAAATCTAGGACACTAGGAAGAACGGTTATGATGGGTTTAAAGCTCAGCGTTTTTCAGATCTTCCAAGTTTTGTTGGTATAGACCCAGCTAAGGGTCCACTACACACACCAGCAATGATATGGAGGACCAAGTAGCAGTGGAGCAGAGAGAGAGTGATGTGAGGAGGAGGGACAAGAGGTGGCTGCACTTCAGGGCACATTATTGTGTGTTATGTGCTAGGCTGCGGGAAACACAGAGGGATTGACTGAGACACAGCTCTCCACTCTTGGGAAGCTTCTGGTTTGGCAATGGGAAAGACTCATGTGGGACTGACTGTATCACAAACTGCCCCAGGGTCTTCAGGAAGCTAAGGTTGGTTTGGGCCAGGGGTCCTGGGAATGCAGACTTCACTGAGCAGCAGCCATCTGAACTGATCCTGGAGACAAGTGCAAGGTTCCCGCTGGCCGAGTAGGGGAGAGGGCATTCCATAGAGCAAACGGGGGCACGTGCGACATAGGAGCCTGGTGTGGCTACAGCAGAGGATGAGTGGGAGGATGTAGTGACCGAGGGGCCCAACAGTTAGGATGGGGCTAGATTGTAGCAGCCTTGAATGCCATGTAAAGAGCTTGTAGTTTATATTTTAGGTCCTGGGGGCACGGTCCAAATATTTGAACAGGGGCGTGACGTGCTGTCAGCTTGTGTTTTAGGACATCCTGCAGAAATGTAACGAAGGGCTCAAGAGGGTCGAAACCAGGGCAGTGGGGATGGAAGGGAAGAGGTGAATCCAAGAGATTCTGTGAAGTCCAAGTATCTGGACTTTATGTGTGAGGTCAGACCCATTGTCGATTTTTGTGGGCCCTGCCACATAAAGGACCAAACGTATTAAAATTTACCAGTATCCAGATGCAACTAGAGATTATCATACTAAGGGAAGTAAGTCAGAAAGAGAAAGACAAATACCATATGATATCACTTATATGTGGAATCTAAAATATGGCACAAATGAACTTATCTACAGGACAGAAACAGACTCATAGACATAGAGAACAGACTTGTGGTTGCCAAGGAGGAGCGGGGGAGGGAGAGGGATGGACTGGGAGTTTGGGGTTGGTAGATGCAAACTATTATATTTAGAACGGATAAACAACAAGGTCCTAATGTATAGCACAGGGAACTATATTCAATATCCTGTGATAAACTGTAATGGAAAAGAATATTAAAAAAAAAGTCTATATGTGTATAACTGAGTCACTTTGCTGTACAGCAGAGCTTGGCACAATGTCGTAAATCAACTATACTTCAATTAAAAAATAAAATAAAATAAAAAATTACCAGTATCGTATTTTAAATATAATGTTTTGCTGTCAAAAATATTTGAAGGGATTTTGGGGGGGTTATATTAGGTTTTTTTTTTTAATTGGAGTATATTTGATGTATAATGTTGTGTTAGCTTCAGATAAAAAGCACAGAGACTCAGTTATACATATATATGTGTGTGTATATGTATATATTCTTTTCCAGGTTCTTTTCACTTATAGGTTATTATACAATATTGCATAGAGTTTCCTGTGCTCTTCAGCAGGTCCTTATTGGTTATCTACTTTATATATAGTAGTGTGTATATTCATCCCTCCCCCTCTGGGAGTTATTCTTAATTTTGGTTTTACAGTGTTAATTTTATACTTTGGCACCAGTCAGTTTTTTTCAAGTCTTAGAGTATATTCGCCAGTCCTTAAAATTCAGTGGCACTAAGGTGGGGGGGAAGGGGAGCTGTTGAATACGACTTAGCATTTTCTAGCTCAGGTGTCTGGGATGTTGGTGTTACTAATTTACTGAGATCTTAAAAGAAGGAGGAGCTCTGAGGGTGGGGAGGAGGTACAAAGCAAGAGTTCAGTTGACCATGTAGAGTGGGAAGTGTTGGCGGCATGTTTCGGTGGAGCTGCTGCAGTGAATCTGGAGACCAGGAGGCGCTGGGGTTGGGAGTGTTGATGTGACAGCCCTCAGTCAGCACAGAAAGGGAGGAGATCACATGAGGGAAGAGAATAGACTTTAACTTTGGGTAATGCCCACATTTAAGGGATGCGCAGAGGAAGAGGACCTAGAGAATGTGATTGCCGTGTAACAACATACTGAGGACGAAGAACCAAGGGAATCCAAAGCCATCCAAATCCAGCTTCAAGAATAGGATGGTTAATAGTGTCTGATGCTGGAGAGGGATGAGAGGAAAGGCTAGGAGGATGCCGTTAGCCTGTAAGAGACTCAAGTAACCTTCAAGAAAGTAGTTTTAGTGGAGGGTCCCATTCAATCATCTGGAGTTAGAGTGAAGCCATGGTGAGGAGGAGAAGGCAGTGAATGCAGACCGCTTTTCTGAGAACGTGATAGAAAATGGGTGGGTTGAGAAAGGTCAAAGGAAGTTTGGCGGGACATGATTTTTGGGCTGAGAGGGTAAGGAGCCCTTGGAAAGGAAGCTGGACTGAGAAAGGATTCGTGGATGGTGGAAGTCTCTGGGAGGCTGGAAAGCACCGAGTAGTAGGGTAGCCGACCAGCCCAGTCACACCTGTGCCCTGACATTGATGCAATTCTACATACGAGGCACCATGATGGGTATTCCAGGGGCATCCCACCCTTCAATGAGGCTGTGAGGTGACTCTAGGCTCCTCAAGAACAGGGACGTTATGTTGACTGCCTGCTCTCGCTGCCTCGATAGTGCCTGGCACAGCACGATGCATCAGTGCGTATTTGTCAGCGCTCTGGTGGACTTAGCGTTCCTGTCCCACAGCATCCTGAAGCAGGTCCGTCCCTTCTCTTTTCTCATGTTCTACAGTGGGACGTATGATGTAGGTGCGGCTCATGTAAGTTTGGAAGCTTGGTTATAAAGCAAACATTCTCACATTCACACTTTACACCTACCTGCGTGCCTCTCCCCTTTTCTCAGTTCCCTGCCATCTCAGGTCCTGTCTCGAAAATGCGGACAAGTTAAGTTTGTACTGGGACTCCTTCTGTGCCTCTCAGTGCTGAATTCTGGGGCACCGGGACTTTCTGTAGAAGCCGGGAAAGAATATATGATGATCCTTTAGGGGAAACAAAGGGGCTCATTCAATGAGTTGGTGAAAGATGAGTCTCCTTTGTTGATGGAGATAAGAGAGGATCTGGTTTCCTGAAAGCTCTCTGGGTGTGAATGCGCTTTCTTTGCTTGGTTCATGTCACTGGGGGATTTCCCTGATGGCCAATGAACAAGAGGGATCTTTGCTAGGAAGCGCTCCTGCCACCCCAAACTCTATTTTGCGGAAAGGCAGAAACCCAAGGATCAGGCCACACTTGCTGTAATTCTCTGAGATTCTAAGAGTATGAAGAGTTTTATTCAATGGGAAGAGTCTGACTTATGTTTCGGCAATTTTACATTTCCTGGTTGAGATGAGCTGGGAGACTTAGCTTCTTTTCAGGATCACTTAATTTTTTTTCCTTTCTGTTTACAATTATAATACAGAATTTTACTAATGTAAAATATTGCAGAAATACAGACCATAGCAAATGAAAGTTCCTCATCATCCACTTTCCTTATCCCCTAGATAATCATTCACTACAATTTGATGCATATTCTGCCAACATTTTTTATACATATGCTAATAAAATATATGGTTGCTATTTATTTTTACAGAAAAGGATTTCTATTATGGATACTATACTATTTGACCGTTTACATTGTTTTACTCATCAGTACACAAGGTCGTCTTTCCACATATGTATACCTGTAGGTTTTCCTCATTGAAAATGGTTCCATTGTATGGAAAAACCGTACTTATTTAAGCAATTTTTAAGTGATGCCGAATTAGGTTGTCTTAATTTTTGTGTGTTTTCATTTTGTTTTGGCTCTAACCAATAATATGGAGCTAGTTTTAGACTGCTGGGAATGGATGGCCTGTTTAAACTAAAGGGGCTAGAAAAATGAGGCCAAGTTTAGTGGGGATGTATAAGGCTGTCTCCTTGATTCCCTCCATTCTCTCCATTCTCAAAGTAGGGCAGGACCTCTCCTGCAGCCCAGGGGAGTCTCCTGTCCCTTCTCCCAGGCAGGACCCAGGCACAGACCTTTTGTTATGAAACGTACTTAGACCAAATCACACTGCCATTTTGTTTTGCTTCTCCCCTTTCCTTCCTTCCTCTCTCCCTCGCGCCTTCCTTCCTCTTTTTAACTCGGTGTCCAGTTGCAGCGTCCCCCCTAGTTCTCCTCTATTCCAGTCACCCATGAGTGTCCGGGCTCTGCATGCCTTCCTCTCCCACAGCGGGCCTCCCACCATTCCTGACTTTGATCTTGTTTTATGCCCTGCTAGTGTTTCCAGTTTCTCTAGACGGTGCCCTTGTTAGTGTCCGCTGGCTTCCCCTGTAGCCTCATATGCAAAATATTTTAAATCTACTGTTCCCCAAGTCACTTGGCCTACCCTTTAAAGGATTTAAATACAGATCAAGCTTAACACAACTGCCCCTTTGCCCCATGTGCCTGGTACTCATCCTCACCCTCTGTTCGCTGTACTGTGAATAGTAAATTTCCATTCCTCGTGAGGTGACTTCATTTCTAGTGGAAACTCCTGCCCTGGGTTGTGGCAGAGCGAGTACATTCTTTGGCTATGGTCTGACCTGGCTTCGAATCCAGGTTTTAACACTTACCTCAGCAGGTAATTTAATCTTTTTGATCTTCATTTTCCTCTTCAGTAAAATGGGGAATAATGATACCCACCTTGCAGAGCAGATAGGGTTGCACTATGGACTGGATAAAAATGTGTGTCAGATGTCTGGCACGTGGTAGGTGAGCAAAAATGATAGCTACTATTGTTATTATAGCTTGGTTTCTCTTTAGTGAATTTGTTAATTTTTAGTGAATCTCATTATGTGTTATAAGGGGTCAAAGAACCAATGCATCCAAGGTCTTACTAGAAACAGATCCTATAGTGATGTAAAATTTTGAACATAAATATTTTTGCCAGTATTCTTGGCAATAGTAAATAAAATAATTAACAAAATAAAAATTTAGGACAAGAATTTAGATATCTCTTTGAAGTTCCTTGTGCTAGAAATCATTTGTCTTTCCCAGAGAACAGCTGTCTCCATTTATCCCAAATGGTTCCCAGAATCTGGAATTTTTTTTTTTTTTCCCCCTCTGAGGTCCAGCAACTTGAGTTAAGGGATGCTCTTTGTGGTTTAATCATTGCCACAAAAGTGCATAAAGAGTTTCTTAACAAAGACTTTGCCAGTTCATTTGGGGGTTTGTCATAGATTAAGAATGGCAGTGGTTTTCTGGTACCCTCAGAAATTGGCTTACTCTAGTTGCTTGCAGAAGGCAAGCTGCATTTTTGGGTTTCATACTCAGCATTCTAGAGTCACTTGGTCTGGAGTCTATTCTTCATCTACTGGTTTCTGGTGCTAATCCCCCAAGGAGAAGCACTGGACCACAAGGACAAAGGTAGGAAATTAAAACACAGACTCAAATTTTCTTCGAGTTCCCAGGGAAAACCAAGCACTTTGTTCCCTGCACGCAGAGGTAGTGAACTGGTCCAAGGTTCCATAGCAGATCAGTAGGAATTACAAGCTTGCTTTTTATCTCTTGGGCCAGCAAGGCTTCTGACCTCTGCCACACTTGGGGTGAGTTGTCCCTCCCCTCATGCCCACTAAGGAACAAATTTTGAGGACTCCTTTTCTTTAGGCAGAGCCCATCTCTTCTGAGGTGTTTGGAACTCCTGTATGGACAGGCATTCCACAAAGCCTGGGAACCTTGCATTGCCCTGGATGGAGGGATTAGAAAACGCAAACTATTCTCTCTGTAAAGTTTGTTCCTGCCGGTCCTTTTGGGGCAGGTTGGCTAGTACAGTCTCTTTCTTTTCAAATGGAAGAAGGCTCTGTGAGTAAGAGAAATGACTTGCCCAGAGCATCCGACAGTTGCCATCAGCAGGACTGAATTTCCCCATCAAAACCTGGCACTTCTTGCTCCCTCGCTGAACCTGGCTGAGACTTGAGGGGCGTCCGCTGAGCTCGCTGAGCAGTGGGCTCAGAGGCAGGTCTGCGGAGCTGACAAAGTTGGTTGGTCTGATGCAGAGGGAAAGAACTTGGCGGTGGGGTCCTCCGTCCCTCCCTCCCTCCCACCGGATCTTTCCTCTTAGGTGGCAGTTGCAGAGAGTCCTGGGGAGGAGGCCCAGGGAGGGCTCCTGACCTGACCTTGTAACCTGAGCTTCAGGAAGCTCCTGTCTCTGGAGGTGAGCTGCCTTGTAAAACAACAGCAGGCCTGTCTGCTTCTGAAGCAAGGTGCCTGGAGAGACAGCCTCCTGGGCTTTCCTGACTTTTGCCTGCTAAAGCCAGTGGAAGCTATGGACCCGGCATTAGCATATTGCTTTTTCTTCCCTCCCCTGAACCAGGCAAGGAGGCTCTGAAGCCAGCTGGGCTGTGTGTGTCCTTGCCATCTGCCAGGCCTCACTCCTCGGGCCAGAGCCTGGGCTTCGGCCAGGGCTTCCACAGCTCTGCCCAGCATCCAGCCCTGCGAGCCTCTTGGTGGCACTGCACAGGTGTCACACTGGGGTCCCGCTCCAGCCCTGTGGGGCAGGGTGGCTGGGAGAAGATGGGAAGAGGTGAGGCAGGGGTGGGAAAGGAAGAGTTCCTGAGTTTTCTCCTCTGCTGGGGTTCACTCACCACAGTCCCTTGGTTGCTTGCTCTGTTGTGTGTGTGTGTGTGTTTTGGGTTTCATGGCCCCAGTGACTACAAGATGAATTGTGTGCAAGGTCCAAGTTTGGAGGCCGCTTACTAAGAAGAGCTTACATTTCTCTTCAGCCAGTTACGTTGTGTCAGAACATAAGGGGCGATGATGTCTTGTGATACTGATACTTGTGATGATGAAGTAATTTAACACAATCTCTTTCTCTCTTTTTCATCTCCCTGAACTATAAAGAATAACTTTTTAGGGGGTTGTTTTCATATTTCATAAAGAATAGTGTTTGCGGGAGGTGGGTCAGGGTCTCTGTGTCAGTGCACCCTTATTGAACCACCCAGACTTTTCTCCTGGGCACTCCCTTGACGGTCGTTCAGTCTGTCGATCAGTCTGTCTGTCTCTCACATGTTCTCTCCTTCTCTTATTGCTTTTTCCAAGCTGCTGCTGCAGCTTTTTTGTTTGATTCATTGCTCCTCAAAGCGTTCCGCTGGTTGGAAAGCCCTTTGCCCGGTTAGTGGCTCATTGGGGCCACCCTTCTCTTCCACGGAGCACATTGATTCCAGGAATCCCTGCTGTCACTTGACCACAGAGTGGTGGTGAGAGGCGCCTGCTTTCTGGCGAGTTGCCGTCAGCGAAGGACCGGGGCCCCAAGGATGATCTCACGCAGGCGCCACTTCCTGAAAGGGGTGATCACGGAGCCAGGCCCATCTAAGGAACGTCAGCAGACCTTCTCAGCCAGCCTCTCTCTGTGCACAGAAAGCTCATTTGTAGGAAAGTTTCTGGGGTGTGGTAGCTCTATTATTTTGTTCACCAGGAAATGATACCAAGTTTCTCAGTTTTCTCCTTACTGAAGGGCAGAACCTTGGCCTGGAATAGGGATTGAGTCTCCCAGCATCCTGGAGGATGGGATGGGCGGGGCGGGGGGGGGCGGTGGGCAATTTGAAGAGCTTTCCTCTCACCCATGTGGCTTTCTGGGCCTGGGCGAGCTAGTGGGAATCCTACAAAATCAGCTGAGGCCTAAGTGATATAGCGAGTCCAGAGTTGGACCCTGTGGTGGAAGAAGAAAAAGCAGTATCCAATCAAGAGTCTGGAAAGTTTTGGCCCAATGATAAGTGCTAAAGTTTGCACTGGGGGAGATCCCAAGCTCTTCTGAGTCGTCAACCCTTCCCTCTCTCTCTTGCTGTTTTCCTAGAGCCTCTAGACACACCCAGGTTTCTCTCATTGGATAACCTGTCCTTTGGCCCTGCATCTCTGTCTGCCCACCCTCAAAACTACATACCCTCCCTCTACAAACATTTTGAAGGAATGCACTATGCTTATGATTTTGCTGTCATTTTTTCCAGTCCCCACTTTCCTGGACTCCCATCCGCATGGCTTTACAGAAACTGTTCTTACTGCGGTCACCAGTTGTGTACCCCAAGGAAGGAGTTCCCCGGGCCCATCCTCAGCTTCCGTTCTGGACACCTGTACTGTCTTTGGGGATAATCTTGCCCATTTTCGGTGTTTCTGCTGCTACCTGTTTATTGCTGATGATTCTAAAATAACTGCAGCCCAGACAATTTCCCTAGGACTTGAACACCCAGCCTCAGGTTACGTGTTTCCACTGGACGTCTCACAGGATGTCTGAGACTCCTACTGCAGGTGTTGCACAAGCCCTTTCCCCATTTGTTGTCTAAGTCTTATTTGTCCCATAACTACCACTGTGAGGGCCACTTGCTCGGAGAAGCCATCCCACGTTTCCCCAGGCTAGGTGAGGCTTCCCTGTCAACCTTTGCCTAGTACTCTGCACTTACCTCTGCAGCATTCTGCAATTTGTAAATTATAGATTAATTATTTGTAAGAATTCATTGGCTATTTGCCTCCTCTACTGGACTGAAAGCACCATGAGGCAGAAAGCCTCTCTATCTTGTTTCATTATCGCATATCCAATACCTAACACCATGGCTAACACAGAATAAGGGCTTGATACGTATTTCTTTCTTATTTATTTATTTTTTGGCTTATTTGTTTATTATTGGGTCTTTGTTGCTGCGTGCAGGCTTTCTCTAGTTGCGGTGAGCGGGGTCTACTCTTCGTTGTGGTGCGTGGGCTTCTCATTGCGGTGGCTTCTCTTGCTTTGTGGAGCACGGGCTCTAGGTGAGTGAGCTTCAGTAGTTGCAGCACGTGGGCTCAGTAGTTGTGGCACATGGGCTTAGTTGCTCTGCGGCATGTGGGATCTCCCCCGACCAGGGCTGGAACCCGTGTCCCCTGCATTGGCAGGCGGATTCTTAACCACTGCACTCCCAGGGAAGCCCCTTGATACGTATTTCTGACCCATTGAAATCTTCACTCCTTGCCCTAAACTTCCTCTTCCTCTTGTGATCACCCTCCTGCTTGATAGACCCACTCTCCACTTAGTCTTTCAAGGTGGAGGAGTCATTCTTGACTCTTTGCTTCTTCTAACTTGTGGTTTCCACTCACCCATCAATATCCTAAATAGCTTTGTAACCTGATCTCTCCTCAGCACCTTGACTACCAAAACCCTAGTTCTTGACCCAAGGCATCTCTTGTCTCAACTGCTGCAGTTAACATCCTAATCACTTTCCCTGCCTGTAATCTTGTCCCTGCCCCTTTAAATCGATCCCTCCATGCACCTACCAAAGGGATCTTTCTAGAAGGCAAATCTAGCCATTCCATCCACTTAGAACCCTTTATTGACTCCCCCGTTACTCAAGTTCCTTAGCATGGCAATAAAGGCCTACAGTGATCGGGCCCTTGTCTGTCTCTCATTCTTCACCAGGCTCCTGGCGGTTTCCCATCAACTCCAGGCTGTTTCTTACTGCTCTCAAGCATGGAGTATGTCTTCCTCTTTCTTGGAATGCCTTTGCCTGCCATGCATGACGCTTCTCCATCTCCCTCAACTGTACCTGGATAACTCCTGTTCCTCCTTAAGGATTCAGCTCTGATCCCTACCCACCCACCCTTGCAGAGGCCTCCTGTACGCTTCTACTGTGCTCCCATAAAGCCTTGGGTATTTCTCTCTCTCCACATTATATTAAGACCTAGCCTGTTTTTATGACTGTCTCACATACTCATCTGCCAGCTCCTGAGGGCAAAAACCAGGTATTAATCATCTTTGTAACCTCCATGCCTAGCAAATTGCCTGGCACATAGCATGCCTTTTAAAGAATGAATGAGCTCAAAACAATGGGATTGAGGAACAGACTACTACTGCTACTGTTAATAGGTATTTTTTTACACTCTTTCTAGGTGCCAAGCATTGTTCTAGGTATTTAACGTATTTGAAGTCCTTAATCTTTACAACCACCTCATATAGTAGATAATGTTAGTATCCTCATTTTATAGATGAAGAAACCAAAGCACAGAGAGGTTACGTTATTTTGTCCACGGTTACACAGCTAATAAGTGGCAGAGCTGGAATTTGAATTCCTGTAGTCTGCTCCAGAGCCCTGGCTCTTAAATCCTGTCCTTGTACTGCCTTTCCACTAGCAGAGATAACATCCATGGACTTTTTAAAACTATGCATCTAACTTGTTGTGTTGCTTGGTGAGTCTGATATGGGTCTCTATCCTTGGAGGGTAAAAAAGAATCCAAAAGGGGCTGACAGGGCAAGTAATGGGTCTCTATGAGCATTTCTTTGAGAAGTGGGAATAGTATGACAGGTAGGTAGACAGGAATCAGACCAGATTGGGCCAGCTTAGACCCACGTTTAACACTTCTATCTCTCATGTCTCAAAGACCACCTTCGACACTCTGGTGCTCTGTCACCCTGTTGAGTGAGGTTGGGAACACATTAAACTCTGCATGGTCAGTACTGCAGAGCAGAGTCTGACAAGAGGAAAGGAAAGGAGGAGAGAGAGAAAGAATGATGGCATCATTGGGAAAGGAGTCATGGAGAGTAGGGAAAGCTGAGGTTCCCGTAAAGTAAATTCATTTGCTTCACAGTTCACACAGACAGGCAACTTAAAGACTGAGAAGAAAATACGAATTGCTGGTGTTCTACCTGTTTGGCTTCCCCCCCAAACTGGTACCTACGTTTAGGGGAGGGGATGCAAGTGCCTTAGCCCAGGTGACAGCGCAGGTCTGGGCTTGTGAGCGGGCCCTGGGTGAGGGGCCTGCAACCTGACGGAGTTTGCCAATGTGTCTATTTTGGTTATTTGGGGGAAATTAAGGGAAAAGTGGGGCTTTTTAAAAACAAAACTGAGGTGGAATCAATTAGTTCTAAAATCCTGCTGGAAAGTTCCAAGGTGGGATTGGAAAGAAATCATCCACAGGTAAATGTGGCCAGGGTCTGGGGCGGCCTTTATCTTGTCACACGTCCTTTGCCCTGCCCTCTTCACAGGTGAGAAAGCAGGAGTCGGCAAACTTTTTCTGTAAATGGCAAAATTTTTCTGTAAACATTTTTTACTTTGGGGGCCACATAAGTCTCTGTCGCATACTTTTGTTTGTTTTACAATCCTTTAAAAATGTACAATCTACTCGGTTCATGCGCTGTACAAAAACAGGCTGAGGCTGTCGTTGGATTTCTCCTGTCTAGCGCGTAACTCAGCTGTAGCTTCAGGCTCTGCCACGGGCAGAGTGAGTGCCCCAGAGATCCCAGGATATGCTAAATAAACTTTGTCTTTGAGTAATGAGCCCTCATGGCAGGAGACGGGTTAATACTCTACACCAGGGGTCTGCAAACTCCACACCGTGGGTCCAATCTAGAACTCAGTTAGGGGTTTCTGGTTATTGGTGAAGGTGTGCAGGAGGGTGTTGACCACAAAGCCCCTCTTCCAGGACCCCTGATGACAAGGGCAACAGAGGTGAGTTTTGGTTAAGGAAAAGGGCAAATGTCTGACTCTACTCTGAGGGTGACTTCGTACTAGGAATGGCCCTCATCTTAATGACTATGATGGGAATCCCTGACATTGGAGCTGGAGAAGGATCTGAAATGAGGAAGGTTCCATTCAGTAGCCAACAATGCAAAATGTTCTGCTCTTAGAGAGGAGATGCACAGATACTGCTCTGTCAAGATTGAGTTAGGTTTAAGTGTCCAAGTTTTAATAAAATGGGGCCCCAAATTCCAATGATATTGTTGCCATTGTCCTTATCTTTTTTCAAGGGACTAAGGTAATTTAAATATTGCTGTGACACTCATTCGTCACTTATAGAGTAGATTTTTAGAATTATTGAGAATGAAGAGAGTAACAGGGCTAACCCCCCTTTTGCCTAATCCCCCACTCAGTGGATGGGGTAACTTTGGTTTCTGTAGTTTTCTTTTTCATGTCAATCTTTGGGTCCATGGCCAACTTATTTGAAGCCGGTAAGAGATATGTATTTGGAATTCAGATTTCTTTTTTATTTTTCTCCTTCTTCCCCTTCCTCTTCCTCTTGCCCTTCCCCTTCCCCTCTCCTTCTCCTCCTCTTTGTTCTTCTTTTTTTTTTTTTTACGAGCTATAACCAAGGACTCAATCATGTGGGAAGAAGTATGGTAGAGCCCTTAAGAGCATGGGTTTAGAATTAACCTGGAATTCAGAATTTAGATTTAGAAACATTATACCGTGTGTGGGGTGGCATCCTATAATTGAGCATGTTATTTTGGCAGCAAAACTTATATTTACATGAAAGCAGATAAATAAAGAATATAAATTAGCTGACTTCAGGGCAGATTTTGCCATCAGATGAATGACAAAATTCTTTCTGCTTTCAGAGCTTTTGGAATTTCAGAATTGTTGTGGATGAGGGATTATGATGCGTGTGATGTCTCTTAAGTAAGACTGGAAGCTTTGGGAGTGCAGGGGGTGTGTCCTGGCATGGTGCATGTACATGGTAGGTACTCATTAAAAGTCAGTTGATTTTCTTATTACCATAAGCATAATGATGTAAGTCAAGAGTGTTGTGCTGCTGTTAAACAACCAGCCCTTATTTATTTTTCTAATTTCAAAATGTATTTTCAAAAATGTTGGAATTCCCCTATAAGCTGTAACTAAACTGAAAGCTGCCCTGGGGGATCATAGATTGAAAAGTAGTAAAGTAAAAGCAATTGGACTCTGTGTGTTGGTGGGTGAGTTGGTGATAGACTGGCTAATTTGTGGAGGTGTCTTGCAGTTTCGTAATTCAGTAACTATAATATGCACAAGAATCGACTTATTAATAGCATTGATGAAAACTGAATATCAGAGAAGGCTTATTGGGCCGTGGCCTTAGCTACTTATCTAAACCATGAACTGAAAATGACTGTGATGTACTAACAATACGGAAAAGTTTTCAACAACAGGAGAGGAGCAATGAGGTCATACGCTCAGAACATCTGGCCAGCTCTTCACACAGGGCTGAGTCTCGTTGGGGAGCTCCTAGTGAGAGAAAAATGGGGGGGGCATTGGAGTGGGTATTAACGAGAGCAAAGAAAATGAATGTGATTTTTAAGGCTCTTCAATTAAAGGTGGAAGGGATTTAGATCATGATATTAGAAAGCAAGCAGAGTGAGAGTGACTTTTCTTTGAATGTGTGTCTATAATCAGATTTCTGTCTCTGTATTGAAGGTAAAATAGGAACCATCATTCGGTTGTTATTTTTTTTAAAGGTAGATTTAAATGGTAGTAAAAGAATTAAAGCAAAGCATAAAACTTATAAATGTGATGGTTGTGAAGCATTAGAAGAGATCATCAAAATGCATCGTGAAAAAAAAAAAAAAAAAGCATCGTGGATGCCTCTATTCTCAGAGCATATTTAAGGGTGGCCTTACTATCTTGATCAGGATCAGTATGAGGACACAGATGAGAGGGATGACAGCACTTTACAGGGAAAGGCGTGTGTGGTCACCTGGTCAGAAATTAGGGAGGAAGTAGAGGTGTAGGTTTATGTGGAGCGCCTCCTTTTGTCTCACCCACTGACAGGGTGGTGTTGAGGGAAATGGGCAGCTTCTTTTCTTTTTTTTCACTTTTTTATAATTGAAGTGTAGTTGATTTACAATGTTGTGTTAGTTTCTGGTGTACAGAGTGATTCAATTATACATATATATATATTCTTTTTTATATTTTTTCCATTATGGTTTATTAAGGATACTGAATATAGTTCTCCGTGCTATACAGTAAGACCTTGTTGTTTATCTATTCTATATATAGTAGTTTGTATTTGCTAATCCCAAACTCCTGATTTGTCCCTCCCCCACCCCCTTTCCCCTTTGATAACCATAAGTTTGTTTTCTATGTCAGTGAGTCTGTTTCTGTTTCGTAGATTAGTTCATTTGTATCATATTTTAGATACCACGTGTAAGTGATATCACATGGTATTTGTCTTTGTCTGACTTACTTCACTTAGTGTGATAATCTCTAGGTCTATCCATGTTGCTGCAAATGGCATTATTTCATTCTTTTTTATGGCTGAGTAATATTCCATTGTATGTATATACCACGTCTTCTTTATCCATTCATCTGTCGATGGACATTTAGGTTGTTTCCATGTCTTGGCTATTGTAAATAGTGCAAAGCAGCTTCTTTTCAAGAGCTGGTCTGTGCTGGCCAACACAGCGGCCAACGGTGGGTGCCTTGTTATGCGTGATCTCCACGGTGAATTTCAAGCGGTTCTAGACTCTGGCTGGAAAAGGAAGGGAATATACTGGTAAGCATTTCCCAACAGCTGGCGCAGTGTCGCATGGTAGTAAATGCTCTCTCTTCAGACTCTGAGTCCTGCGTGCTGTTTTAACTTAGGAGTCCAGTGGTTCCTCCTAGTCCAGGATTTACACTTCTGAGTCGATGTTCTGATTCAAAGCCAGTGTGGCTTGAAGGAGCCAAGCCGCTCTGTCAAGGTAACTGAAGGGTAGATGAATAGGCTTTTCCCTCTCATCCACCCATCCCCCAATGCCCACTGGACCCAGCTTGGAAAAGTCTCCCTAGATGCCCACATGAGGGTCGTCTTAGCCTGAGCTCTGGTCTGTACTTGGAAGAGAGCTGTCTGCAGATATGTTCTGCCCATTCTCCTTCATCTGGATAGACCACACCTTCTTATGTGGCCAGGATTTTGGTCTTTGATGTTTTTTGGGAGAAGACCGGCAGCCATGTTGGGTTCTCTGAACAGGTCTGTTGAATCATTGTTTTCTAGTGAAATTCGATTTCAGTTTCCTGGGGCTCTAAGGACTAAATGCCTATCCAAAAAGTAACTAGGCTTGATGCTGCAAAGCTTGTGGGAAACAGGGGAAATCACACCTTGAGGTGATTCTACACATAGACAAGTGGCTTTTATGGCTGTTAAGACATATGGCGAAGAGGAGCTGCTGATGGATGATGCGCTCCTGGTAGCTGAATGGCCTGCTGCAGACCACCCTGGATCTTGATAGCCATGCTTTCGACGAGTGCTTCTACACACACACATACACGCACTTCCTCTGCCCAGAGGCTGTGGCCAGAGCTCCTGATGTCCTCTTTCACCTTATCAACAAAACTTGAGCAGATTGGAATTTGATTGTTGAGATGACTTCTTTCTTGCTGTCAGCCATCAAGAATGTGAAGGATCAGTGAGACAAAGACCTTTTCCGACAGATATTTAGACCCAATTTAAACATACAGTTCTATCATCTCCTTGTCATTGTCTTATTGTAAGGAGATCATGAGTTCCTTGAAGGCAGGAGACACCGTCTTTCTTTCCCCACAGTAAGCTGTCATGAGCCCTGCAGGTGCTCAATAAATATTAATTGAATTAATCAGCTGCCACAACACAGGTGCACACATTTATCTCCTTTGTGCTTTCATTCTGCTACAAATACAACGTGTGCATTCAGCAACTCTAGGAGCATGGGTTCCCCCCAGCCCTGTATCTGCACGGGTTTTCTGCCGCTGGGCATCATCTAGACCCCTGTAGCCAAACATGTTCTACAAAGCGTGAGGCCCCACCAGTCCTTTTACACACAGCTCGAGTAATACATACACCAGCTTTGAGGGTCTTTACAACTCCCCCTTTTCTCTCCCACCCCCAATGTTTCCTGACCCTTCAAAGGGTTTTAAGGAGAATGAGGTCCACCCCCTACTCCACTTCTGGGACTGAGTTTTTAATTACTGTGTAGGCTTTTGTTCTGTTGTTGCGATCAGGCTTCTCAGTGTAGGGAGAAGGGAATTCCAGTCATCCTGATGCATTATAATCAAATTACTTACCACAAGTCAGGAGTAACAGTTCTCTGCTTTCATTTTGATCACAGCAGGTGATACAGGAACGAAGCATCTCACATTTCACTAGGTGCTTTAGGCTGTGGCTGCAACAGTGCTTTCCGGTGGTGGTTTCTTTTAAGAACCATGCAGCTAGTAAACATTTTATCTCAACTCCATGATCTACCAACTTTATGCATAAAATGCAGTCTGTATTTAAAAAAAATCAGTACTGGCCCCAAATACCTGACCACGAAATATACTTAACAAATAACAAGTACACATTGAAAACCAAAATGATAAACTTTAAAAAGAGTCAAAAATAATTTGACTCAGAAATGAAGGGAGTAGATGAGGCTGTCGCTGAGTCATTATTTCCCAATGTTGGAGACACACGTGGGACCCCCTGACCCCTGAGAAGTGATATTTTCATATTGTCAAAGGCTGTTACCTCTTGGCAAGTCTGATGCTGGATGATCCTGCTGTCTGGTGAAACCAGTCACAAAAGGAACAGAGGACAACCTTCTCATCTCTAGAATCCTATAGTTTGGTAAAACTTTCAGTCTGAGAGCACAACACAATGCTCAGAAAATATTTGTGGAACAAATGAATTATTCAGAGAGCTGCAAGTTTTGTTCTTCTCATTTCCTAGTTGATGGGGAAGAGGAGAGTGGCAGGTATTTTGTAATAGGTTGGCAGTTTCCAAAGACACATGGCCACTTGTGCCCTGTAGTGGGTGTCTGTTCTGTATTTGCGAGCTTTATGCACGTGTTCACAATATATGTACCAACAGGTATACAGAGTTATTGATGTTTGGCAGGCTAAACAGCTACTTCTGTTCAAAGGCAAACGCTTGTCATGTGGATATTTTCTGATAAGGATGCCCACATGCAGTGGGTGTAGCAAGCTGTGTAGGCGCGAAGAGAGATAAGTCAGGAGAGCAGGCCAGTTCTGCAAAGCCCAGATAATGGGCCGAGGCTTAGAGGAGTTCATTTTATAAAAGCAGCCCTGGGCTGGTTCGGATACGGACTACTTTGGATCTTTCGTTTTCCAGTAGTTTTGCATGTCTGTCCGTCCCTCTGTCTCTCTCTTGAACAAGGGAGTATAATATGTAGAGAGAACAATAGCTCAAGGACTCTGGACTTCTGGGTCTCATTTCTGGTGGGGTTAGTGACCTGAAATGCTCAGGCCTTTAGAAACAGCAGCGTCCTCGCCATCTCTACAGTGGCATGCTGTGGTCACAGAGGAAACAGGAGCCAGACGGATTTCTAAACACCAAGGGAAGTCTTAGAGCAGGTGGGATCCCTGGAATGTGGTTTGAATGTATTTTGGTAATGTTTGTATATTTTGGGTAGAAATGGGATGCAGCATCTGGGAGGAGAATAGTAAACCTGACTTATACACATAGGAAGTGTTTATGGGGAGCCCTAGCATCATCTTCACGTTTCTTTTCAACTGAAGCCCTGCTAAGTGTTCATATGGATTACTGGACTGTTGACACAGTTAAAACTTACCATTAGCAGCAATTCATCCAAAAGTTATGCTGTCAGACCAGGTGTAGGTTGGACTTCGCCCCTTGCTTCTCACGGTAGTGTGACGCGGGGACGTTCCTAAACTTCTGTAAGCTTCACTTTCTTCCTTTATAAGATGGAGAAAGTGAAAAGCACTCACAGCTCATTTCATTATCAGTACACTCCTGTGTATGCCAGGCACTTAGTATATGCGTCCCGTGTGCTGAGTCCTCGCTGAATACGCTTGTCCTATTTTTGTTATTGTTGCTGTTCTGTGATGATATTCTACAGACGTTTGTTATTGGAGATGCACATTTCTATTGTGTGTTGGGACCTGTTCCCTTCACGTGAGTAGCCAGAGGTCTGGCTGCCTGAAGTGCCGGGAAAGGGTGTGGATGGGAATAGATGTGGACAGTTCACAACTGAGGGCATTCATTCACTGGTAATCAAGGGTAACTGTAAAAATAAAGGAAGTTCGGGTCATCTAGCCCATAATTTTTACACGGGGACTCCTGCTAAGCAGCTCTTGGGAAGCACAGCTGTCACACATGCGTGTGAGGACGGTCTACTCAGCTTAGGGGCACCATTCTGAGGATGGATAGACTGCTACTGTTGGCTCTCCACTGCAACCTGTTTCGTTGGATTTTCTAAAGGCCTGGAGTACAGCACTTTTATAATTAAAAACAATCTACTAAAACATATTAGGTTGGCTACAAGGAAATACATCCAATTAAGAGTGGTCCCGTCTAGGCTGTTCTGGTTTAGTAAGCTGGTTGCTGGTGGTAGTAGAATGGTTCAGGCCAAGGCACAGGAGCTGATGCTAAGAGAGGAAGGTTAATGTTCATGCTCCCCAAGCCTGCTGACTGACCTGGGGTGGGGAAGCTGCCAAGGTGAGGCAGGCATCGTTCCCCTCTATGCAAACCCACTCTTCTCTCAGAGCTCAGCTCTTCGGGCTGGTTTGACAGCTGATGGCCTTTATCCAGAGAAGGCAGCTTGCGCAAGCCAGAAACCTGTACTAACTCTCAACAGAGTGTCACTCCCATCCCTTTTTCTAGCATGAGAAGTAGGGATTGTGATGGAATGAGGGCATTGTGATGGGGCCATGACCAAGTAGAAATGAGAAAGTAAGGAAGTTACTGCTGGGTTTGTTGTGAAGAATTGTGGCAAATATTCAAGCACTAATTCTATTTTCCCCCAGTGGACTAAAGACATCTTTCTCCTTTCATTGGAGGGAAAGAGGGGGTGTCACATGACAGATCTTGAGTGGCGACAGCATGGCTGCTCTGCATCCTTCCCGTAGCATCTCTTCTGTAGATGAGTCTCTGACAGCATGGGAGATGGCTGCTTCCTCATGTCTGCTCCTGGCACCATAAAAACCTCAAGAAGTGCAAAAGTATAGACAGCTTGTTTTTTTTTTTTTTTTTTTTGCGGTACGCGGACCTCTCACTGTTGTGGCCTCTCCCATTGCAGAGCACAGGCTCCGGACGCGCAGGCTCAGCGACCATGGCTCACGGGCCCAGCCGCTCCACGGCATGTGGGATCTTCCCGGACCGGGGCACGAACCCATGTCCCCTGCACCAGCAGGTGGACCCTCAACCACTGCGCCACCAGGGAAGCCCTAGACAGCTTGTTTTAATCAGAAATCTGTCATCCAACATTTAGAGGACAGATTCCCAAAAAGGGAGAGATGGCCAATCCCTGAGTAGATGCTGTGTAAACACTGGATAACATTTCTGATGATTAAAGAAACCCTCAACTTCTGCATATCCCCAGCTTTTAAGTGCCATAAACAGAGGAGGGGGGAAGAATAGTTGCTGTTTTATTACTGGAGAAACTGAGGTACAAAGAGGGGCAACAGTTCATTCTTCTGAGTTGTGGGAGCAGCCACAGACCTGGTGCAATATTTAGTGGCCCACACGTATTCAGGGCTGCACTCCGTGCCAGGCATTCTGTGAAGGACTCTTAAATACATCATCTTATCTGATCCAAACATCAGTGCTGTGAGGTGATGACTGGTTCTTTTTGTATATATCATATCACACGATACAGATACTTTATTTTTTTAATTTATTTATTTTTGGCTGCATTGGATCTTTGTTGCTGCATGCGGGCTTTCTGTAGTTGCAGCGAGCGGGGGCTACTCTTCATTGCGGTGCACAGCCTTCTCATTGCGGTGGCTTCTCTTGTTGCGGAGCATGGGCTCTAGGTTCGTGGGCTTCAGTAGTTGTGGCTCACGGGCTCTAGAGCGCAGGCTCAGTAGTTGTGGCACATGGGCTTAGTCGCTCCGCAGCACGTGGGATCGTCCCGGACCAGGGATTGAACCTGTGTCCCCTGCATTGGCAGGCGGATTCTTAACACGGGGCCACCAGGGAAGCCCCGGTGATGACTATTAACTCCACCTTATATATAGATGAAGAAATGGAGGCTTAAAGAGTTTGAAGAAATGGAGGCTTAAAGAGTTTAAAGAAATGGCCCAAGGCCACACAGCTAGTGAGTGGCTAAGGCCAGAGTCACCCCGGGGCTGTCTAACTCCAGATGCCCCCAACCACTGCATGGCACTGCCTGGTTCATGTCCGCAGGTCAAAGTCGCCTTAGTCTACTATTTCTGGCACTAAATCTCTGGTTCTCTCTGGAAGCCTTTGCTGAATGGTCGAGTATTGCTACCATGTACTTGAGAATGTCGAGGCATGGCAAGCTTTCTGGAGTTGCCTGCAGACTGTTTTAGCGATGATCACTCACTTCTCCACACTCTTCAGATGACCTACCGTGGCTTACGTGTCCACCACCCTGGCCACACACACACGCCTCCCCGGGAACGGCAGGCACTTGGCACCTCTGGCTGCCCTGGCCCCGGCCAAGCTATTTGGTGTCAGGCCTCTTTAAGAGAGGAATGTGGTAGCAGTTCCTTTGCAAGCAGCTCAGTCTGATTACAGGGTGAGGCTCTGACATGCTGTCCAGTTCTGGGTAGCCCATTTCCAGTGCTCAGAACCCGGGGTACCGTGGCCTCGGGTGCTTTCAGGTGATAACATTTGCTGCACTCTTTAATAGATAGGCAGAGAGTGTTATCAAACTGTGGCACCTTGGAAAACCTGCAGAAACCCTCCTCTGGTTCCACACATTGGGGTTTCCCTTCTTCTGAAAATAGATGTGTGTTGTGTTAAAGAGGGACCCTAAAAATAGAGTGTGGCTTCAGTGAAGAGCTGGGGGGTTAAACACAGACATTTCCCTTCTGACACTGCCACTTGTTTGTGCTGGGAAAGTTACCCCACCTTGCTTTCCTATCCTCTCGGTGTCTGCGACGACTCTGGGGGAAAAGGTGCTTGGAGATCCTCAGAGGAAATGTGGGTCTGATGCCTGCTAGAGACCCAGTGTATTTGTGTTCTGCAATCTCAGGGTTGGATTAACTGTGACCTTAAAGGGCCTCTTGGCCTCCCAATGTAGATCATCTTTCTTTCCTGTTGCCTTTCTTGATGTTCTTGTTGCCTGGTGTTGAGCTGAATGTGGACGAATCTGTCCCAGATGATTTAAAAACTGTTTATAGGCACCCTGCTCCTTTGATCTCTCATTCCTCCCTGCATAGGGCTCAGGTCAGGCAGGGCTGTGATCACAGTGGTTAAGGGCAGGGGCTCTGAGCCTGACTGCCTGAGGTTGAATCCTGACTCCATCACTTACTGGCCAATGGATGGGGCAAATCACCGAACTCTCTAAGCCTCAGTGTCCTCACCTTTAAAATGGGGATAATAAGAGCTATACACAAACGGACGGGGCTTCCCTGGTGACACAGTGGTTGAGAGTCCGCCTGCCGATGCAGGGGACACGGGTTCTTGCCCTGGTCCGGGAAGATCCCACATGCCGCAGAGCGGCTGGGCCCGTGAGCCATGGCCGCTGAGCCTGCGGGTCTGGAGCCTGTGCTCCACAACGGGAGAGGCCACAACAGTGAGTGGCTCGCGTACCGCAAAAAAAAAAACAAAAACAACAGACCTAAGTAAACTTAAAATCTTTTGCACAGCAAAAGAAACCATTGACAAAACAAAAAGGCAACCTACTGAATGGGAGAAAATTTTGCAAGTGACATGACTGGTAAGGGATTAATATCCAACATATATAAACAGCTCATACAACTCAACATACAAAAAGCAAACAACTCAATTAAAAATTGGGCAGAAGACCTGAATAGACATTTTTCCAAAGAGGACATGCAGATGGCCAACAGGCACATGAAAAGATGCTCAACGTTGCTAATCATCAGGGAAATGCAAATCAAAACCACAGTGAGATATCACCTCACACCTGTCAGAATGGCCATCATCAAAAAACACAAGTAACAAATGTTGGTGAGGATGTGGAAAAAAGGGAACCCTCCTACACTGTTGCTGGGAGTGTAAATTGGTACAGCCACTGTGGAAAACAGTATAGATGTTTCTCAAAAAACTAAAAATATGACCCAGCAGTTCCACTCCTGGGTATATATCCAAAAGAAATAAAAACACTAATTTGAAAAGATACATGTACCCCAATGTTCATAGCAGCATTATTTACAGTTGCCAAGATGTAGGCAACCTAGGTGTCCATCAACAGGTGAATGGGTAAAGAAGATGTGGTGTGTCTACACAATAGACTACTACTCAGCCATAAAAAATGAATGGAATTTTGCCATTTGCAACAACATGGATGACCTTGGAGGGTATTGTGCTAAGTGAAATAAGTCAGACAGAGGTTGACAAATACTGTATGATATCACTTATATGTGGAATCTTAAAAATACAGCAAACTAGTGAATATAACAAAAAAGAAACAGAGATAGAGAGCAAACCTAGTGGTTACCAGTGGGGAGAGGGAAGGGGGAGGGGCAATATAGGGGGAGGGAAGTGAGAGGTACAAACTATTAGTTATAAAATAAACTACAAGGATATATTGTACAACACGGGGAATATAGCCAATATTTTATAATAACTATAAATGGAGTATAACCTTTAAAAACTGTGAATCACTATATTGTATACCTGTAACTTATATAATATTGTATACCAACTATGCTTCAATCAGAAAAAGGAGTGGCTGCCTCAAAGGGTTGTTCTGAGGATTTCATGTGATGGTGTTTATAAGGTGCAGTGTGCCATAAATTCTCAGTAAATATTTTTGATGATAACTGCTTAATAGCTGGAGAAATTTACTCCCTAGTATCCAGATGAGAAAACTAGAACTCGGAAAGGAGAAAGAAGTTTCTCCAGTTTTGCCAATGAGAAATGTTTGAATAACCTGCATGACTGTAAGATCCTTGAGGACAGGGACCATCTCATTATGAATACATATATAGTATCCATTCAGGAAATATTTGGTTAAATTAATTTCTGCTCATAATGGCACTGTCTCATTATTTTTTTAAGTTAGCAATGAACAAAAAGGATTGAGATAGCAGCAGCAAAATGCAGAAGCCATTTACATCTCCGTGGTATTGTTTCTTCCCCAGAGAAATGTGATCGCTAGCCTAGTGGTTGGCATGTAGACAGGCTCCAGAGCAAGGAGCTCAATGTGTGCCAGATAAACTCTCACACGTGTGAAGGAATGACGGATAAGAGGCTCAGCCAGATAAGGCATGTGAACAGGTGTCCTCCTTCAGGTCACAAGAAAGCTTCTTGGAATAGCTTCAGAGTTCTTTGGGGGAGCTGATCCCCTCCAAGAGTAATTTGCCCTATAAGGTCTGGGGTCGCGTCTTAAATAATTTCAGGGTTACGTATATGACCATGCATTCGAAGCAGTCCATATTATCTTGTAACTTTCAAGGCTTTTGGGTTTTTTAGTATTTATAAAAGATACTTTGAGACTTTTAAACCTTGAGTTTAAATGAATGCCACAGAAAGTCTCCCCTCTGCTGGCTCTCATTCCACATGCAGGAAAGACTCAAATAAGCATTTTAGCCTTGTAGGGTGTTCTCAGGGGCCAGAACGGCTAGAAGTAACCCATTCTCTTGGAGAGATCCGAAGGTGGAAATGGCACCATTAGCAGTCACTCTCAATATCATGAGAAGGAAGAGCTTTTCTTCTAGATGGGTGTACCATCTGGGAACAGAGAGTGAACTGAACTCTCAGAAGACCTGAGTTTAAGCCTTAGCTTTGCCACCCAAGTGTTGGGCAAGGAACTTGATCTCAAAGTCTTAGTTTGTTTAACTGAAACTGCGATTAATAGTATCTCCCCCACTCCTACCCTGTCTCCCAGGTTGTTAGAAGGATCAAAGATAAATTATGTGAGAAAACTTTCTGATAAACACTGTTTACCTGGACAATAAAATCACCACTTCCTGTCAACAGCACCCAACTCAAATGGCATCTCTTCCGTGAAGCCTTCCCTGGTTTCTCCAACATTCAGTATTCTCTCCTGTTTCTGAATTCCTGTGATATTTTATTTATGTCTCTCTCTTCACACTTACCTAATTCTATCTTGTTGTATCATTACTTATATCCACGTCTTAGGCAACCTGAGGGCAGAATCTCCTCCATTATAGTACCTTGCTGGAGAAAACCCTCTCATTATTTTAAAATAAATTGTAATAATTATTCTATATCACTATTGTGAAAGCAGTTCATAACAATGCACCTGTACATAGTAGATACTCAATAAGTATTTGTTTTTAGTCTTTTTATTTATGTTTATGTTTTTAGTTTCAGTATTTTGTTTTTAAATTTATTGAGGAATAATTTGCATACAGTAAAATTTACACTTTTCAGTGTACGTTACTATAGGTGTTGACAAATACACACAGTGGTATAACCATCACCACAATCACCCTCCAAAATTCCCTCATGCCCCTTTGTTGTCAGCCCCTTTCTTCAACCCTAACCATTGTCAACCACGGGTTTGTTTTCTGTCCTTATAGGTTTGCCTTTTCCAAAACTTCGTGTAAACTGAATCATACACTATGCAACTTTTTGTGTAAAGCTTCTTTCACTTAGCATAATGCGTTTGTGATTCATTCATGTTGTGTCTAATTTATCAGTTCTTTTTTTCATCACTGAGTAGTATTTCATTGCGTGGAGGTACCACAGTTGGTTTATCCATTCACCAGTTAATAAACAGGTTGTTTCTAATTTGGGATCATCATGAGTAAAGCTGCTATACACATTTACATTTTGTGTGAACCTAAGTTTTTAGTTCTCTAGGGTAAAGATACCCAGGAGTAGGATTGCTGGGTCATATGGTAAACGCATGTTTAATTTTGTAAGAAACTGCCGAATTCTTTTCCAGAGTGGCTGTACTATTTTGCATTCCCACCAGCAATGTTTGAGAGTTCTAGTTGCTCTGCATCCTGACCAGCACTTGTCAGTTTTTTTAAAAGCCATTCTAATAGGCATGTAGTGATATCTTATTGTAGTTTTAATTTGCATTTCCCTAATGATGAATGAAATTGAGCTCTTCATGTGCTTATTTGCCATCTGTGTATCTTTTGATGAAACATCTGTATAAAATTTTTGCTCGGGCTTCCCTGGTGGTGCAGTGGTTAAGAATCCGCCTGCCAATGCAAGGGACACGGGTTCTAGCCCTGGTCCAGGAAGATCCCACATGCCGCGGAGCAACTAAGCCCGTGCACCACAACTACTGAGCCTGCACTCTAGAGCCTGCGAGCCACAACTACTGAGCCCCTGTGCCACAACTACTGAAGCCCGCATGCCTAGAGCCTGTGCTCTGCAACAAGAGAAACCACCACAATGAGAAGCCCACACACTGCAACGAAGAGTAGCCCCCGCTCACTGCAACTAGAGAAAGCCCGCGCACAGCAACAAAGACCCAACACAGCCAAAGATAAATAAATAAATTTATTTAAAAAAAAAAAAGCTTTTGCTCATTTTTAATTGAGGCTTTTTTAAATTAATGAGTTTTTTCCTTTTTTAAAAAATTAATGAGTTTTGAGTGTTCTTTATATATTCTAGATATAAGTCCTTTATCAGACAAGTGTTTTACAAGTATTTTCTCCCAGTCTGTAGCTTGTATTTTAAATATCTTTCAAAGAGCAGACATTTTTATTTTTGGTGGTCAGATTAATCAATTTTTTCTTTTATAATACTCAATCTTCTATGGATCATACTTTCGGTGCTGTATCTAAAATATTTTGCTTAACCCAACTTTACAAAGATTTTCTTCTGTTTTTTTTTCCTAGAAGTTTCAGGTTTTACATTTAGGTCTATAATCCATTTTAGCTTAAATTCTGTATGTGGTGTAAGGTATAGGTAGAGGTTCACTTTATTTTTCATTTGATGTCTAGTTGTGCAGTACCCATTTGTTGAAAAAACCAACCCTTTCTCTGTTACATTGTTTTTGCATCTTTGACAATAATTGTTTGACTATATATATATATGTCAGTCTATTTCTGGACTTTAGTCCATTGATCTGTGTGTCTGTCCTTTTGCCATACTATGCTATCATGATGGCTGTAGCTTTGTGGTTAAGTCTTGAAATCAGGTAATGTGAATCCTCCAGTTTTGTTCTTTTTACAAAATGGTTTTGCTCTTCTATTTTCTTTGTATTTCAATAGAAAATTTAGAATCAACTTGTTGATTTCTAAAAAAAGAAAAGCCCTGTGGGTATTTTGATTGGCATTGCACTGAATTTGTAGATCAGTTTCAGGAAAATTGACATCTTAATAATATTGAATCTTCCATTCCATGGGCATGGTATATCTCTCCATTTATTAGACTTTCAAATTCTTTCATCAGTGTTTTGTAGTTTTCAGCCTACTGATCTTGACACATATTTTGTTCTATTTATATCTAAATGTTTCATGAGTTTTGCGGGGGGTGCTTTGTTTAATAAAAAATTGTTGAATTAATGAATAAACAGTGCCAACCTACTTGTGAATGCTTGTCTTGATTCTGTAGTCAAGATACAGGGTACTAGAATAATGTTGGAAAATTCATCAAAGTCCTTGGTTATGGTCAGGCCAGCAGGGAGGCTAAGAGGTCTGAGTGTAACTCTAGAAGGCAGGAAATAGGGCCTCATTCTGCACCCTTCTTGCCACATTCTTTAACTTTGGACAGTTCCTTCTCCCACCCAGGGTTTACCTCCTAGCACAGGTTGCACATAAGTTAAGGCTATACTTTTCAGGGGCTCTCTAGGCAAAGTTGGCTTTCCCTGTAGGTGCCATACACAGTTCCCTCCCTCACACAATTTGAACATGCTGAGTAACCTGTCTGACCAACCATTTCCCACCTATTTGTCTGGTTTGGGTCCTACACTGTCTCTTTCGTATCCGTCCTTTGAATAAGGTGATCTATTTCTGTAAGGTGCTTATTAAGATGTGTTCCCTGGGAGAGATACTCTGCCCCTTGGGAAAGTAGATACATCCGTTTCAGCCAATTAACATGTACTAAAATCGAGTCCCTGCAATGTGCAGAGACCTCTGAGGTGAAAATGGCATCCTTCCCTTTGAGGAGTTGACTATGATAGGGAATTAGGTTGTCAAAGTCAATTTTGTTTTGAAGTAAGGATGGAAGTAGGTCTGAAGGAGGAGTCCCACTTGGGTCATTCAACTCAGTGGAGGAACCTGGCATCAAGGGAGGTTGAGAGAGCTTGGATGCTTGAGGCAGGGGTGAAAGGGAAAGACATTTGCAGAAGGGGCAATGGGGTAATGACAGTAGACTCCTTCTACTGTGTGCTTTCCTTTTTGCTGTGAGAGTGTGTGTACTGAGCAGACCCACAAACTAAGAAATACTGCATTTTCTTTGTAAATAACTATACCTTGGGGTTATAGGGTACTCTATGGTTTATACATCATTTTCATATAACTTCCTATAATCTGTACACAGCTTTATGTGGTAAGTGGTGGGTGTGTTGATTTCGGTATCCTAACTGCTCTAATAAGGAACTGTCAAATAAATTTTATTTCTGGCTCACATCATAGATGAGTCAATGGGTATAAATTGAGGGGGAGACTTTGTTCCCCACAGTCATCCAGGAAATCAGGTTCCTCTCATCTTGGCCCTTTAGGTCCTAGGAGTTTAGGGGAAAGAATGAGGAATTATGGGAAAGATTTTTATGACTAAGGCCTCGAAGTGGTGTCCCTTGTGCTCATTCAATCACACAGCCACACCTAACCAGAGGGATGACTGGAAGATGCCTGCAAGCTGCGTGTAAAAAGAGTAGAATTCGGACATTGGTAGGCCCTATCCTGTGCCGTGGAAGCACAGGGTATTTCCCTCATTTTACAGGTGGAGAAACTGAGGTACAGAGTGGTTGAGTGACTTATAGAAGAGCACACGACTACTAAGTTAAGTACAGGAGTTAGGATTTCAACCCAGGTCTGCTGTTTTGATAGAACAGGGACAATAATACTAATAGCAATAATAACAGGAATAATATCTAATAGTTTGTGAGTATAGGTGTGTGTTAAACGGGGCAATGTATATAACGCTCTTAGTAAATTCCAGGTTCCCTTCCTAGCCTTGGGCTTTGCTCACAGTTGTGTAAAGAGCCAAGTCTTTTTCCTGAGGACCGTGGGCGGCAGAGTGACTGCATGAGCCAGCAGCTGGTGCGTCCCCATCAGCAGAGTCCAGGGAAGGAGGCTGAAATGGATTCTAGTGGCCGAGGGGTGCTCTCTGAGCAGACTGGGAGGTTGCGCACAGGCAGACCGGCTCTGCCAAACCTGGAAAGGCTGCATTTGCCTTTGCTGCGAGACTGGAGCCTTGCAGGCAGCTTCCTGTATGTGTCCAGAGGACAGCCCCACTGCGCCGGGCTCATGCCCTGGCCAAAGGTGGGAAAATCCTCCAGCCAGCGCCCGTCCCCTCAGGAGTCCTTGTGGGCCTGAGCAACTTTTAAAAGATTAATTTTAACTGAATTATTTTAAAAGCTCTAACATGAATGAATGCTGAATTGGCACCCATAACATATATTATTTATAGGTTCAACTTTTAAAATAGATCTCTTTGTGTAGCGGAGCTGTACAGATAGAAACCGTTCTATGAGTGATGTTTCTGTGACACTTCTCAGCTAAGTGGAGTGGGGCTTCCCTGTCTAGAAGAGTTCTGGGTGAGAACGGCTGCTTTCATCAATGTTTCTGGTGAGAAAATTGAGGTGTGGGTTGAGTCGGAGCTGCTCTGAAAGGTTTCAAGATTGGTTTGTAGGCGTTGGGCCCTGTTGCCACTGCCTGTTCTTTTGCCACCACAGTCCAGCAAAAGAGGAAGAGACGGCGGCAATGTGAGATTAAGGCATAAGGACAACAGCGACACTGTCAGGGCATCGATGACCAGCTGGCATCCACAGCACTCCTGCTACGGGCCATGTTTCAAGCCCCTTCACCACCTTGACCTCCAAATTGGCCTCCAAATAGTGTGTCCTCTGCAGGAGCTGCTCTTGTCCTCTTCAGGGCAGCACTCTGCATTTCTCAGTTCTCACCCATTTGTTCAGTATTTTTTAATCCCCATTTCGTGTACCTGGCATTATGCTGGGCAATTGGGACCAAAAAAATGATTAAGGATGTCCCTGGCTTCAAGTAGCTTATGGTCTATTGAGAAAGACAGAAAAATAGATTATTCTCCTATATCGTGGCTAAGTGCTTTGATGACAATGAGCACTGAGTGTGATGGGAGCCTGGAAGAAGTGCTCCCACCTCCCACTGCTGCAGGGGATGGGGGTGAAGATGGGGAGCTTTCTCGAAGAAAGCAAAGGCTAAGACGAGTTCTGAAGGATAAGAAATTATTCTGAAAAAGAGGGAGTGTGTTCCAGGCTTAGGGAACAGCATGTGCAAAGAGCGTGTCCAGAGAGAGCTGGGGACCTGAATAGAGTTCGTTACGGCTGGAAAGTAGGGTTGCGGAAGTAGGGAGGGTTGGATAGAATAGTGTTCAGGGAGGGGATAGATCACAAAGGGCTCTGACTCTGATTTATGATGGGTTTTAAACTTTCTTCTGAGATAGAGAGGAGCTATTAAAGTATAGAAGTGACCTCATATTTATATTCTAAGATGATCTTTCT
This sequence comes from Phocoena sinus, assembly GCF_008692025.1. NCBI lineage: Eukaryota > Metazoa > Chordata > Mammalia > Artiodactyla > Phocoenidae > Phocoena > Phocoena sinus. The sequence goes on along the minus strand of NC_045764.1, from coordinate 141,363,977 downwards.
GGCCACAGTGTAGAGGATAGGTCAGGATGGTAGGCAAAAGAGCAAATATGGGTGCAAAGAAATCAGCAGGAAGCCACTAGACTTGAGATGACAGTGGTGAGAAGTGAAGGGGAGCAGTGGAGACAGAGAAGAATGGAGATTTGAGAGATATCGAGGGGACTGAGTTGATGAGATACTGGGTTCTATCACCCCAGGTTTGGGTTTGGGCCATTGGGATATTAGTGGACTAGGAACATGGCAGGAAGGACTGGGACTGGGTTGGTGATAGAGTCAACTGGGAATAATGCTGAGTGTAAGAGGCCTGTGGGCCTTCCAGGTGGATGTTCAGAAGGCAGTTGGATGTGATGGATGGGAGTTGTAGAGAGGTCATGCAAGGTGAAGGTCACGAAGTCATTCACGCGAGGTGGTCATTCAGGTCATGGGAGTGCAGGAGATTGTCTAGAAACAGCGAGTAGACAGAGGAAGAATGGAAGGGGCCCAGGACAGAACTCTGGGGAACATCACCATTCAAGGGACAGGTAGAGGAAGAGTAGCCCCCAGAGCAGGCCAAGGAGAAAGGCCAGAGAGTTAAAGGAGAACAAGGAGCATGTCCTGGAAGACAAAGGAAGTGGTTTCAGGAAATGTTGGAATGGCTAACAGAGCTTAAGGCTTCTGAGGAGTCAAGATAAGACCTGAAAAGCATCTGTTGTTTTAAGGAACAAGGAAGGGAGCTGTCAGTGAATAGCTTCAAGAATAGTTCAAGAATAGCCTCATGAACTAATAGGGAAGCCAACTTTCAGTGCAGTAAGGAGTGAGTTGTTATGGGATGAGGAAGTTCTCATGAATATGGTTAAATACACTGTATCTATTTTTACTTTAGGAGCAGAGGCCTCATCATACCTCTCAGTTCATCGTCATCACTTTCTAGGCAGGGCATCTCCCATGGTTGGTTGGTTGGTTTCCTTTTATCTCCATTTCCCTTTTCCATTTCCCTAAGTCCACCTAGAGACAACCATTTTCATGTGGTTAAGAGTTTTTCTTTTGTTTATATCCTTATAATATGTATACTGTTTTATGTGCATATGTTTTGAAATTATTCAGTGGTGTGTTATAGATCTCACTCTGTTTCTTTATTTTCTCCACTATTTTTTAAGATCCTCCAGTGCTGCCATGTGTCCTGCATGTGTCCATTCACCACATTTTACTGTCCATCTCCCAGCAATGGACACACAGGTTATCTTCACCTCCCCACCACCACAGTCAATGCTGCAGTGAACTTCCTTGCATATGTCCCCTTTTTGACTTGTGTGAGAATTTCTTTGGTCTGTATGCCTACGAACAGGGTTGTAGATACGTAACCTGCCTGAGAACTGCAGACTGCCTTCCAGAATGGCTGGGCCACTCCATACTCCCACCAGTAGTACACAAGGTATCTGTGCTGCACACCACCATCTACACCTCGTGTTACCCAGCTTGATAATGTTTGCCTCTGATGTCTCCTTATTTTAATCAGCACTTGTTGGTTAGCTAATGAACTTGAGTATCTCTTTTTAGGGTCTTAACCTTTTGGATTTCCTCTTCTGTAAATCACCTGTTCTTATTCTTGGCAACTTTGTCAAGAAATTTGGCTTTGAAAGGGAGTAAAGAGGGGATGGAAAGGAGGAGTTTAACTTAAGATGAGAAAGACTTGAACATATTAAAATGAAGATGGAAGGGAGAAGAAGCTAAAGATTCATCTTCTTCCCAGGATTGGAAGGATGGCCAGAAGGAAGGGTAGTGAGGATCTGGCCCCACCCAGCAATAAACATGAGACTGGGCGAGGGAGCAGGACTGAGGAGGGAGAGTCGGTGCACAGACCATCAGCAGCTTTCCCTGAGCCCACCGTGACTGCCCCCTCCACTTGCTGGTCATAGAAGCAGTGGAGGATCCATGGAGTTGAATAGGAGGGGTAAGGTGACCTCCTTCCTATTCTAGGAAAATGTTATATTGTGTTTCTAAATGTTTGAAAGTTATATTTGTTTTAAATTGCAAAGAGAGGTGCCTAAATTTCAGCATACAGGATGTGGCACAAATAAAGTTGTAGAGGCACATGGCACAAAGGTGGGGGGTGCAGGACACGTGGACCCTCTTGGTTGGAGCAGAGATGGCATAAGAGAGAGTATGAGCTCAGCACCAACTGGTGTAGGACCCTGGATTAGACTGTGCGTTAGAGAGTTGCTGAAAGCTATGGAGTAGAGGCGAGTCATTAATGAGGAGGGCTGTGTAGGATGGATTGAAGAGGCCCAAAACAGACAAAGTTGGACCATTACCCAAGTCCAGGCGGGAAACGGTAAGGGCCTGGAGTGAAGTGGAAGCCTTAGAACGTAAGGGAGCGATGGATGGAAGACACTTTACAGAGGCTTAATGACTGGCCGTGGTGATGAATCAATATTGAATAAGTGCTCAATGCACATAAGTGGGCTATGTGAATGAGTACTGCATGGATCAAGGAATAAGGTGGGATAGAGGCTCCAGAGTTTGAGCTTAGGTCTCTACGAGGAGGAGAATATTTTCTGAGCACCTGTATGTCCCAAGCACAGTGCTAGGCACTGGAATACAATAATGAATAAGACAGGCTTGCAGCTGCCTGCAAGGAACCTCTACAGTCTAGGCAGGGAGGGGCAAAAACAAAAGTAAACCAACAGATGTATGAGTAATTGCAATTATGATGAGGGCTATGAAGGGGTCAAGCAAAGTGCCCAGACTGAGGATGACAAAGGACTTAGCTTAGATGTGGTACTTGGGGGGGACTTCCACAGGAAGTGATACCTAAGAGGAGACTTGAGGAAGGAGAGGAGCCAGACATGCAAAGATGCTCCAGGAAGTGTTCCAGGCCAAGGCACAGTGTGCACAAGAGCCGGGGTGGGGTGAGGAGGGGGCGGCCTGGGGCGTGGATGCTGGTTGAGAACTGAAAGGAGACTTGCAGGATGCACGTAGGGCATGTGGTGAAGGATGAGCTTCGGACTGGGAGGAAGAAGCCAGACCATACTAGGCGCTAGGGCCATGGTACATAACCTCAAAGCCATGATCACACCTAACATAATTGACTATAATTCCTGGTCATTATCCACTATTGAGTCTATAATTCAGATACCACTGGTTGTCTAACAAATGTGTTTTGGTGTTGTTTGATTCAAATTCCAAACAAAATACATGTTACATTCGCTATTATATCTCCTAAGTCTCTTTTCATCTACAGCAGTCCCTACCCTCTGCCTCTTTTTCAGTCTGTTTGTTTTAATGCCGTTGACTTGTTGAAAAAGTGGAGTCGGTTGTCTGCAAAAAGACCCGCCTTCCAGGTCTGCCTCTTTGCTTCCTCATGTTGTCATTTAACTTGTCTATCAATCTCCTATAATTCCTGTAAATGGGAACTTAGCTCTACAGACTCGATCAGATTGAGGTTCAACTTTTTTGGCAAGAATGTCATAGGCCATGATGTCCTTCATATTGCATCATATCTGGAGACACACAGTATTTCATTGTCTTATTCTTAGTGATGCTAAAACTCATCAGTGAATTCAGGTGTTGGGAACTTGATTCCATTGTATAATTCTCCATCAATCTATTATCTAATGGTTTTATTTTTTGATTATCTTTTCTGAATCAATTGTTTCATGAGAAATATCTCACCTTTTATTTCAAATTAATTATTTCAACCTATTCTTTTTTTAGAATTTTATTTTATTGAAGTATAGTTGATTTACAATGTTGTGTTAGTTTCTGGTGTACAGCGAAGTGATTCCATTATGCATATACATTCTTTTTCATATTCTTTTCCATTATGGTTTATTACAGGATATTGAATACAGTTCTCTGTGTTATACAGTAGGACCTTGTTGTTTATCTATTTTATATATAGTAGTTTGTATTTGCTAATCCCAAACTCTTAATTTACCCTCCCCCACCCCTTTCCCCTTTGATAACCATAAGTTTGTTTTCTATGTCAGTGAGTCTGTTTCTGTTTTGTAGGTAAGTTCATTTGTGTCATATTTTAGACTCCACATATAAGTGATATCATATATTTGTCTTTCTCTGTCTAACTTACTTCACTTAGTATGATAATCTCTAGGTCCATCCATGTTGCTGCAAATGGCATTATTTCATTCTTTTTTATGGCTGGGTAATATTCCATTGTGTATATGTACCACATCTTCTTTATCCATTCATCTGTCGATGGACAGTTAGGCTGTTTCCATGCCTTGGCTATTGTGAATAGTGCATGCATCTTTTTGAATTATAGCTTTGTCCGGATATATGCCCAGGAGTGGGATTGCTGGATCATATGGCAACTCTATTTTTAGTATTTTGAGGAACTTCCATACTGTTCTCCATAGTGGCTGCACCAATTTACATTCCCAGCAGCAGTGTAGGAAGATTCCCTTTTCTCCACATGCTCTCCAGCATTTGTTATTTGTAGACTTTTTAATGATGGCCATTCTGACTGGTGTGAGGTGATACCTCATTGTAGTTTTGATTTGCATTTCTCTAATAATTAGTGATGTTGAGCATCTTTTCATGCGCCTGTTGGCCATCTGTATGTCTTCTTTGGAGAAATGTCTATTTAGGTCTTTTGTCCATTTTTTGATTGGGTTGTTTGTTTTTTTTGTTGTTGAGTTGTATGAGCTGTTTGTATATTTTGAAAATTAAGCCCTTGTCAGTTGCATCATTTGCAAATATTTTCTCCCAGTTCATAGGTGTTTCAGCCTATTCTTGACCACTTCGAATGTTGAGGCCACACTACCTCCCTGTGCAGTTTTCATCAGAGAAGAGAGAGGTAACTGTGGGTGTTCTAGAAAAGTCTTCTTGGAAGAACAGAAATTGGGCATTCAGCTTTTCAATTCAACTATCATAGAATTACTACTTATTTTGGGGGAGGAGGCCAGCGACTATCTTGAAAGAAATGAGTCAGGAGGGATAAGAAGTAGGACTGGGTTGTAATAGCTTTCTGTACGTGTAGCTATGGAGCCCAAGAATCCCAATAGAAGATAATCTTTGAAAATTACATATATTAAGAGGACCGTCTCTCCCCTCTCCTTTAATCATTCCCAGTGGACATTTGCCTCTGTGTTGGACGTGAGGTGCTGATAGGTGGTGTTAAGATAGAAGGCTGATGGGCCAATCCCTATATCAGAGCTGAGCAGCACCTGTTCCCCATTCAAATCCCTGTAAGAACTGTCGGGGCCATGATCCCTCCCCTCCTCCCCCATCCAAGCAGCTGCAGCATGACCGAAGCCATTTCTTAGTAGTAGATTTTTCCATGATGAGGGCGGACGAGTTGTGACATGTGGGCCTGAAGTCCCTGCCTGGTGACAGAAACTGGAGCAGAAGGATTAAAATGACCAAAGAGCAGTGGACTAGAACGACCAGGGTGTTGCAGATGTACAGGCATCCTTGATGGTGGCAACCATGGATAGGAATCTTGAGGCTTTAAGAACCCCCAAACCACACCCTCCTAATGATGGACTGGAAGCCAGGCTGGGTCAGAATGGGAACGGTAGAGTGTGGGGAAGCAGAATGTGCTCTGGGGAGAGGCAGCAGCTTGGCCCAGGCACTGCCGGTGATGTCCATCTCCTGGAAAGTTCACCCACAGGTGGTATGCTTGCCCGGGACTCATTGTCACCCTATGGTCCTGAAGCTCTCCTACTCTGCTGTGCTGGGAGCCGTGTGCTCAGTCTTAGCCGTAATGAGACTGAGCCGTAATTTCTAGGTGGAGACGTCTGCTAGATGGATGGAGGTGCCAGGCTGGAGACGGGGGATGGGGAGGAAGTTGGGGCTGGCTATAGATTTAGAGTACCCTGCACTGGGCAGCTCACTGGTTCTCCTGATGTTTTAGTGAATGTTTAACTATTCTTTAAGTGGCTGTGAATATGCAATGAGATTATGATCAAAGGGAGTAGAAGAACGTTCTGTTTTGGTAAAAGCATTGGCAGAAAATTTCCAGGGAAACTTCAGGATTTAATCTTTTGACCTGGGTTGCCATAGTACCAAAACATGTTAAAAGCAGGTTTGGGGTAGCACAAAGGGGCAGAACAAAATAGGAAGCAAGTGAGGGGGTCAAACCTTACAACTAAAGAGAAAATAAAGATAGAGAAGGTCTAAATTCTCGGTTTAAGGAAGACTGTATTTAAGCTATTGCAGTAGCCTGCACCGGTGACCCTGCTAAGGAAACACAGCATCAGCCTGTATTTCCCCCATTTCTCACTCCTGGACTTTGTTGCTGCTCACGTTTGTGTGGTACAGGAAAGAGGGGATAGGGTTGGGAGGGAAAGAAAAGAACATCCGTCCTCTGCTGCTCAGCGCTATGGGAAGGGCTGAAGTGAGCTCTACCTAGGACTCTGGCAGCACCCTGCAGGCGGGGAAAGGAGCTGCCACGGCGGCCACCTCCTGGGTTCCTACCCGCCCTGGGAATGGACTGAGCATAGCACGTGGGCTTGAAATTCTGAAGCCTAACACCTGATCTCAGAAGCAGACGGGGCCCTGGGCACATGAGCGGAGGGCAGAGCTGTGGGTTGCATCAGTGATGTTGTGAAATCCATTTCCCAGGCAGGCGCTCCTTCTGCAAGTGAGTGCGCTGTGCGATCACATGAGCTTTTCAGCACTGAGCTGTGGGCAAGTCTTCTAGGCACCCATCCCACTCAAAGTGTAACCTGGGGTCGGGGGCGGCAGAAGCTCGCCGTGTGAGGCTAAGCCTCGGACTGTGCTTTTGGAGACGGGCCTGACCTGCTGCTGAACAGGCAGGTTGATGGACAGGGAAGGTGGGCTCTCCTGGGCACGGAGTCCCACAGACCACAGAAGACCCACCTACAGTCTGACGAGGGTCTGGTGGGTTGTGAGAAGGGCTTCTAGGGGGCTTCAGGGTGAACTGGGGAGTAAATGGACATGGAACTTCTTCTTATACCTTTTTTCCTGGGTGGGCTGGCAGGGAAGAGAAGTGCAATTTGGGGCCTATTTTTAGCCATGGAACTGCTGTCTGCCATACTCATGGAGGGCCAGTCTGTCTGCATAGATGACTTATATCCTTAAAAACGTGACTGAATCACCTTGGCTCCAAGTTCCCCTCCAATATCAACTTAAATGTCATTTCCATGACCCCCCCATTTGGTTAGGTGTCCCCACCATGTGTCCCCAGCCTATGCTGTTCTTTTCAGTCATGGTGGTTTCTTTTTTTTTTTTTTTTTTTATAAATTTATTTATTCATTTATTTATTTTTGGCTGTGTTGGGTCTTCGTTTCTGTGCAAGGGCTTTCTCTAGTTGTGGCAAGCGGGGGCCACTCTTCATCACGGTGCGCGGGCCTCTCACTGTCGCGGCCTCTCTTGCTGCGGAGCACAGGCTCCAGACGCGCAGAGCTCAGTATTTGTAGCTCACGGGCCCAGCTGCTCCGTGGCACGTGGGATCTTCCCAGACCAGGGCTTGAACCCGTGTCCCCTGCATTGGTAGGCAGACTCTCAACCACTGCGCCACCAGGGAAGCCCATGGTGGTTTCTTTATTGCCATGCCTTTGAAGGGCCATTGTGACAATTATGGGTGACCCTGGGTTGAACCTGGTTTTAGGCATATTTTGTTTTGTTTTATTTTCCTGGAATAACCATCTGTAGCTTTCCTGTTTTCTTATTTTCTTCTCTTCTGCCTCTCACACCTGATTCTCCCCTTGCCGCTGAGCACACTGGCCCAGCCCCCAGCCCCTTGGCCCTGATGGGATGCCATCTGGGCAGGCTGCTGGGGTGGGCATGGTTGGAGGAGGGGGCAGGAGGAAGAGGGCCTCTCTTTAGTTTCTGAATCTCTTTCCTTGGTGTTTGTCTTCGGGGACCTGACCCTTCTAAAAAAAAAAAAAAGAAAATCACCTCGCGTTGTGTGTTCAGACGCGCACGTGTGCTTTTTTTCACGTTCCGGCACAGCCGCTGCCCGGCTGCAGCCTCCTCCGAGCTGCAGTCGCAGGCGGCACGGGCGTTTTTAAGCAGGGTGACTTGCTGTCGAGTGGCTGCTCGTCTGCTCCCGGGGCCATCAGTCTTGTCTTGAACGCCCGGTCCTGCTGGTCTGCCCGCTCAGGCTCATCTTTCTGGGGCAGACTTATTTACGGAGCCGCGGCAAAGGTAATCTCACTCCCTGGGCCCCGCGGCCTGGGCCCCTCTCAGCCACGCTTAAAAATAGCCTGAGACGAGAAGGAGAGCCAGGGTCTGGTTACCTCCTGCACGCACGATCCGATCTCACCTCGCCGTCTGCATCTGGCAGCTCGGCCCTGCTCAGGGGCCAGCGGTCAGCCCGTCAGCCCCTCCCCACTCACAGCTCCAAGCTGGTGGTGGTTTCCCTTAAGGGGAAGTAGGGAAGGGCGTGGTGGAGGGGGGAGGGCCCTCCCAGCCACCTCTGCGGGGCCAGCCGAGTGGGACATCTCAGCCCTGGAAGCAGCGCGTCTGTGCAAGACGACAGGCTGTCAGAAGGGACGAGGGTGTGCTGGGTCCCAGGCCTGGAATCACGCGGGTACCCGGTGGGGTGATGGCTGGCTCCCCTGCCTTCCCCCACCCCGCCCCTGCCTGCCGCATGAGTAGCAAACACCTTGGCCAAGCCCTGGAAGCCGGGGAGTGCCCTCTGACCCCGTGTGCCATGTTCGTTCCCCACCTGCTTTCGTAAAGTGGCCTCTTCCCAGTCTGGCCTCTTCCCGGCTGCAGCAGTGATTCCCGAGATGACCTTGGGGAGGCCTCATCCTAGGAGGCCTTGGTTTCCTCCCTTATGCAGTTAGGGTGGATAATTCTGGCTCCTCCTGTCTTACCACAAAGGCCTGTGGTGGGATTGATTCATCAGATGGGGGGAAAAGAGCCTGAAGTGATTCAGTCTGAAAAATAAGGGCTCTGCGGCTGCAGTCACGCTTGGATTGGTGAACTGGCTTCACTTCTTCCTCAAGCGTGTGCCTGCTTGGGTGGTGAGTGTGTGTGCTGGACTGAGTGCGTGTGTGATGTGCATGTGTATGCACGCGCTCCGGGAGAGAGTGGCTTACCTCACAGCTCACTCGCTGTCGACACTTGTCATTTGTCTGCCTCACATCCTGCCCTACTCCCACCCCTTTTGTTCTCTTGGATAGGAAGGCTCTGGGCTCCCTGTTCTGTGTCGCAGACTTGATCTTGGAGTCCTGTAAGCTCCCTGGGGAGAGGACTGAAGGGCAGATACAGGGGAGGAAGTTAAGACTGAAGGGAAGCCAGTCTTTTTCCAAAGGCCCAGGACATTGAGGACCCAGCCCGGCCTCTCTAGCCTCCTGTCCCGCTTTTCTCTCTGACCTTGCCCTCACCTCCAGTTATATCGTAAGGTTCCTAAGTTTTGCCATGCCCTTTCTTGCCTTCAGAACAGTGCACCTGCTCGTTATTCCTTTTGTTTGGACCCGTTCCTTTCCACCTCTCCCTTTATAGGATGCTTCCAAGCTTCCTCTAGGAATCAGCTCAAACTCTCCTCCCCGGATACCCAGCCTCTAGCACGAGTCCCTCACGCTCCCTCATCCTTTCCTAGTTGTGGCACAGCATCACACCTTACTGTAACTGCTTCTTCAATCCTCTGTCTTGCTGCCAGAGTAGAAGCTCCACAAGGACAGGGCCCTTCCTGTCTTACTCATAATTGCCTGGCACAGTGCCTGCCACCTCGTAGGGACTTGGCGCATCTTTGAAATAATCATGAATGAATGAGCATCGTGAATGAATGACAGGCAAGTGAGGAACCCAGTGCTCCCGATGCCCATGTTCATGGCACAGATGAACACACACAGCTCCGCTGTCGGTGGGATCCCCTCACCACCGCACACCACCATCATGCCTGGGATGCAACAGGAGAGCTTGTCCAAGCACCTGGGCGTACTTCAGAGAAAGCAAAACCAAGGGCCCAGCTTTCTGAATGTTTGCTGCAGGGAAAGAACTCGGAGGGTTCTTGGGCAGCCACTGGGAGGAGTTAACTTTCCCCAGTACAGCTGCCGGGGCTGGTGGCACCAGTGGCATCTTAAAGCTCATGCTCTCCTCTCTCCCCACTGATTCATGTTTGAGTCAGACTCAGCCAACTCCCAGCTTCTCCCCTCTCCTGCCCTGTCCCCACCTCCCCGCCAGGTTGGGTCCTGGCCCCAGTCCACAGGATGGAGCTGCTATTCCCAGCTCGTCCATGCCATGCCAGCCTCTGACTCCCAGGAGAGCCAGCCCCCTCGGTGGCCGCGGCAGCGGGTTTGGAGGCAGCGGGCCTGCCTGCAACTGACGTCTCCACCTGCTGGCTGTCCTGACCCTCGCTGCCTGCAGCTCTCTGTCCCCGCCGCCACTGCCGCCGTTACCATTGCTGCTGCTGCTGCCGCGTTATTTTATACCTGACAACCTGGAGACCCTGGGTAGGAAGCATGGCCAGGCAGAGGGCACCGTGTGCTGCTCCCGCAGGATCTACTCCTGTTGGACGCTCCAAATAAGTTTCCCCTGAGACAAAGTCCAAGGGGGTGGGCACTAACCCTCTGACTATGTTGCTGTCCGCCCCCAGGGACCCTTCCATGAAGACTGAGGCAGGCGTAGCTGCTGAGAGCCTGCTGACATGACATCGGCCACGGAGGTTGAAAACGTGGGCAACCAGCCACCGTACAGCCGGATCAATGCGCGCTGGGATGCCCCGGACGATGAGCTGGATAATGACAACAGCTCAGCCAGGCTCTTTGAGAGGTCCCGGATCAAGGCCTTGGCAGGTACTCTTTGGGGCCGTGGCGGTTAGGGGAGCCGCTCGCCTAATCCCGAGGTTCACTGCCCTTCCCGCCTGTGGTGAATCCTCTGTGTGCGTTGGCGTGAGCCCTAGCAGGGCGGTGATGGAGACATGGCTGCGTGGCTCAGAGGCCAGGGCCCCTCGGGAGGGAGCACAGATCAGGCAGCCTTTCCTCCCACATGTCCCCCACTTCCTCCCAGATGTGAGGTGCTGCAGGTGGGCCCTTGGCCTCAACCTCTGTCCTGAATGACCTGTGTCCAAAGTCAGAAGTAAAAGAAAGTCTGGGCGAAAGAGTGTGTGAGGGACGGGACAGCCGGGCAGGGGTGCGTGGACCTCATTATGTACCTCGATCCCCTGCCTGGTCCTGGCTAGAGGAACTGTCGTCATCTTCTCTGTGGCCCCGAAAGGAAAGGGTGATTCGATAGGAAACTGAGAACAGATAACGTCTTCCCCACACTGCCTCAGAAAGGAGGATTTTCTGGACTAAACCTCTTATCAAACTGGAATTAGATTTTTTTTTAATAAATTTATTTATTTTTGGCTGCGTTGGGTCTTCGTTGCTGCGCGTGGGCTTTCTCTACTTGCGGCGCGCGGGCTTCTCGCTATGGTGGCTTCTCTCATGGAGCACACACAGGCTCTAGAGCGCAGGCTCAGTAGTTGTGGCGCAAGGGCTTAGTTGCTCCACGGCATGTGGGATCTTCCCGGAGCAGGGTTCGAACCCGTGTCCCCTGCATTGGCAGGCGGATTCTTAACCACTGCGCCACTAGGGAAGTCCCTGGAATTAGATTTTTACTTAGCAGGTTCATAATAGATTTGTGTGTGTGTGTCTGAGAGAGAGAGGGAGAAAGACAGAGAGAGAGGGAGAAAGACAGAGAGAGAGGGAGAAAGACAGAGAGAGAGGGAGAGAGAGGGGGAATCTTTAATCTCTAGTGGAAATGGCTTCTCCTCCCCCTGCTGGCTGAGATCTGATTCTTGGGATTTTTCCCCCCTCCAACCCCTGTGACCATTGCCTCCATGGAGCCTTGCCCAGGGTAGCTATGTTCTGACCCTAAGTCCTTGACCAATAAAGGGAGTTTGGGTTACATGGGGCGGTGTATGGGTCTAAACTAGGAAAGGGGTTGGATTCCTTCACCTGCTCTACCAGTGATCGGCCCAGATCAGACTCGTTTCCCCCATCATTGATTGTTCCATCTTCTGCCTTGTTTGAAGGGCACAGCTTTCCCATAAGCACTCTCTGGGATGATTCTCCCACTGCCCCTCGCTCATGGCCCTCTCTGAGGTTCCTTGTGGCCCTCTCTGAGGTTCCTTCCACCTTCTCTCCCTCCACTCTGTTCCCAGGTGCCTGGGTCTCCAACTGACCTTGAGTCATGAGCAGGGCCCCTCTGAGGCCATGATGACATTTCACCCCAGGAGTGTCTGGGTTTCCCATCCCTGTAAAAGGGATGGGGTAGCTCATTCCCTTGTCACGGTGGAGAATCTTTTCAGGTCTCAGCCGTCATCCTTTTGGTCCTTGCTCTTTGCAGGAAACTCCCTTTCTTCTTCCTTCATCTCCTCCTCACCTTCCCTTACCCCACAAAATCCTTCCTTGGTTTTCCTAGGGGATGTATAATGGCACCAACCCCAATGTAATTTTAACCTCTTAAAATAACCAAACTTGGAACCCTTGCCTTTGCCAGTCTGGTGACCTTCTTTGTGTCTCATGCTGGCTGGGTCTGGCTGCAGTGGCCCTGGGATACAGCTGGAGGGAGAGCGGTACTGTGTTCCATAAAGTTTGCCAAAGAACAGCTTGAGGAGTGGGGCTGTCTTTCGTGTTTCATGGGTAACCTGTTTTTTAAGAAATCGAGGTAAATTCCATTTTAACAATTATCAATCACATTCCTACTATGTGTAAAGCTAAACCCCTACCCAGACATGAATGTGGAGAGGAGGGGAGCACAGAGTTGGATTCAACCTTGTACCTGTCCCTGAGGAGTTTATGATCTATTAGGGAAATGAACAATGTTCATCATTAATTAGCATGAGTAGAATTAGAGAAGAACTGTGGGAAAGACACATAATTAAATAGCAATGAGAGAACAAAGGGGGAGATGCAGGGAGCATCAGGGACTTGTCTATGGAAGAGGTGGCCCTGGAGCCGGAGATGGAAGGGTGTGTGTGGTTCTAACAGGCCGATGGGCTAAGAGTTGGTCCAGTTGGCGGGTCTGTGTGGTAGCCTGGCCTGAGTGATGCGCAGCCTGGGAACTGGTGGAACTGGGTTGAGCAGGAAAGGGCCTCCATCAGCCTTGCCTGTTCCTCACCACGAGTGTGCATCTCATCTATCAAAGCATCTGAAAGCCCCCCAGAAGGAGAGGAACCGCAGAGTGTAGAGCTGCATGCCTGCATCTTAGTCATTTAGAACATCTGGCTAACAAGTAAACATGCAAGTTTGGGGTCCATTCAGGATTTTTTAAAACAAAGAAAACCCTAACCAGTTTACTGAATTTCCTTTCCTGAGAGCCCACTCTGAGTGACCTGTGGGAGGAACTAAAGCTTTGAGAAGGTCCAAAGTAGAGTGGTTGGGTAGGCAGAGCAGAGAAAGGGAGCGTCAGTCTCCCACACCCACCTCCCCACTGGTTTTAACTTCTTGACGTTTTTCTCTTCAGTGCCGTCTTTGGGGCTGCCTTGGCAGTCTAGGCGGGGTCAGCGTTTCCAAAGGGGCTTAGGAGGCAGAGGCTGCCTTTGGTCCCTATTATTCCAGCGTGCTCTGAGGCCACTCCCCCACTCCCAGAAGTACTACGGCAAGGAAGGCGTGCAGCCCTGTATTTCTTAGAAGATGGCGGTGATCTGCTTTGTACGTATACATGGCAGTGTTGGCGATGTTGGCCTGGTCTTTCCCATCTCAAATCGAAGGTCCTGGGGTGAGGAGGAAAATGTCACAAGACCCAGATTGAGATCCTGGTTCCACTGCTAATGCTACTGCCATGGAGGACAGTTCAGTCAATCTCCTGGGTTTTTCTTTTTATAAATTTATTTTATTTTTGGCTGCGTTGGGTCTTCGTTGCTGAATGCGGACTTTCTCTAGTTGCTGCTAGCCGGGGCTACTCTTCGTTGCGGTGCGCGGGCTTCTCATTGCGGTGGCTTCTCTTGTTGGGAGCACTGGCTCTAGGCACGTGGGCTTCAGTAGTTGTGGCACAGGGGCTCAGTAGTTGTGGCTCACGGGCTTAGTTGTTCCGCGGCATGTGGGATCTTCCTGGGCCAGGGCTCAAACCCATGTCCCCTGCATTGGCAGGTGGATTCTTAACCACTGCGCCAACAGGGAAGCCCTCAATCTCCTGTTTTACACAATGAAGACAGTAGTATTTTCCCAAGGTAGTTGTGAAGATCAAGTAAGATAAGGTTTATGAAAGTTATTTTATCAATAATATGCTAGGTGAATGTTAGTATTTATAGGAAATCTTCTTAGGAATGGTATCTTTCTTTTTGTTTTCTTTTTTTTTTTTTTTTTTTTGGCCTTGCAGCTTGTGGGATCTCAGTCCCCCCACCAGGGATCGAACCTGGGCCCTTGGCTGTGGAAGCGCTGAGTCCTAACCACTGGACCGCCAGGGAACTCCCAGGAATAGTATCTTTCTGTCCCTTCTCTTCTCCCAACTTCAGATATTCAAGTTCATCAGCTCAGTCAATGTCCCAGTTACCTTGGCCTGTTCCAGGGCCAGTTTCTTCCCTCTTAACCCCCACCCTCCTTCATCTTAGAAGGCTTGGGTTGGAAAAAAGAGCCAGGGACCAGCGAAATTAGGCTAATGCTTGCACTTCGAGCTCTTGGCTTGGTCCCCAGGGACCCAGGGGCCATGGGGATGAAGCCCACTGCTGTGCAGATCTTTCTCCAAAGGCATCCAGCCTAGACCCCAGGTGTGTGTCTGCCATCAGCTGGGTGACAGGAAGGCCCAAGAAACCAGAGGACGGTGAGGCCCTGTGAGATGCTCTTCCTAGTGTGGCAGCTCCTCTTGGTCCCTCTCTGCTTAGTGACCTGTGGTTAGCAGACTTGCATTAGGTTAGCTGGACTCCATCTATTCTGCCTCTTAAGTCGTCTTCCTCTCAGCTCCAAAGGAAGCACTCCCTATTCAGCCTTTCAGACCATTCACGGCTCTTCCACCCAGGGCCGAAATAAACAAGCCATCTGGTTATTCTGCCTGGAAACTGCCACGTTGGTATACAAATACCTGACTCCTCTCCAGAATGAATTACTCTGGGTTCGAAACTGGATCAGCCTGACTAAAGTGAAAGGGGAGGTGGGTAAGAAGACACTGCAGGAGGCTCCTGGATGGGGATGGATTTGACCTTGGCATGCCAAGGGGAGAGTTGGGGGCCCAGCAGGAATATTTGCAGGTAGGTCCCTGGGCAGATGTTGCGCTCAGTGTCAGCCTCTAAAGCTGACAGCGCTTCCTGAGGTTCAGCGGTGGCTAAGTCCTGAGCCTTCTTCCTGAACGGGAGGCCATTCTCTGCTTCGATGACTGCCTCTGGCCCCCTCCTACTTTTCAGACTTTCTTTGAAAGTTAGAGGAAGGGGAGCAGCTGGAAAGCCCAAGTTCCTATCCCTCCAAGAGGTTCCAGCCTTCGCGTTTCAGTAAAAAAAAAAAAAAAGCTCCCAGTGTCTCCTCGAGCCATCCTCATCGTCACTCACCCCGTTTCCTGTCCTTCACACTGGGCGCCATTAGGCAAACATTTGTGGGTCTGAATGAGGGATGAAGCACCGCAGGCTGCGGGGAATTTTCGGCCAGAGCGCCTGCCCTTTGTGCCCTCTTTCCTCATCCCAGAGGAGGCCTCTGCCTGCACACACCCTCGCACCTGGTTGTGTACCCCTGTGATTTGGGTGAGGATGCTGCCTCGGGGCAGATGTGGCCACACTGGGCGGGGATGGTGGTGGTGGTGGTGGAGGGTTTGGAGGAAGGCAACAGAAAGATGCCCTGAAAAGAGAAACCTTGTGCGTTAGCCTCCATCGCACATCCCCTGACTGCCTTATGCATGCACACAGCTCAGCCTCCCCGCATCCCAAGTGCTGCCCGCTGCGTGATTTCCAGCTCACTGATGCAGAGGCATCTGGAAGATTGCAGTGCAGAGAGCAGGCTGGGGCCTCCTGAGGAGGCTGTGAGGAGGGGAGGACCCGACACGTCCTTTCTCCCCTTATTTGGCTCATTGAACAATTACTAAGGGACAGACTACACAGAGCCTCCCTTTTAAGACAAAATGCACAAAATTATGTAGCCCACTCTGCTTGTGCCTTTAAATCAGAATCCAAGTCATGTTTCAAACTAGAGACGTGCTTCCTTTCCACATTCTCTCTTTGTAGCCTTCTTACTAGAAATGAGGTGAGGCCAGAGGTGAGGTTGCTTTAGGACATTTCAGAGAACGCAACAGGGCAGCGGGTGCACTGCAGGCCGTGTCCCTGTACCCTGAAGCACATGGTTGCTGCCACTCTGCACCTTGAATGTCTTCCAGACGCACTGTGCCCAGGCCCCAAGGTTAAGTTCTGCGACCGGCAGGCATTCCATCAGAGCTTTAGGACAGTGGTCCTCAGACCTGGCACTCCCTGCCCACCGGCCTGGACCCTCCGGAAACTCCCCAGAGAGGGTGGTATGGGCTTCTTCCTGACTCTGGTGGCAAAAAGTGACGCTTAGTCTCACCCCACCTGCACCAGGATTACTCTGAGCCCAGGTGCCCCAGTTGTGTGAGAAGGGCTTTGTGTCTAAAGGGTGAATGATTTCTTTCAGAGAGCAGGATTCCATCACAGTTGTGCCAGGAGGGGTCAGCAGCTTCTTGGCAGCCTGTTAAGTTGACAGTTTCAAAAACAGCTGCTGGAGACCAAGGCATCAGGTGTGCCTGGCCCAAATGTCTCTCTTAAGCTACTTATGAGAACAAAGATGGTGTCATTAACGAGAAATTTCTAAAATGTTTTCTTCTCGGATTTCAAAACATGGAGTGGAATTCTATTTAGAGACTAGATATTGGGGAAGTGTACTATTCACAGAAATATCTTTAATCATCGGCAATCATTTTAATGTGCTGTCAGAAGAAAAAAATAATTGGCTCAGCAGCTCTTGGAGGTCAGCCGTTGTGAGTTCTCCTTCTTCCCCTGAGACAGGCCACCGTGCAGAGAAACCTGCCAGTTACCTGTGTAGACCAACCTACGAGGGAGGCCAGTGTGCCACCTGCACTGTGTGGTCGGGGGCAGTTTCCCCTGCCCAGGACATAACACTTCCTCCCATTGTCCCCTCTTGATAAAAGCTGTTCCTCCTCTTCGAGAATGCTTTGCAGAACCACAACTGTTCCCCTGTTCTGGGTGACTGCTATCTATCATCATGAAGATGCTTTATCAAATATTAATACACCGAGGTTAATAACGAGACTCTGTTCCCTCCCCATGCGGTGCAGTCTGAGTGAGCCATGTTAATAGCCTCCTCCATCTTTGGGACATTCCTATGGGCTGTCAGCTTCATTCCCAAGGGCAGGTTCTGATACCAGGCCTGGACTGTGCTTTTGGCTCCTGGGAACAGCCAGCACTCCCTCCCTTCTCCCCCCATGGGGTCCCCCCTGCGTGCTGCTTGGCTGAAGAGATGCCAAGAATGTCATTTTCAGAGCATCTGTGGCAATTGTTCATTTTCCCTTTTTATCATGTCACTGAGAAAGAATGACAGGGAGGCTGGTAGCAGCTTAGTCTCTGGGAGAATTTTGCCTCCAAACCCTTTGGCCTTCAGACTCTGGAAACTGGATCAACCAGGGCACCTTGTTCTACAGTCTAGTGAGAAATAGATCAGATAATCACACATGTGTCTTTGTACATATAGACATGTATGTCATGACAAACGATGATAAATGCTATTAACTGGGAACTGTGCGTTTATAACATAACCCACAGCTTATAACTCACCCAAGGATGAGTAGGGGCTTGTTTTAGTGAGAGTGTGGACTGGTGCGTGGAGACAGGAGGGGCAGACAGGAGCCACATCACGGGGGCCTTAAAGGCCATGGGTATCTTGGCCAAGCAGCAGGCAACTCAAAAGCGGTGGCTGAGGAGTTTAATGAGGGGATTATTTGCAAAGGAGTGGCAGAGTTGAAGGGTCAAAGGGTGGGAGCCTTTAGCAGGGAGAGCTATAGGGTCTCAGGACAGGGGCCGTGGCCTTTAGTAAAGGGCTGGATGGATGGCACTGCTCCCAACCCATAAAAGTGCTTTTCACAAAGAAGTGACATGGTTATGTTTAGCTTTGAAAGATCACTCTGGCCTCAATGGGGAGAACAGGTTGCGGAGAGGCTGAACAGAAGTCCAGGAAAGAGAAGGTGGCAATGAGGGTCAGCTTGGTGGCCACAGGGAGCAGAAAGTGGTCCATCCCCACCACGTCATTCTTCTGTCCTCCTGCGGCTATCATGGAGTTTCCCCAGTGAGGTGACCTCGGCCAACTTACTGTTCTGCTCCTCCGGGCCTCAGTTTCCTCACCTGTAACACAAGGGGCTTGACGCGGGAGGTCTTCCCAGCTTATAGACTGGGAAGAAGCTCCCTTGAGGTAGCGCTGACCACATGCTTTTACCCTGAACCGAGGAGCTTCGGTTCCTGGCTTTGGGGAAGGGAATTGATCCTTTTCAGTAAATCAGTGGGTTCTCCAGAAATTCTCTCTGTTTATTAAAGGCTAGGCTGAGGGTGGGTTCCTGGACCATCTTGACTTCTGCAGCCTTGTGTTCTCAGCGAGGGTCATCTCTCCATGCAGCCACCACCTGTGTGCATGACAGCAGTGCTTGGTGTTTACACAGCTGCTTAGCGTTCTAGGTGCTTTTTAACCAGATGATCTCACTGACCCTTCAGCCACTCTGAAGTAGGCAAGGTATAGCTATCACCATCCCCTTTATAGATGAGGGAGGTCACGTGGCAGGAAGTGCCAGGACAAGACTGGAATCCCGGGGTGCTAAAATCAGCCCTGTGCCGTTGAGGCTACAGCACTTGAGCTTTCTTGAATGTCCCTCAGACCTGCATGATCTCCCCCTCCACACCCCACCTGATACATCGGAATGGGAAAGTTTTGCTTTCACCAGCAGCCTCTAGAGGCTCTTTGATCAAAACCCTGAACTCATTTTTCCTTCTGTCTTACAGCCTCCAAATGCTGTCACCTGCCAGGGCTAGCTGACCCTTGTTCTGTGATGCTGTCCAGATCAGCTCCTATCATTTCATTTCCATAGTTCACATGTTAGTGGGGCCACGACACCTCAAACAGACTTCTGCAGCCACCTCCAAGCTGGTTTCCTGGGCTCCAGCCTCTCCCCCGTCCAACCCCATTTGTGCAGGGCACTTAGAATCTTTATCCTCCAACAAATTTTTAGTGAAATGTCACTTTATCTGGCTCTTCTTTTCCCAGAGTATAAAGTCCAGATTCCCTAGATTGTCCTTTGACTGCTTTGCTCTGATGCATTAACTGCTTTTCTCCCTCACCCCCAAAACATGTACCCGCATACCTACATGCACACACAAATACACATTTGCCAGTTTCCACCAGAGGCTTTGAACAAGACCCCCTCTCCTTCCCTGCCATTCTAAAACCATTATCATTTTCAAGCCCCAGATCAAAACTAGCCTTCTTCAAAAAAAATTTTTTTAATTTAAACTGTTCTATGATAACTTCTCTTTTCCTATAATATATAAAAACTATTTTTTTAAAAACTAGGCTGATTGCTTTTGTATCTTTAAGCATTTTAATATACAAGGGTATATATTTAGTGTAGAAAAGGTTAGAAAAGCAGGTAAAAAAGAGAAAACTAGAGACATTGTTAATATCCCGTATAGATATTGTAATGCCTATGGATATGTGACTGTGCATGTATATGTATAAATATGAACATTATCTATAATCTTAGAATGTTTTTCACTGAGCAATATATTATGCATATTTTTTCATGTCTGTAAACGTGCAGGTTATAATTTTCATGGCTGTATAGTCTTCCTTTGTATTAATGTACCCAGATCTAGTTAACCAGCATCTTAGTGTCCAACTCCGATCGCTTTTAGAGTCAGTCTTGTGTGCTTCATTCTTACACATCAAAGAGTATGTATATATTCAAATATGCATTTGCATATGTAGTAGGCATCTTAAAGTTCTCTCTTAGAATCAACCCTAGTTGGATCTTAAATCCTTATGGGCAGGAGAACTATGTTCTTGCTGTTCGCAATACCAGTGTAATGAAAGTTGATTGGTTGAAAGAAAAATTCCTCTCCAAACTAAACAGGAAGAGTAGAATTTGTGCCAGCATCATCATTTATGATGTGTCCCTGAGGGTCTGCCCCATGCTAGGCTTTATAATGGATTGGCATCTGTATCATTGAGGTTTGTCACAAGTTCATGGGAGTTAAAGTATCCCTTGCTCAGGTTCCCTAAGCTCTTGGCTTCCTGACATGAGAAGGAGGGAAATCCCAAGTTGTAAACCTGCAAAGGGCTCAACATTAAATGCTTGTTTCCAGGCCCAGGCTAGTGGTCCATGGCCTCCCATGGTGCCTTTTCTCCCACTTGCCTTTCTGACCACCTAGCTTTACTGATACCTTAAAGCCATGTGCTGGTAAAAATACAGACTTGCTCAAGAAGGATACCTATTAGATTTTCATCAGTCATTTATTCCTCGGGGTTTGAGTTTTATACCCTATTTTTCTTCATGAAATCTGTCGTTTCTTACTATAAAAGTAATTCATGTTCATTGCAGATATTTTAGTGAACATAGATAAGCAAAAAAATGTCACCCACAGTCTTAATACCCAGCTATAACATAGCCCAACATTAGCTTTTTTCTATGCATCTATGCATATAGGTTTGCAATATTGGGTTCATATTATGCATGTGGTTTTATAATCTGAATTTTCCCTCAAAATGTATTATAATATCCTTTCTTGCCACTGAAAGGTCTTCTCCCACCTTCTTCATATATAGGCTGCTATTCTCTACTTTTGAGAGCAGATTTTTAACAGAGAAAAGAGGGAGAGGCATGAAACAGTCAAGGAATTTTACAGGAAGCCGTGGCAGGAATAAATAGATGGTCCTAGAACTGGGTGACTGTTTCCAAAGATAAGATATTTCAGCTTTACCATTTAGCTCAAGAACAGCCAATGGGTAAAAGGCTCTTATTTTTATAACAGCCCCACTGGGGACATTTAATGACAAACTTCCAGGATGTCCATGGCTTCAGGAAGTAGAGCAGGTACCAGAGTGGGCGGGGCCAGCAGCTACTGTGCTACTGGCAAGAATGGTGGAGGGAAGTTGAAGGAAGAACCAAGAGGAAGTCTGGAGAAGTGTAACATAAGAGAAGGAAAGAGCCTTGACCCTAAGGGGAGGTGTGCGCTTTGATACCCTTGTAGGGAATATTCTAGAGGGCAAGTCCTTAGAGTGGCTGTGTGGCCACAGTGGGGCAGAGTGTACCTCGCTGCCCTCAAGACCCACAGACCTCACTCCCAGGCTCTGTCCCAGGGCGGGGAGGGTATCACAGGAGTGTTCTCAGCTCATAAACCTTCTCCCTCTCCCTCCCACCTCTCTCGTGAGCTCAGGTGGTTGACTACGTTTATGAATTTTGTCTGGTGAAAAGTCCCTGACACAGGGGTGCACAAAGGAACTAAACTATCTTGGAGAAGGGGGTGAGAAAAAGTTTAATATTTTCTTTAGAAAAAGAAAAGTGTGGGACTTCCCTGGCGGTCCATTAGCTAGGACTCTGCGCTTCCACTGCAAGGAATCCAGATTCAATCCCCGGTCGGTCGGGGAACTAAGATCCCGCAAGCTGTGCAGCGCAGCCAAAAAAAAAATGATGATTGTTAATATATTTCCATGTGTTCTACAAACAGATAAAGCCTTGGAAAACTGGCTCATTTAAAAAAAAGAAAAGAAAAGTGTATTTCTGTATTGAATAAGTAATATAGACACCCAGTAGGTAAAACTCAAAAGATACAAAAGGGCAAATAATAAGTTTCATTCCCATCTCAGTCCTCCAGACCCAGTTCTTTTCCCACAGCCAGTGTTACCAGTTTTTCATGTATCTTTCCAGGAATGTTTTATGCATATATTAGCAAGTGGTCTATATTGTTTTTCTCAGCTTTTTTTTTTCACCATGCATTGTCCCTTATTGTTCTTTTTTCCCCACCCAATGTATCTTTTTTTTTTTTTTTGGGCTGCATTGGGTCTTCGTTGCTGCGCACGAGCTTTCTCTAGTTGTGGCAAGCGGGGGCTACTCTTTGTTGCGGTGTGTGGGCTTCTCATTGCAGTGGCTTCTCTTGTTGCATAGCACAGGCTCTAGGCCCGTGGGCTTCAGTAGTTGCAGCACGTGGGCTCAGTAGTTGTGGCTTGCAGGCTGTAGAGGACAGGTTCAGTAGTTGTGGCACACGGGCTTAGTTGCTCCACGGCATATGGGATTTTCCCGGACCAGGGCTTGACCCGTGTCCCCTGCATTCTTAACGACTGCGCCACCAGGAAAGTCCCCCCACCCAATGTATCTTGAAGATTGTTTTATATTAGTACACAAGTAGCCTTCTCATTCTTTTTACAGATATAGTATTCCATTGTATGGACATATAATTTTAACTTAACCAGTCCTCTATTGGTGGACATTTAGGCTGTTTCCAATCTCCTGCTATTTCCAAAAATGCAGTGAATAAACTCGTATGTAGATCATTTTGTAAATGTATGTCTATCTGAAGGATAAATTCCTAGAAGTGGAATTACTGGGTCCAAAAGTACATATAGTTGTAATTCTGATCCGTCTTGCCAAATTGCCTTTTATACCCTCTCCAGCAACGTGTGAATGTTTTTTCCCCTGCATCCTTGCCAATGTGTTATTTTATCACACTTTTGGATCTTTGTGCATCTGATAAGTGAAACGTAGCGTCTTGATGTACTTTCATTTCGCTTTTGGACCTTTAGTATCAAAATTTTAAAACATGCAAGAAAGTAGAGAAAAAGTACAAAGAATCATCACCTTGATTTAACTGTTAATATTTGGCCATATTTGCTTGTCCATTTTGGGGTAGAGGTATTTTTAAAGTAAATTGAAGATTTATCATGACGTTTTACTAGAATACTTAATTTATCAGAATACTTTAGTATGAATATCTGAATAGCAAGCGCATTTCCCACCTAGCTATAATTCTGTTATTACACCTAATATAATTAAGAATTCCATAATATAATTTAATACCCACTTAATATTCAAATTTTCCCAGTTGTCTCAAAGATGTCTTTTATGATTAGTTTGTTCAAACTAATTAAGGACTGTATATTAAGTTTGTGTGTATGTGTATACTTGTAATTTGTACTTCTATTATAAATAGCTTGGACAACTTTTTATACATTTAAGAGACTTTTATAATTTTTTTCTATTAACTCTTTGTTCACATTCTTAGTCCATTTTGCTATTGGATTATTGGTCTTTTCCTCATTAATCGGTACATGTTCTTTACATACTAGGTAAGTTAGCCCTTTGTGATATGAGTTACAGATAATTTTCCTTGCTTGTTTGACTTTGCTTATGGTATTTTATCTCACACAGAACTTTTTTTGATGCAGTTGAACTTTGAATCTTTTATTTTATTTTATGGCTTTTGGATTTTGTTTCAGAGTTAGAAGGCCCTTCTCTACACTAACATTATAAAATACATTCTATCATGATTGATTTTGGTATTTTTATGGTTTTATTTTTTACATTTCTGTTTTTGACCACAGTGAAATTTATCCTGGAGCGTGAGATATGAATTTAACTTAATTTTTCCTGGATGGTCATCTAGTTTGGTCAACACCCTGTACCCAATAATCCATCTTTCCCCTTCATATTTGACATGCCACCTTTATCAGATATTAAATGCCTATATATACTTGGGACTATTTCTCTTCCATTGATGTGTCTATATATTCATATGCTAGTACCACACAGTTTCATCATTATAACTTTTTACTATACTTTAATATTTGTTAGAAAAAACACCTGGGAACGTGGGTTACCCTTTATTACTCTTCTTTTCTGAAACTTTCCTAGCTATTTTATTTTATTTTATTTATTTAATAAATTTACTTATTTTATTTATTTTTGGCTGTGTTGGGTCTTCGTTGCTGTGCACTGGCTTTCTCTAGTTGCAGCGGGTGGGGGCTACTCTTTGTTGCAGTGTGCGGGCTTTTCATTGCAGTGGCTTCTCTTGTTGTGGAGCATGGGCTCTAGGTGCGCAGGCTTCAGTAGTTGCAGCACGCAGGCTCAGTAGTTGCAGCGCACGGGCTTTGTTGCTCTGTGGCATGTGGGATCTTCTCAGACCAGGGCTCGAACCCATATCCCCTGCATTGGCAGGCAGATTCTCAACCACTGTGCCAGCAGGGAAGCCTGTTTTTGTTTATTTTTATAATGAGTTTTCTAATCATTTGTCTATTTCCCCCCCAAATTTAAATTATATAAATATTTTAAAAATAATATTAAATATATAACTTTAGGGTAAATTGACATCTTTATAATACTGAGTTTTCCTATTCAAGAATTGGGTGTGATTTTTCCAATTGTTCAAATCTTTGGTGCGCCTTGGGAGACTTTATAGATTTATATGGATTTTACACAATTGTTTTAAAATTTAAGCTGAAATATTTTGTCTTTTTATCATCACTGGGGGTTTTCCAAATTCCTATTTCAGGAAAGGATCCTGCCACCCCTTTAGTGTCTCCTTTTACCTCTAGAATTAAATCTAAACTTCTTAGCTTTTCCTTCAAGGCTTTCCACATCCGATATAAAACCTATTTTCCACATGTTTTCTTCTTACCTGTAGCTAGTCAGCAACCCCTGAACAAGCTCCATCCTTTTATGCATTCCATCTTGTGGCTCCTCTCCTTCCCCTTCTGCCTGTGCAAAGTGGTTTTCTTCACGAGCCCCGCCTTGAGTGTCCCAATTGGAAATGACCTCTCTCCTCTTTCACCCCTGACCATTTATTGTATGTGCCATTTATCTGGTAACTAATCCAATATTACCTTGCGACAGCCTTTGTATTATTAAATGAACTGCCCTTTATCTCTTGTGTGGTTGCAAAACTATTTGTGGGTCTGTGTCTCGTTTCCTCAACTAGATTGTGAGGCCCTTGGGGAGAGTGAGCCTGCCTCGTGCTCCCTGCAGCATCTGGGCCCTATAGGCAGTAACGGTAGTAGCAGCAATGATAACAGTGATAGTTAATGTTTACCTCAAGCTTGCTTTCTGTGTGCTGGCTACTGTTTGAAGTGCTTTCCGTGTATGAACTCATTAGTGGGTAAACACTTGAGTTTTGCTGGGTTTATCTGACCTTAAATTAAACCTTTGAAGGGGCGACATAAAAGAAAGGGCACTTGGTCACAATATCCAGACAGTGACTCTAGCTAGCTGGTCAGAGAGGAAGGGGAGTTTTGTAGGGAAGAAGGAGGCTGGCCACAGCGGAGGAAGGAAAGGGGAGAGGAACAGGCAGCAATGGAGAGGCCCCGAGCTTGATGGTTGCAGAGATGTGAGTATTTTCTGAGGTTCTGGTAGCTTTGATTCAGGCCGTGCTGGTGGACTTGCCCGCTTCCCCTTCACTGGCAGGGTTAGGGCTCTGGAAATAAGGCCTGGCCCATGGCAGGGCCTTGCTGAGGCCTCTTTTCCATGGCGGTTCCCTGAAGGATGGCCCAGGTCTCCTGGGGACAGCAGGCCCAATGCTCAGCTGCCTCCGCGGCCTGTCCACACACTCCGGGCCTCCCACCTCTCCTGCACTCAGAAGGCTCCACTGAGTGCCTGCTGGGAGTGGATGCACTGAGCGAGCCGATGCAGAGCAGCCAGGGCTATGAGCTGATGGAAATTAATCCCCACCCCTGGGCCTTCCTCTCCTTATGACCACCATGAGCCTCACAGAATCTTTCCCCCGTCTCAACACTGCAGACTGTTTTAGGGTACTGGGGTTCCTGGGCAATTGCACCCCAGCCTTCAAGTAAAATGCAGCCAGGAGGCCTCCTACCTGAGCTCTAAACCTGCAGCTCCAGCATTTTGGGACCCAGGGAGCATTATTTGTGTGTTGAGAACTGGAGAGATCTAAGGGTGATTTACATCTGCACCGATGTGTGTGCCAGCCCAGCAGCCTAGAATTAAATTCCACAGCCCAGCTCTTCCTTACACTTTGCTGAGGTCTCAGCACCCACATAATGAACTCTTTAGATTCTTAAAGACAAGAAAAGGAGGTGGGAAGAAAGGACTTTGACTTTTTGAGATACTTACCTCTAAAGGGGCAACAAATTTCAGCCCCTTAGACAAAGCTCCACCACCAGTTGGAAGGGTTAGCCTCTTACAGCACAGATCCGGTCTCTAGGGAGAGCATCGTGGGACTGAGGCTGGCTCTGTTGAATCTAAACATGCTCCAGCATAAATGCAATTGCTTTCCGTCCAATATCTCATCAGAACTTTAGTTACATTTTGCTGAAGCAGTCCTTGAAATCCGGGAAGTGGTCCAACAGAGTAAGGGGGCTTTTCCCCCTGAAACGTTGCCCAGAGGCCCAGAACAAACAAGTGGCATTTTAATTTTATATTTATTACAGATTTTTATAGTCACTAGTAGTATTTTTGCTCTTCTTGGAAGTCTTATTTAGATGACTTTCATAGAATTCTTTACATGTGACTCCAGCACTCATCATATTTATAACGGAGTTTGCGTCAAGGATGGGGGCGCCTTCCTGTCCTTGGCTGCCTCCCCCTCCACCCAGAGCCTGGCACCTAACAGCTGTACAGTGAACAATTGCTGAATGAATGAATAAGCGAATAAAGGGTCTGAGTTCCTAACACCAAAATAGCCATGAAGTAGGAAGGAATTTGATGCTGTGAGCCTCAGAAACTGCCAGGCTTGTACCCTCGAGGCCATGCTGGCTGGGCTCCTCTTTTTGTTGTTATTAAGTCAGACATTTAATAATTTAAGAAGCCAACCCTTCCACAGTTTGGGCTCAGCTGAGCAGACATTTAGCCTGTTCCCACGGCACCTACAGTTTCCCCTGGCTGGACAGCTCGGAGTCTGCCCTGGCTGTGACCAACCTGAACACACTCTCCCCAGGGACCCTCCATGGCCCCCCCCCCCAAGGACCAGGCCCATGACCACATGGCCTGGTCATCTCCTGCCTAGAATCCTCCGCAAGAGTGCCCAGAAGCAGGTTGCCACAGACCGTTCACTAAAGCAAACTTCTCTTCCTGTTTCTATCTTTTCTGCCCCTCTTCTCTCTCTCTTTCACCCTGTCCCCATTCTTTCTGCTATCCCAGCCTCTGTCCTCTCTCCAGCATCTTGATCAAGCTTCCCAGCCCTAACCATATAGGTACCAGCATTTATTTTACAGTACCCTGTATATATTTTAACAGAGGTGTTAAAAGGTAGCCCAGGCCTTCCCTGGTGGTGCAGTGGTTGAGAGTCCGCCTGCCGATGCAGGGGACACGGGTTCGTGCCCTGGTCCGGGAGGATCCCACGTGCCGCGGAGCGGCTGGGCCTGTGAGCCATGGCCGCTGAGCCTGCGCGTCCAGAGCCTGTGCTCCGCAACGGGAGAGGCCACAGCAGTGAGAGGCCCGCGTACCGCAAAAAAAAAAAAAAAAAAAGGTTTGGGCTGAGGCTGATTTAGGCTGGGGGTGGCGTGTCAGCTTCCCGGGTCTGAAGATGGAAAATCCTGCCTGCCACTCTGCGGGAGCGAAGGAGAGCTTAGTGCCATGCACAGCCCCCAGCCCAAGCCCCCACTACCCTTCACCCTACATGGATCACACATTCCACATGATCTCACTGTTGCCATGCACATCTTTCTCCTCCACCTGCCAGCAGCTCCTTGAGGGCAGGCAGTTTGTTCTTTTATGTATCAGCAGGCCTGGCGTAGGAGCTGAATAAACCTCTGCATGGTAAGCTACAGTGCAGCTCTGGAGACCTACTGTGTGCCAGACTCCAGGACTTGGGGATTTAGAAGTGAACAAGACAGACAGATTTTGCTGGGCTCAAGGAGCCTGCAGTCTTGCAGGAAAGACAGACTTTCAACTAATCTGAATATAAGGAGAGAGAAATGAGAAATGCAGATGCAGGGGTCAGGGCACACAAGGAGAGACAGAACCTAGGCGAGAGGTCACAAAATCTTCCCGGAGAAGCACTGTTTCCACTGACTCCTAAAGGATGACTAGGAGTTAGGTGAATGGGGTGAGGGCTGGAGCGTCCGAGAGAGAGCATTCTAGGCAGAGGGAATATTTGTTGGCTGGGTGGACGGGTGAACTTGGCATTGAATTCTGAGCTCGCTGGCCCAGTGGTCCAGAGCATTCAGATGCGCACAGGGAAGCAGGTGACTGGATTAGGGGTATGTTGATACAGTGGTGGTGGAAGTTACCTCTTCATTGCCCCAGTCATGGCACGTGGACCTGTGAAGCCAAAAGGCTACGCTCTGGTCAGAAATGCTCCTCAGAAGGGGATGGAATAGATACATCAACCTCCTCTGCCAGGGATGGGGCAACTCTGGGGTTAAGGTGAAAAACCCTTCAGCCCCATGTCACATTGCAAATGGACCCTGCCAACCTCAGGCACCTCACCCAAGGCTCTTCTCCCCACCCAGATGAGCGGGAAGTCGTTCAGAAGAAAACCTTCACAAAATGGGTGAACTCGCACCTGGCGCGCGTGTCCTGCCGCATCACTGACCTCTACAAGGACCTGCGGGATGGGAGGATGCTCATCAGGCTGTTGGAAGTGCTCTCTGGAGAGATGCTGGTAAAGCCCCTTTCCCCAGGCCCTGTGGCTGGTACTCTGTCCCCTCTTCAGGACAGACATGGTCTGGGGGCCTCTCCAGTTCTCATGGCCTTCCAAGATTTCTCCCTGTTCTTTTGGGAGGTTTCAGTACTAATGATGTGAGGTGTCCGTGTGGCTGACTGGGTTCTCTGAACGTGTTCATCTAAATATGTCCCAGCATAAATGCCTGGCTTTCCATCTAATATATCATCAAAACTTTTGTTAATTTTGCTGAAGCATTTCAGAATTTCTTGCCTCCTTCTGGCCACTCCCACCCCTTCATGCTCCTCCCAGAAGACGTGCAGAGGTCTTGACTGTCTCCTCTTGGCATCTGGTTATCTGTGACTGGCCTGCAGTGGGCCCACCCTCAGCCTCCTTGCGCAGGCTAAGACATATCCCATTACCCAGCTGGAAAAATTTGCCTCCTTCCTGGAACGAGGAGGAAAGTGTGAAAGATATTTTCCTGTGTATCCATCACTCTAACAAATGGAAATTTATCACAGGCCCTCTTAGTTGTAACCCACCCGGTGGTAACGTTGCCCCTGCAGGAGAACCAGATCAAGGCTCATGTTTTGCTCAGTTACTTCCATTATGACCTTGGGCCTATCAGGCAGGACCTTCTTTGCCTCATTTCCCCCATGTGTAAACCAATACCTGTACCTGATGTAGTAGCCTAAGACCTCAGGGTTTAAATGAAAGGTACCACATTCATCAGTTGCCTTTTCAACTCCAGGCTGAAGTTGAAGAATGCCTCTTACCCCACTAGAGAGAGTTACCACTAAGAAACCTTCAGGTGGTGCAGTTACTCATCAATGGCGGTCCCCTTGAGCTTTGGCTGAGGCCGTTTGGGGGTGGGGAGGGAGGAGGTTGGATGGCAGAATGGACCCATTATCAGTCACCACACTAAAAGCCACTCTTATCACCAATCAGCAGTAAACAGTTCCTAGAACTGTGCCTAGCACATAGTAAGTGCTCAACGAACTACCTGTTGTGTTACTATATTTGAATGCCACTTATCACCCACTCAGAAGCCTTTGTTTAGACCCAGGAACAGTACTGATGCAGGACACTTGCAGAGCTCTGGGTGCTCAAGAGAGGGAGCCTCAGAACTTTGCCGAAAGGATGGGGTTGAAAAGTGTCAAGGAGTGAGCATGGGAGTTGGAGTTTGGCATGGAGGGTGGATGCTGATGACCGGAGTTGGTCCAGGCGTGACCATGAGGTTCTTCCATGCCCACGGGGCAATGCTGTCCCTCAGCCAAAGCCCACGAAGGGGAAGATGCGCATCCACTGCCTGGAGAATGTGGACAAGGCCCTGCAGTTCCTGAAGGAGCAGCGTGTGCACCTGGAGAACATGGGCTCCCACGACATCGTGGACGGCAACCACCGCCTGGTCCTGGGCCTCATCTGGACCATCATCCTCCGCTTCCAGGTGGGTTCCTGGGGGGCAGAGGGGGTGGAGGGAGCATCCCTGGGCCAGACTGGGTTTGGGAATCTTATAAAATGGTGAATAAGTGCAAGTGTTTGCACGTTCTGGGAGGCTAGAAGCCCGTCCTGTGGGACAATGCTTGTAGGAAGGAGAAACCATCCTGTGCATCACCAAGTTGCTGAAGCTCAGGACGAGCTGTTCAGTCAGTAGCGTAGTCTTTTGAGAGAGAGGATAGAAATTAGTAGCTGGGCTGAGATCTGGCTTGGAAGACCTACTTTCATCCCCTTCCCCCGACATGTGTCACTTTTTGGTTTTTAAATAGTTTGATTCAGAAATTACAAGAGTGTAGAAGATCTGCTTTTATGTTTTTCACTCAGAAGCTTTTCTCTTCCCACCCTGAAATTCAAGGTTGCTTATTTGTAAGGAATTTAGAAAGCACGAGGGGAGGAAAGCAGAGCCTTCCACCTGCTGGTCTGGGGACAGAAAGAACCTAGTTGGAGGAGGGAAGGGCAGGGAGAAGGAAGATAACACACAACTCCCGGCCTGAAGATCTCACCCAAGTGGTCTTGGGTGTCCAATCTCACTCTCTGAGGGTGTGTACGATGAAACGGTATTAACAGCAGAATTAGGGAGGATGAAAAGGCAAGAGGAGCTGCTATCATCAAAATACAGTACCTTCCAACGTTCATGCCGTTCCATGGCCCAGGTGGCATCGTACCTCCTGAGGAGGAATGAGGGCATCCTGCTGTTTATTCTTGGCCTCCCCTTAGAGTTTCAAGTTGGAGCGGTCTCCTCTGACGTGGAGAAGCTGACCAAGGCAGGGAAACAGGCCTCCAGGACCCGGGGCCTCAGGCTGCAGGGCAGCTGCGGGGCTGGTGACCGGATGGATGGCTACAGAGGAGGAAGGACGGAGGAGGCCTTCCAGGGAGAGCAGGGAGACTCTGGGCCAGATGCAAATCTAAGTCTTCCCTCTCTTGTTCCTGTGCCCACAGATTCAGGACATCGTTGTCCAAACTCAGGAAGGTCGTGAGACACGCTCAGCCAAGGACGCATTGCTGTTATGGTGTCAGATGAAGACGGCAGGGTATGCCCTGGGGACCAGCCACTACCACGTTCCTCACCACCCCCTGTGCCTCCCAAACATTGCCGTCCCCAAGGGATATAGACGCCATCACCCAGAACTACATCCATTTGGGCATAGTTGATGCACAGTCTATCCGGACCTGATTCTTACAGGCCCGGAATACAGGATTCTATCCCCAAATTGCCTGGGTCAGACCATGGAGTCTGTTGGGGGCGAGAGTCTCTTGGGCCCACCTGATGAGGGAGCCTCTTTGTGTGACTTAACGGCTGCCCTCTTGTTGAAGGGGCTCAAGAAGGGTCCAGTCCACTCCTCTCCTGAGGTGTTGGCCCTGGGTTCACACACTTGTAGGGACCCCAGAAGAATCTGTTTCTTAGCTCTTAATCTTTTCTTGGATGCAGCTACCCCCATGTCAATGTCACCAACTTCACCTCCAGCTGGAAGGATGGCCTAGCCTTTAACGCCCTGATCCACAAGCACCGGTAAGAGGGGGAGCGGAGCAGGAACCCCTGTGGGAGCCAGGGAGCCCTGGGGGGATTGGGACACCTTGCACTTAACATGTAGGCGTCACAGGAATGGTACAGCCGTGACGCCTTCTCCTCTCACCCTCGGCATCCTGCCTCCCTTAAATCCCCCTTCCTCACACAGCTCCCTCCTCTGTTCCATCTCCTCCTCTCACTTCTCCTGCTCAGCCACCTGCCTGCATCTGCCCAGGGGCTTTGCCCTTTTGGTGGGGATGCCGTGCCCCCTGCCCTCTAACAGTCTGGTTTCGTCCCCAGGCCCGACCTGATTGATTTTGATAAGCTGAAGGACTCCAACGCCCGGCACAACCTGGAGCACGCGTTCGACGTGGCTGAGCGACAGCTGGGCATCATCCCGCTCCTCGACCCTGAAGGTGAGCCAGCGCCCACGAGACCGTCAGGGCGCCTGGAGGAGTGTGGGCCGTGCTGGGAGAGCCGTGGGCACGGTGGCCGGGCCAGGGCTCCGCTCCGGCCTGCTCTTCAGACCCAGGCTGGTTCCTGACACCTCCCCTGCCTGATTGGGAGCCCACTGTAGTCTTTCCATCCTTGTCCCCTCTTTCATTCTTTGTGGTCCTAATATGGATTACATCCTCTCACTAAAATCGCAGGCGATTCCTCTTCCACTCTTGCCTGTCACTTGGTGCCTATAGTTGGACTTCGTGCTGGAGACACAGGGAGATGAACCCCCTGAGCTTGACATTTCCAACTTCCAATTGGTCCTGAGAGCCCACCCTTTCCCCTTGCAGATGTCTTCACAGAAAACCCTGACGAGAAATCCATCATCACCTACGTGGTGGCGTTTTACCACTACTTCTCCAAGATGAAGGTGCTGGCAGTGGAGGGCAAGCGCGTTGGCAAGGTACTGAGCTGCTGTGTAACCAGAGTGTCACCATTTCCTCACTTGCCACACACAGGTCTTGACTGAGATGCTCCCTTTCTACCCTAAGAGCTTTGTGCCTGGACCCCAGCTGTGGGAGAGGGTGCAGATCACCCCCCACCAACTTCCTCTGAAGCCAAGCATTGCCAGGTTAATGGCTCCCAAGCTGAATTCCAACACAGGTTGATGGTCTGTCCCAAACAAGGTCATAGCCCGTAGCTCTGAGCCGACCTTCCACCTGCAGACCCATGTCTCGTGAGCATTCCCACAGGAACAAAACAGGCTCTTTACTTGTTAGTTTATTGTGATTTCATGCCTCTTAGGCTCCGCAGCCTACTGTACAGGGAAGCCACCCCACTGTCCGGACCCTCGTGCCGGAGTCCTTTCCCCGGCTGGGTCTTTTGCCCATCCAGGGCAGGGACCATTTCTCATTCATCTTCGTGCACTGGTGTTTAGCAAAGACAATGCCAGGAAGCCTTCGATGCCTAGTACCCACTCTTAAATAAACAGGACCTTGGTCTCTCTGGCGGCTGGATTGGAAAGCACAGACAGCTTTCCAGTCTTTTACAGGGTTGGGGACGGGGGAGCTGCTCCCGTTCCGAGCACAGCCAGGTCCCTCCTGACATTGCTGGCGCACTTCCAGTCCGGCCCCCTGCTCAGCAGTGGTCTTGGGCTCAGGGAACAAACCCAACGTAAACGCTCCAGGGCTCGCAAGGAGGAGGACCACCTCGATTGTGGTCCCGGTCGGCATCCTCATTGGCGTCCTCGCCCTTCTGACAAGGATGAGTCACAAGGTGATTCCTTAGGTAATTGACCACGCCATTGAGACCGAGAAGATGATTGAAAAGTACAGCGGGCTGGCCTCAGACCTGCTCACCTGGATCGAGCAGACCATCACTGTCCTGAACAGCCGCAAGTTCGCCAACTCCCTGACCGGTGTCCAGCAGCAGCTGCAGGCCTTCAGTACCTACCGCACCGTGGAGAAGCCGCCCAAGTAAGGGCCTGGGCACTCGGGAGGGCGGGCATCACGGCCGAGAAACCACCTCCAGAAGGTTGGAGGGCCTGGAGAAGGAATCCGGGAGGCGGCTCCTGGAGGTTAGAGAGCTGTCCATCTGTCACCTTCTTCATCCTGTTTTGTCTCCCTGCTCCCAAGCCGTCAGCCTACAGGCAGTGGGCATTGAGTAACCCCTGACTCATAGCCAAAGAAATACTTTCCCAGATCCCTGAAGGGGAGCAGCAGTGAAATCTCAGACTTCAGGGTATCTTTAAAGAATGTGCTGGAAAGTTCCTCTCTCTTCTGTGCACTGAGCTGCGGGTTTGTTCTTTGGTAATGACCTCTGCATCCACAGCCCCAGAGCTCTCCACGTGAGGCCTTGTTGATCATCAAGCACATCCTTCTTTCTCTCCCATCTGTCACTGCTCATCCATTAGCAGAGCACTCAGTCTGCCTCTCGGGACCTCTGCTTCACTCCAGCATGTGCAGGACCTACGTGCACCTATACACATGCAAACACAACTGTGCACACACGTGCACGCACACACCCGCACAGACACGGGGCAGTCCAGCTCGCCCACCCTTAGCTTGGCCAGCTCCCCAGAAACAGATTTCTAGCTCATCGGTGGTACCCTCTGCCTCGTTCCTCCCCCGCTCATTCATTCATGACTGGCACGCAGGGAAAGGCGAGACACGGAGTCTAGGATGTACTATAAACAAGTATCTGATTTCTGGCCTGACACTAACCCACTTTTAAAGTCCTAAATCCAATACAGATAACATGCCCCGTGAGTCTACCAGGCACTGCACACAGGGGTAGCATCTCCTGGCTGCGTAGACAGTGCTCAAGGCCACAGCCCTCCTGCAGGGCCTGTGAGCAGATAGGTGGATTAGGCTGGCCTCAGGGTGGGGACCTTGCTTACCAGCTGATCTTTGACTACTGCGTGATGGAGGTAGAAGTCGGTAAATACTTGGCTACGGGCAGAAATGGGAAAGTACCCAGTTACCTGGAGCTTGGACCCTGGGTTCCAGAAATCCATCCTGCTGCGGGTTCTCATCTCCTACACCTAACGTCCTCCCGGAGCCTAGCCTTTCCTCCCGTCTCAGAAGCATCTGGGCTTTTGCATTGTTGTCAGGAGAGCTGACTTATTAGTACTCAGGTGAAAGTTGCTCTCGGTGCGATATGTTCTTACATGGATAATGCTGCTTCCACGTAAGAACATACATGGTTTTATTGACTCACTCAGCAAAAAACTGAGTAAAGAGCTAGTCAAAAGCCTTCAACTGTTTGCAGAACAGGGAAGAGTTTCTTTGTATGGATTAGTAAAACTTGATACCTATAGGAATTACCAGAGC